>NC_087205.1:92368279-92430779 GCF_015104395.2 Macrobrachium nipponense | reverse complement strand
CTTCTTCTTCTTCTTCTTCTTCTTCTTCTTCTTCTTCTTGGTTCGCTGGTGATCTGAGCCCAGCTGATCTTCCACAACCATTTGTTGCCCTGGACGAAAATTTCGCCAGGGAGTTATCGTCTCATTACCCATCTGATAAGGCCTCTGAAGTCTTCTTCTCCGGTAAGGCAGGAAGGAGTCCATCTCCTCAAGGGACTCCTGATAAAAGGGGGTAGGGCAGGAAGGATTCCTTCTCCCTGAGGGACTCCTGATAAAAAGGGATTAAGACGACAGGTAAATCTGTGGACGGTACACTCGTCATCTTTCTGTTCACTTCGTTCCTAGAAATCCACATTTTTCTCGGGTCCCTTCTATAGAAGGACTTGAATTGGCGATAGTTCCGATTCCATTTTGGTTACTGTCGCGATAGTGTCGGCAGTCGACTAAATGGGTGTAATACTTCGAGTGATAATATTTGGGAGTTCGTATGTTAGTGTTGTCTTCACGCTGGAAGAAAAGAGAGGGCTTTAGTTTCTCTGCAAGGATCCCCCAAATATTTTGACCCCGTAGGGAGGTAGTGCCATCAGTGTACCTCACGCGTTGCATAGTAGGCATGACTTAATGATCTTTGCAGCGTCCTTTCATTCTCTTTCTCCCATCTTACTTTCCACCCTCTTTTTAACAATTGTTTCATAGTGCAACTGCTTTGAGGCTTACCTGCTGTTATACCTCTCAAACCTTTTACCATCGGTTCCCATTTCACCGCTTAATGATCTCATAGGTCCCAGTGCTTTGGCCCTTTGGCCTGAATCCTGTATTCTAATTCCCATATATTTTTTGAGAGATTGTGGACGTGTATAAATCATACCACATCTGCATGCATTGTACCCCAAAAGTGTTCTCTGTACCCAACATTATTCATGATAACCCAAAACATTAGTGGGAAACGTAGGCTGCGTTATACCCAATATTATTCATGATACCCAAACATTAGTGGGAAAAGTATGAGCTCTGTCGTACTTGTGTCGAATCGGACGATGACTTCCACAGCTGTACAATTTTGCCATACAGGGCCACTGGCATCTCATTATTATATATACATAATATATAAGTCATATCACATTTCCATGATTCATATACATATAAAGCTTTACAACTATATTTTTTAAGAAGTGTTCTATGAGTGGGAGAAAGGAGACTACTATCCAGAGACGTGTCATACACGTATAGCCTCTTCCCCGTCAGTTTCAAAACGAATCGAAGGCATAATATTTCTTCCTTTTTCGTGATACTCGGTGTAGGTTTGTCTTATTTTAATAATATAGCAGAAAATCTGCTTTTATTCTAGGCAGAAATGATCCAAAATTATCTTGAGCTTTTTTTCGCCTTTAGTTTTTAGATAACTCCTTTTAATCCCTTTATTTTTTTCTGTATTGTAGGTTTTCATCCCCATTATAAATGTGTGCCCCGTAAGAGGCTAGTGCCGTCAGTGTTCCTCATGCGGTGCACTGTGGGCATTACTTAAGGTTCTTGGCAGCGTCCCTTCGGCCCTTAGATGCAACCCCTGTCATTCCTTTTGCTGTACCTCCGTTCATATTCTCTCTTTTTTATCTTACTTCTACACTAGCAGTTGTTTCATAGTGCAGCTGCGATATTTGCCTCTTAATACACCTTTCAAACCTTTCTACTGTCAATTTCCGTTTCAGCGCTGAATGACCTCATCATAGATCCCAGCGATTGACCTTTGACCTGAATTCTCTATATTCTATTCTGCTTGTGCTTTACTTTCCCCTGCTGGGCTAGATATAGGTTGACTGGGTTCCCTATTCCAAGGGCCTCTGGGTCAGCAAAACAGAAAACACCGAAGGACAAAGATTCTCAGATAACCTCTTTTGTCCCTCCCGCCTTGACTCCAAATGCCCTCGCAAACAATGAATAAGGCCAGATGCCTCGATAACCTTTCTCCTCCTTTTGTTGGTACGGAATGTTGCTGTGTGTGTGTGTGTGTGTGTGTGTGTGTGTGAGTTTTTGGGGGCGATCTTTTGTACAGTGATTCTCTGTAGAATTTGCTCCTATATTTGCGTAGGGTTGTGAAGAAATGTTCCTAAAGTTGTATAGGTTTGTTCCTGCATTTGTGCAGGTTTGTGTAGCAATGTTAGTGTATTTGTGTAGGATTGTTCCTGTATTGTGCAGGTTTGTGTAGCAATGTTAGTGTATTCGTGTAGGTTTGTGTAGAATTGTTCCTGTATTTGTTTAGGTTTATGTAGAAATGTTAGGCTGTGTAGGTTTATGAAGAAATGTTCCCGTGTGTTTGCAGGTTTGTTCCTGTATTTGTGTAGGTTTGTGTAGGAATGTTATTGTATTTGTGTAGGTTCGTGAAGAAATGTTCCTGTATTTGTGCAGTTTAATGTAGAAATGTCGTGTATTTGTGTAGGATTGTTCCTGTATTGTGCAGGTATGTGTAGACATGTTAGTGTATTTGTGTAGGAATTTGTTTTTCCTGTATTTGTGCAGGAATGTGTTAGACATGTTAGTGTATTTGTGTAGGATTGTTCCTGTATTGTGCAGGTATGTGTAGACATGTTAGTGTATTTGTGTAGGATTGTTCCTGTATTTGTGTAGGTGAGTGTAGAATTGTTCCTATGTCTGTGTAGGTCTGTTGCTATATTTGTGCGGGTTTGTGTAGCAATATTAGTGTTTTTCTGTAGGTTTGTTTAGAATTGTTCCTGTATTTAAGTTTGACACATTTCTGGGCGCATTCCTAAACGCCTAAACCCCCCCCCCCCCTGCAAACTCATGGAATTAAAAGCACGAACGCAAAACCTTTTAAGAATCGGACCAAGAGCACCAGAAGAATCTCCCATTTCATAATCGATAGCTTAACGTAAACAAGCGATTTGTCGAGGGTCCTGTCGAATACGTTCGATGGCGGTGGCACCTTTTTAGGAGAAATCCATTATGGTAATCATCTAGATGGACATTGCTTGGCAGAATTACTTGGCAGGGAGCAGAAGTACCAGGATATAAGCCCGGTTAGGCAGGAGAACCAGTTTCTCTTGACGACCGAAGTCTACCCACCAACAACACAACAACAATAACAACAACAGGGTTTCGGAACAAGGTCCCCCATTCAAAAGACAGCCCTCTGTAGTGGGGTGGCGCTTGGACTGTGTTGGATTAAGGAGATAATTGTTCGAGAATAGCAAAAAGTTGGATCATGTAGCCGAGTGAGTGACTGGTTTGGTGTGAAAATGGGTCTTAAAAGATTTTGCTATGTGGCTGCTTATGGTCGGAGTGATATGAGAAATCAGAATAAGGAAATTAGAGGTAGGAGGAGCAGTCACTGGATAAAATGAAGGCAGCTCGTGTGACAGTGACGAGAGGGTGATGTTTTGTGGTGATAGTATAGAAGTAATTAAGGATAGTGAGAGGAACTTGCATGAACCGGAAAGTTTTTTTTGTTTTTTTTGTTTTGTTAGGCAGAAGAGAAATTTGAGATCATTCTGAAACACTGAATGTTTACATGGACATTGGAAGAATGTAGGAGTATGTTTTGTGTACGTAGCTATTAGGGAGTAAATACAACAGATCATTGTAGGGGGAGAGACTCTCTCTCTCTCTCTCTCTCTCTCTCTCTCTCTCTCTCTCTCTCTCTCTCTCTCTCTCTCTCTCTCTGTAGTAACCCACGATTTTGTAATAAGTTCAAGAATTGATAAACCGAAGAAGATTGTAAATGCGCAACAGTGTGTGTGTGTGTGTGTGTGTGTAGTTACCCACGATTTTGTAATAAGTTCAAGAATTGATTAAGACTGATTAAAAATATTTTCATATTGTAAATGCGCAACAGACTCTCTCTCTCTCTCTCTCTCTCTCTCTCTCTCTCTCTCTCTCTCTCTCTCTCTCTCTCTCTCTCAAAAGCTGTATCCAAGTAATGGGGGAGAATCTATCACCAGCATATATTTACCATAAAGAATTTACGACCCTTACACATCTCTGCAAATATCGTCACTTACCATCGTGGGATTCAAAGTATTTTGGCCACAGAAATTTAAATCACATACACACCTGTATTTAAACCCCACAAATAGCGAAGGTCGCCATTTGAACTTGGATGATAGATGCGTTTTTTTGTTTTTTTCATCTTTAATTCTTTTACGTCCTCGATATTTTGCAAATCGCAACTCCGGTTGACATGTTCAAGACAGTCATTTCGTAGCGATGAAGTTGGTATAGGACATAATCAGAAGGCAATTTAGTCCATATGCAGCGTTGTGTGGGGGCTCTCAGGTGTGGAGTCAAACACACACACACACAGAGCGAGAGAGAGAGAAGAGGAGAGAAGAGAAGAGAGAGAGAGAGAGAGAGAGAGAGAGAGATTTCGAAAACAGAAACAAAATAAAATGATATGCAGCAGTATATACAAGAATATCACCAGTATGAGAGAGAGAGAGAGAGAGAGACATTTCTGCAACACTAACAAAATAAAATGATAAGCAGCCATATATACAACCATATCACTATTATGAGAGAGAGAGAGAGAGAGGATTTCTACAACAGTTACAAAATAAATTGATAAACAACAATATATAAATTGATTAACAACAATATATACGAGAATATCACCATTATGAGAGAGAGAGGATTTCTACAACCCTAACAAAATAAAAAGATAAACAGCAATATATACAAGAATATCACCATTATCTGAGAGAGAGGAGAGAGAGAGAGAGAGAGAGAGAGAGAGAGAGAGAGACTTGATTATGCATGCATCAGGCAAACGAAGTGTGTGTGTGGTGCACTTGGCCGATTACTGTCGGTGACAATTGAGTTTTGCGTTTCGTATTTGACGGGAGAGATTGCTGGAGAAACTGAGCGCGACTGCGCACCTCGTACTGGTTCCCCCACGCGTCTTCTTCGGCCTCTGCTGTCCCCTACAGGAGTTCCTATCAATATTAGCTCTTGGCCCCTCCCCGGTAAAAAGAGAGAGAGAGAGAGAGAGAGAGCAAAGGAAGAGGACTTTCAGTACGGGCGCAAAATCCGAGACTACTGGGATATAATATAACAGTTCGAATTGAGCCAAATCCTGTTGCCTGCGTCTCTGTCAAGGGAAGCGCCCGAGACATTATAGTTACAATTAAGCGTAAGCTTGATTGAGGAAAATCGTCAGATAAGCGATAGAAGGAAAATGCCAGAAATCGTAAGAGAAATGATCGCAGGAAAATGAACAACTAGTCCACTGCAGGAATTTTGAAAGGAATTTCAACGATGCTGTAAAAACTTATCCTCGCCGTTGTAGTCTCCCGGCTGGCTGGTGTATATACAGGGGTGCGGCCCTCAGCCTTTGTTGTGGATCTAAAAACTTTTTTTTTTCGCATTCTCGCTCTTAGATAACAACTTTTAATCCCTTTATGTTTCCTTTTTATTTTAGAAGAAGTAGATTTTTCATTTTTATTTTAGGTAACGCCTTTTCTCGCTCTCACCGTTTCAAGAAGCATTGGCGAGTAGAATGTTTGGCGAACTCGATGTGAATTTCACAAGCGTGTATTTTGTTTTACTTGAGAAAGAGGGGTTTGAGGGAGTATCTTACTAGAAATCCTTGTCGTGTTTGTCTGTTTAATATACCAGAACGTAGTGCATTTTCCATGTCAGTTTCGTCAGGATGGCGGACTTGGGTCACTGGTGAGTAAAGGTTGTAAAAATCTAAATCTCGCAATATTCGATAAATTATATCTGCCTGCGCTGGCACTTACTGTCTTGAATTATATCTGCTTTCCGTTTCGGTCTCTAAGTCCTCTATTACCGTGAGAGGAAAGGAGCATTTAGCCCAAATTTTGGACCATTTCTGGTACCGCAAAATAGAGAGAGAGGCTCGACCAGACAGACAGCGGAGGAAGCGGTTGTCAGAGAGAGAGAGAGAGAGAGAGAGAGAGAGAGAGAGAGAGAGAGAGCCTTTGGACTGCGTTAAAAGTTCAGCTGGATTTATGCGATTTTTTCGAGTCTTATTCTTTTCTACTTCTTATTCTTTATTCATCCATTCGTCTTCTTCTTCTTCTTCTTCCTTCTTCTTCTTCTTCTTCTTTCAACTGCGCAGGTATTAAAGAGTTCGCTTCCAAGTTTCTGTAATGATATAAAATTGGATTCGGGTTTTTTTACGGCACACTGAATCATTTGAAATTGCCGACAGAAACCCACGTGCACGTCGTGCGTGTTTGAATCCAGAACAAGCGAATATATTCACGAATTCACCTCTGTGTCCGTGTTGAGAGTTGTATACACACTTGCACCATGTCATGATGTTTGTTTTTAAGTCGGTGCATACATTTTAGCGTATAAATGATGTTGTCTTAGCGTATAATGATGTTGTCTTAGCGTATAATGATGTTGTCTTAGCGTATAATGATGCTGTCTTCAGTGTCGTTCTTAGCGTATAATGATGCTCTCTGTAGTGTCGTTCTTAGCGTATAATGATGCTCTCTGTAGTGCGCTTAGTTCTAGTATAATGATGTTATCTGCAGTGCCGTTCTTAGCGTATAATGAGGCTCTCTCCAGTCGTTCTTAGCGTATAATGATGCTGTCTGCAGTGTCGTTCTTAGCGTATAATGATGCTCTCTGTAGTGTCGTTCTTAGTGTATAATGATGTTATCTGCAGTGCCGTTCTTAGCGTATAATGAGGCTCTCTCCAGTCGTTCTTAGCGTATAATGATGCTATCTGCAGTGTCGTTCTTAGCGTATAATGATGCTCTCTGTAGTGTCGTTCTTAGTGTATAATGATGTTATCTGCAGTGCCGTTCTTAGCGTATAATGAGGCTCTCTCCAGTCGTTGTTCTTAGCGTATAATGATGCTGTCTGCAGTCGTTCTTAGCATATAACGATGCTGTCTGCAGTGTCGTTCTTAGCGTATAATGATGCTGTCAGCAGTGTCGTTCTTAGTGTATAATGATGCTGTCTGCGGTGTCGTTCTTAGCGTATAATGATGCTGTCTGCAGTGTCGTTCTTAGTGTATAATGATGCTCTCTGCAGTGTCGTTCTTAGCGTATAATGATGCGGTCTACAGTGTCGTTCTTAGCGTATAATGATGCTGTCTTCAGTGTTGTTCTTAGCGTATAATGATGCTGTCTGCTGTGTCGTTCTTAGCGTATAATGATGCTGTCTGCAGTGTCGTTCTTAGTGTATAATGATGCTGTCTGCGGTGTCATTCTTAGTGTATAATGATGCTGACTGCAGTGTCGTTCTTAGCGTAGCAGTGTTGTTCTTCGTGTATAATGATGCTCTCTGCAGTGTCGTTCTTAGTGTATAATGATGCTGTCTATAGTGTCGTTCTTAGCGTATAATGTTGCTGTCTGCAGTGTTGTTCTTAGCGTATAATGATGCTTAGTGTATAATGATGCTGTCTGCAGTGTCATTCTTAGCCAATTGCATGCACCTTAAAAAAACACATGGACATTTCACCCGAGTTCTTACGAACTAATGTCTATTTTCTGTATCCTTCATTTTGCTTGGCGTGGCTTTTGTTATACTGTTTAACTTAGCAGAAGGAAAAGTTATCTCTTAAATTGTCACGTCTACAACCACTGCGTTTTCGTGCCAGTCTGCTTTTGTAATAAATTTCTTTCTGGTTTCCGGTACTTCTGCTTAAATATATCATTAGATTCAAGGTCGACAGTTTCAGTGGACCAGATAAGTTTTAATTGATGTCTCTTGGTGCACAGACTACATCCATCATTTCGATTCACTGCGAAAATTGCGTTTTTATTAGATATTTCCTTTTTTCATAAATGTTCAGAGCTTAGGTATATGATAATTTTGAATGTCATTTTTATATATATAGAAAATATCTCTAACCTTTGATTTTGCTAATTTTAAACAACAATTATATATATATTTTTTTTACTTTATTTAAAATGTAGAGTATTTGTTCTTTTTGTTTCATGATTTTGGACTTGGGTACACAGCAGGAATATAAATCAGGATTAGGAAAATAAGTTTGGTTGAACAAAACAAAAATCTGCTCTATTTAAGTAATTGAGCTGTTAGAATAGAAATATGGAAGCGGTTCAGGTATTTATTTGTAGAAAAAAAAAATTTATAGAATCAACGTATTTTGCTTGTATGTTCAACGATACTTGTACATGGTGGCTGCAGCTTCACATGCACTCTCTCCTGAGCCTGTTATTATATTGGGTCAGAATTTGTTAACACATCTTTCTGCTTATAAGGATGTGGCATTTTGTAACTCTCCATCAACACTTGTACACTTGTAGAAGTAAATGTAAACAGAAAAAGAGCGTCTTAAAACGAATACTCTTGTAGCACAGCAACTTGTCAAGCCACTAAGGGAAATAATTCCTTGTGATGTTAGTTGTGAACCTTATCAAGTTAGGTCATTTTTTCTAAGCTTACAAGGGAGTAAAAAAAAACATCAATAAATAGTCAAGAATAAACCTCCTGCACTTTTGATGACTTTGTAAGTTCAAGGGAAAAAACCTAAATTGTTAAGGAAGTTTTGGTCTAGCATAATTTACTGTACTTGATAATGAAGGTAATTTTCTTGGGCACACTGGTACAGTAGGAACAGTACAGGATAAATTTGTTTCACATATACATGTATACCTTTGTTTATATCCACATATATAAGCAGCAAATATCATTTGATATTGAATTTTCCGCTTCCTGGGAATAACTTACCAAAGGGGAATTATAATTGGTATATGCTTCTGCACTGGACTGGATGCAAACCATGGACTGGTTTAGTAGATACAATAGACTAATTTTGACCACCCAGCTATCATCAAAAGCATACATACATACATAATGTGTCAATGGGTGCACATATGATCATCATAGTGGTGCACTTATACACATACATTTTACCTGGCAATTGAATAATCGTATTTATACAGTATTTGAAGATACTGATTTTGTCTTAACATTTCGTCTTTGAATTCTCTATGCCTTTCATGCACTTCTTATACAACTGTATGTAATTCATGTTATATTTTTCATTTCAGGCATTTTCCCCGACCCAGAAGTACGTGGTGTCGGTCGGCTCCCAACATGACATGATAGTGAATGTTTGGGACTGGCGAGGAGGTATCAAAGTTGCTTCCAACAAGTTTTCCAGTAAAGTTAAGGCTATCAGCTTTGCCGAAAATGGGTCCTATTTTGTGACCGTCGGGAACCGCCACGTTAAGTTTTGGTACCTTGAAGTTGCACGGGGTTCTAAGGTAGGAATTTCGTTAGTTGTGATTCGTTACTTCTTGGACAGGTTGCTTGGTAATAACAGCATTTTGTCATAGATGCTCAATGAAGATTTCTAATATATTTTTTTTTATGTAAATACACTTAGTTTCTAAGTAAGTTAAGATTCATATGTAATAATTTAAAGTACTATAGAACTTATTTTCCCTTCAAAAGTGTAATTGAGAAGAATGATATTAAACTTTATCATCACTACAGTACTGTATTGAATAGATAGGTTTTCTCTGCATTAGTGATTTATTTTTTTAATCTCACTTTCAATAAATCATCACTAAAGGGTCCCTTGACTACTAGATCCAAATGGTTATAACACTTATATATTTTGAAGGTCATTAAATTGTAGAACCAATAAAATATTGGGTTATTTCCAGTCATGTCAACCCATAGGTTTGGAACCTCTCCAAAATAGCAGATTGTGCAACATGTATGGTTTTGGACGAAAAGCAAAACTGAAAGTTTGTTGTTTGTGTCATTGAAAGATGGTCAGATTTAAACAGAACTGAAAAATGTTTCTGAGATTAGTCTGCAATGGTTTAAAGTATGGTTCGTGAATATGAAGGCCAAAATACAGTATTTCACTGAGGGTTTCAAATTGCTGTTTTCAGGAACAATGACACATTGCTAAAGGGGTCGACTGAACTGCATGGTTACGTTATTGTGGCTGTGAATAACTTTCCTTTAATTTTCCTCACCAGTTCAAAGAGCCAGTGCCCCTGACTGGCCGGTCTGCAATCCTCGGAGAGCAGAGAAACAACTACTTCTGTGATGTTGCTTGTGGCCGAGGGGAAATGGGGGATTCCACCTTTCGCCATCACCAAGTCAGGCCTTCTGTGCGAATTCAATAACAGGAGGCTTCTGGATAAGTGGGTGGAGCTGAGGGTAAGTTTCTCTCTCTCTCTCTAAGAATATTGAACCATCCTCTTCCAGTGCTTTAGTTACTTAGTTTGCCATGAATGACAATCTGAAATGTGATGCATTTTCATATTTGTAAAGATAGCACATCATTCATAGCCAAAGTTTGTTTTGGAATGTTGAATTTGTGTGTTGGTCCACATGTCATAACATTTTTTACTCGTTCTTTATTGTACAGACAACAAGTGCCAACTGTCTGGTTCTGGCGATGAGTACATATTTGTTGGCTGTGCAGAGGGAATTGTGCGATGCTTCAGCCCCCATAACCTCCAGTTTATTACTACCCTGCCAAGAACGCATTACCTTGGTGTGGATGTTTCCAAAGGGCTAACCATCAGGTAAGGGTAAAATGATTTGCTTGCCAATTGGGTTACAGTAATTTTTAGTTCCCCCTCTAACATACTATTTATATGACGCTTGTAAGCCTTACCATGTAATATTGTATGATTATTAATATTGCATCATTTATACTTGCACTTTTGAATAGTCTTCTCATACCTGGTAGCAAAGTGCATTTAGACATAACTTGTTGACATTTTTACTCTTGAGAATGTGTAAGCTCATGGTACCCCAGCTAACACCAAACCCTATTGTGTTAATAGATTATCCTGCTTGGTTTATTGGTAGAACTGATTACCTACAGGATTTTGTTGCAGTGAATACAGTAACCTAACAGTAAATCTCTTAAGACAGAGCAAAGCATTTATGACTTGTCTTTTTCCTATTAGCCTTTTAAACTCATATACGTATACTGTAATTCATTGTTGAAATTTTAATGACATATGTATCTATCGTGCCTCTATCTTACATACCTTACACAAAAATTTCTGTGGGTTTATTTACACATCTTTATCCATTTATTCAGGCATCCTCATCCAGTTAGATTATACAACAGCCATGCCATTGTGCATGTATCCAACCTGTTGATTACAACTGTATTCATCTAAAGGAGGTAGTCTTGTTTCATTTTAGGCATACGTTAGAAGTAGAGTTTCACTGTCACATTTTCCTTCACGTACGTTGACGATCATGTGTTCCTGTTGCATTCACTTACATCTTCTGGTTTCATGGTCACATTTGTCTAGAATTCACTGATAGCTCTAATCATTACAGTACATGAACTTTTGCATGAGTCCACTCTTCTCAAGATATGATATTGTTATTTTTCTCAGTTATTTTTTTTTTATAAATAATACCACCAATACAGTAATTTGGCAATTGGCCTTCGTACTTAGGCTCATTGCTCGTCAGTTTTATAGAAATATCTTTACTTTGTCTTAGACTGAAATGCAGAGTGAAAAAGCCATGTATGTTACTTTTTGATACTCCTCTGTCAAGAGATCTCCTTGGCTTCTTATCTGTGATTCTTCCATGTGTCTCTTCCAACTCCTGTAACTTCTGTTTTCCATGATGCAGTCTTTTACCTCCTTCAGGACCAAGTTCCAATTTTTTCTTAACCCCTTTATTTTCATTTATCTGCCTGTCCCACTGGCCTGTGCATTTTAAAGAAAATGGCAATCTTTTACAAGAATAAAACAGTACATTGTAATCCTGAGTGGATTACAGAACCCTAACTTAAACTCTCTCTCTCTCTCTCTCTCTCTCTCTCTCTCTCTCTCTCTCTCTCTCTCTCTCTCTCTCTCTCTCTCTCTCTCTCTCTCTCTCTCTCTACATGCACCATTTGTCACACCCCCCTTCTGTTTTTGTACTCGTGTTTTAATGTGCTCTTACCAAAAGCTTTTTCTTACCAGATGTTTTCACAAATCTAATAAGTTTGATTTTTACCATAGGAGTTAAATTTTTCCTAATACATACCATGTGCTGCATTGTTTGTTTTTTGTCACTAACGGTTAATGAGCACTAGTGGGTTTTTTGTCACCTTTTTGGAGTGCCATCATTAAGGTCGGCCCAATTTTTCTTGCGCAGTCACATGGCGGCCCATCCAAACAATGCCAAGTATCCTGATACCATTGCCGTGTCGTACGATGAAAACAACCACAAGGTGACTGCTGTGTACAATGATCATTCCATGTATGTGTGGGATGTGACTGATATTAAAAGGGTATGTAAACTTTTATTCAATATATATTTTGACAATTGTATGTAAACTTCTTGTCATTATTTTTATTGTTACTGTACAGTATGACCATGTTATGGATGGTATGTCCTTTTATTATTTCAGCTGTCCTGTCACTGCTTTGTTTTTGTGTTTTACCTATAAATGATACATTAAATTTAGATATGACAGTTTAGTACCAGAGGCACATTTTTTTGTGTCCTCATTTTGACGAGACGTCGTAGAAGTAGTTTTAATTATGTATTACAAAACAGAACAGCTGTTATATCAGATGAGATGGAAATTAATGATAAGTGTAGTACGCCTATTCTAATCTAGTGGGTTATCATTATACAATTACAACACTTGTGTTGAGCAGTCATACAGGACAGTTTGGTTGTAGTAAGTTTATGGATCATAGGAAGGCTGTTCTTTAGTAAGGATTCATTAAGTGTAGGGTAGTATTCATTTTTTAAAAAGTATGTAGGGAACTAGGAGTTTTATTTCACAGTTCACAATAAATTAGGGAAAATGGGTTTATTATCCAAAAGAGAGATACAGAAAAAACAGAAGTAGTATTATATGGGAGGTAATGTCCTCTTTCAGTTCCTTTGCATGAAATCAGAAACTTTTACTGCCTCTTTATTGATTACAATACCCGAGTCATCATTTATGTAATGACATTGTAGTTTTATTTATAACCTTATTAAATACACTGTTGTTTTTTCAGGTGGGCAAATCCCATTCTTACCTGTACCATTCAGCATGCATATGGGGAGTTGAAACCTACCCGACTCATGGGGAAGCAATTAAAGGTGTCATGCCTCCTGGGTCCTTTATCACGTGTTCTTCAGACGACACCATTCGTATATGGAACATCAACCCATCAATGCCAGGAAACACGTTATATAAAAGGAACATCTACAGCAGTGTAAGCATTCTCTTGTCATTATTGGGGAATAGAAATGAGTGAACTTTCAGGTGTGAAAAAATAAGTAAATATGGTACACTATTAAATCAGTATTCTGGGTCTGTTGGTATAGTTTCAGTGTCTGATGATATCTAGTTCAGTGTGGTAGATATGTTTCTTGCCTCTCAGTGTTTTGGAAACTATTATAAGATCTGTTTTTTTCTGTAGCGTTTGCTATATTTTTGTAGTTTTTCATCTCGCAAAGATTTTGCTTATTTTAGGAATGTACTACCACTGTAGCAGATCTTGTGCTTTGCATAGTCTTCCATAGGCTGAACAAATAGACGTTTATTTTTAATCTCTCGTTTCACTCTCTCAAGGCGCCAAGTGCTCTGCTACATTTTCTTTGAATTGTCATTAAAATATATCAAATCCTACAGCAGGGAAGGTTATGGAGTTTTATCAGTTTTTTTAGTAGGCTCCTTTTTTTTATTTCCATGTTATAACAGTCAGTATCTTGACTTATTACTGTGCTCTTTGCATGCATTGCTTTATGCTTTTGCAGGAATTTGAATCGGTATTGCAGTTTTTCTGATGTTTCTTTGTGTGTGTGTGTGTGTTTATTTGTGTATAGATTTATAAAATAATATAGTGTTAGCTACAATTTTAATTCAATATTCTTGTTCGTCTTCTGCCAAAGAAGTAAGGACATTAAGAGTGTGACAATTTGAAACCTTCATATATTTATGTTGGATGTTGGGATACCCAGTTGTCATATTGGATAAAGTAAAGTTAACTTGTATATGTGATTATTTAGAGATTGACTTTTACTGCACTAAGAACTGGTAACTGTTAAGGTGAAGTGTTTATAGAATTCACTAAATAGCTCCGAAAAGATTTTATTGAAGATTTGCATATTTTTTATACTCCAGCGGCTTGTAACATTGTATACTGTATTCTCATAGGAAAGCCTTTATTTTATTCATTTGAAAGTTATTTGCATTTTCAGTCATTACGTTTTGCATGTTCCCTTGAGTCGAATGGTAATATTTCATATTACTTAAGGAACATTAGGTTGTCTGCTTTTTGCATATTGTTGCTGATATAAAATGGATGATCATGCAAATAGGTTTTTGCAGGCTTGGTTGTAACAAAAAAATAGATCATTTGTGAATATTCTTTGCTCTGTAATTATCTTCGTAGGAAGAGACATTTAGGTACAGTATTCAGATGTCTTTAGAATTGATTTTTGCTTGCCTGCTCTCGTGTGAATAAAACTACAAGTATTTGAGCGTGGACATAAGATTACTCGTGTTTTACATTGTACCTGAGAACACTGACATACAGAGGATAATGCATGTTTGCCGATACATTCAGACAATTTATTCCATTTACAAATTTTGTACATCACCTACATTGAAGTATATAAAGTGTACATGCTAACACGTTAGATTGTTGTCTTGCAGTTAATCCCTTTAATTTCCTGTGAGTGCTGCAGAACTTTTTTGTTTTGTTATGTCAAGATGTACCTTAATTATAAATTGTTTGTTATGGAAATATAAACCTCTGTTAACTTTTCTTAAAAATACATGTAGTGTACTCTGTTGTATTTCAAGCTTTGGTTCCCAAACACCTAATCAGTTGTCATAATCATAATCAGTCATGCCATATACCAGGATTTTCTGAGTAAATAAATAGATAAGTATTATTTAAGAATTTGTCTACTGGAGCAATTTTAATTTTGAATGAGGATTTCAAAAGAATTTACATCTTGTCATAACTATGAAACCTTAAATTTGTTCATGCCACTTACCTGACAGATATATATATAGCTGTATTTTCTGACGTCCGACAGAAATTTCAAAACTCGCGGCACACGCAGTGGGCGCCAGGTGGTAGTACCCATTCCCGCCGCTGGGAGGCGGATATTCAGGAACCATTCCCATTTCTATTCATATTTTTTTCTGTCGCCGTCGGTAAACAACTGTTTACAGGCCTCTGCTCAGGATTTGTTGGAATTTGACTCGCTTTTAAGTATCTGATTGATTTTTTGGTATTGAATTGGATTGTTGAATTGGCATGCGCGATAGTGGACCGTTTTTTGATTTTGGATTGACTTTTCTATATAAGATATGTCTGGATCAAGTGCTGTGAGTTTCAGAGTGTGTGTGAGGGCTGATTGTAAGGTGAGGCTACCGAAAGCATCGGTAGACCCCCACCCCCACATTATGTATGAGTTGTAGGGGGCTTATTTGTTTGATTGATAATCGGTGCAATGAATGTGAGAAAATTGACCGATGATGATTGGAGAGTATATGAGTCCTATCGCCTTAAATGGAGCGCGATAGGATCAGGAGGTCTTCCTCCAGGAGTGGTCTACCAAAGGTAAGGCTAACATCTCTCCTACATTAACACCTGTAGTGTTTACAACCCCTAAAACCTGTGTTGGCCTTCGGGCTCTGATTCTGTGTCGGGAGAAGCGAATGCTCTCTCTCTGATTTTGGAGTCTCTTCGCACTCTGGAGACCAAAGTGAAAAGCCTTAGAAACGGCTGGCGGTGCAAGTGTGTGATCGTGCCCCAGTGTTGTGGAGGGGGCGTCAGATCGGGCCCCATAATGCCTCTAGGCCTAGACCTCTATCAGACTCCCAAGACCCAGGGAGTAGGTATGTCGAAAGCGCAAGAGGGTTACGGGGGCTTCCCACCGATCTGGCGTCCCTTTCTTCGGGCAGGCCTTGTAGCAAAGTCCCAGGCTGCCAAGGAGCGCGCACGAGCGCGCGTCCTGAAAGAGTGCTTTTCGTCCTCCGAAGCGTCCTCCCCGCGCAAGGGGTGGAGCGCTCGGAGAGACTCTCGTCCTTTGAAAAGGACGTTTCGTGCGGAGGACGCTTCACGTCCTCTTTCGCCACTTTCGTCGGAGGACGCGTATGACGCTTTTCCGCCTCAGAAAAGAGGTAAGATCTCCTCCGATGAGGACGCTGGGTTTGTCGTGCACAGGCGCGTATACCTGAGAAGCAGGTAGCTGTACCTGTGAGAAGGAAGGAGGCGTCCCCTCGCCCCTCGTCTTCTCACAGGATCAGTCCTGCTTCCTCTGTTCATTCTTCCCCGACGAAGAACATTCTTTTGTCCCTTCAGGACCAGCTATCCTCGCTTATGGCTCAGAGGACTCGCCCAGCAGCAGTCGAGCCTAAGCGGAGGAAGGACCTTAGACTGCCTGTCAAGAGGACTAAGCAGTCTCCTTCTCCTTCACCTACTTCGTCTCGTTCGCCGATCGCTTCTCCTTCGGCGATTCGCCGATCTCGTTCGTCCTCTAGAAGGACGTTACGTCAGGACGCTTTTGAGGAGGACGCTCTGTACAACGTTCGACAGGACGCTCATCAAGGACGCTAGGGCAGGACGCTAGGCGGGACGCTTGGCAGGACGTTCGGCAGGACGTTCGGCAGGACGCTCGTCAGGACGCTCGTCAGGACGCTTGGCAGGACGCTAGGCAGGACGTTCGTCAGGACGCTCGCCAGGACGCTAGACAGGACGCTCGCCAGGACGCTCGCCAGGACGCTCGCCAGGACGCTTGGCAGGAAGCTCGCCAGGACGTTCAGGGCTCTTTTCAAGACGTTTTTGGGGATTCCGACCAAGAAGTCGTACCCCCAGACGCTAGTTTACGCGCACAGGCACGTATTCCAGCGAAAAGGTCTTCCCTTTCGTTTGAGAAACGTAAGGACGCTTCTCTGGCAAGTGAGACTGCCGCGGATGGCGCTAAGGACGCTCGTCCTCGTCAGGACGCTCTACCTTCATCGAGTAGTAAGCGTCATAGAGAAGACAGCCGAAATACGGCTGCCTCTAGCAAGGATAGGGGTCCTTTGATCAAGCCAAGACCCGACATTAGGACGCCCTCTCCGGACAGACGGTCTCCTCTTCCGTTTAGAGAAGAAGGAGAGCTAAGTAGTTCGGCTGAATCGGTTGAAGAGGAACCTTCTGCGGCCCCTTCAATCTCGGACTATAAAGTCCTCGTGCAACTCTTGCGTTCTTCTTTTGAAGACAAGTTTCAGCCCGCAGCTCCCAAGTCTCCTCCTTCGCAGTTTTCTTCATCTAAAACTGGAAAAACCCCGGAGTTTGTAGAGATGAAAACTTCTCTCTCCACGAAACGTTGCCTTTAAGAAACTCCAAGATTAGATGATACGAAGGAGAGATCAAGGCAAGACGACCTTCGCCTTGCGCCAGCTAGACTTAGCGGAAAAGGGGCATTTGGTATAGAACCAAAGATGAAGTAGGAGTTCGTATCCCTTCTTCGGCTCAAGGAGATTTCTCCAGCCTAGTGGATTTTGCAGAGGAGGTCGCTTTTACCCTCTGCTAAAGTAACCTGGACCTCTTCGGAGACTGACCATCATTTGAAGGGTCTGCTCAGGACGCTGGAAGTGTTCAACTTCCTTGACTGGTGTTTGGGAGTTCTGGATCTGCAAGCGAGAAGCCCAGAATCTCTCAGTCTGGGGAGCTGTCCAGCGTGTTAGCATGTATGGACAAAGCGTCAGGGATGGTTCGGAGGAGATCGTATCTCATTTTGGAACGGCTTTATTAAAAAAGAGAGCTTTGCTGTGCAACTTCACAGCTCGTTCGGTAACTCCAGCTCAGAAAGCGGATTTGCTGTTTTCGCCTCTTTCGAACCATCTCTTCCCCCAGACTTTAGTAAAGGACCTGACGAACAGTTTGCAGAGAAGGCAACTCAGGACCTTTTGGCCCAGTCTACAAGACGGTCAGCCGTACCTTCAACCTCTCAGCTGCGTTCGACCGCCGAAGAAAGTTAAGCCCTTTCGTGGGGCTCCCCCCTCGAGAGCAGCTCCTCGAGGGAGAGGGTTTTCACGAGGAAGGAGCTTCCTTTAAGCCAAAGCCTTCCAAGTGAGAAGCATGTCCTTCAGACACCAGTCGGAGCCAGACTGAAGTTTTTTGCGGGAGCGTGGAGAGAGAGAGACACGGACTCTTGGTCCCTCAAGATCGTGGAGCAGGGGTACAAGATCCCCTTTTTAGATCTTCCTCCTCTTTCTACGACTCCCAGAGACCTTTCTCCATCCTATCAGCAGGGAGAAAAGAGAAAGTATTGTTCGATCTCCTTCAGCAGATGATCGACAAAAGAGCGGTGGAACAAGTTGCGGACCTGGGGTCTCCAGGTTTTTACAAACAGGATCTTCCTAGTACCGAAGCAGTCGTCAGGTTGGCGTCCAGTTCTAGATGTAAGCAGGCTCAATCTTTTTGTGGAAAAGACCAAATTCACGATGGAGACGCCTCATTCTGTTCTGGGAGCCTGAGACCGGGCGACTGGATGGTGTCCTTAGACTTGCAGGACGCGTACTTTCACATCCCGATCCACCCTCTTTCAAGAAAGTATCTAAGGTTTGTCTTAGACAAAAAAGTGTGGCAGTTCAGAGCTATGTGTTTCGGGACTGACCACGGCTCCAATGGAGTTCACAGTAGTAATGAAGAACGTAGCGAGGTGGCTACACTCTTCGGGAATAAGAGTTTCCCTGTACCTCGACGACTGGCTGATCAGAGCGTCGTCGAGAGAGAAGTGTCTGAAGGACTTGCAGTTCACTTTAGCCCTAGCGAAGCAGTCCCTGGGACTTCTGGTCAACCTCGAAAAGTCGCATCTGACCCCAACACAGTCCATCGTGTATCTGGGGATTCAGATGGATTCAGTGGCTTTTCGAGCGTTTCCGTCCCAGGAACGTTCACGGCTAGGCTTAGAAAAGATCTCAGCCTTTCTAAGGAAAGAGACTGCTCGGCGAGGGAATGGTATGAGTCGTGGGGACCATTTCCTCGCTAGAAAGGTTTGTTTCCTTGGGAAGACTGCACATCAGGCCTCTCCAATTTTTCCTTGCGGACGAGTGGAAGGCCAAGGACGATCTCAATGCCATATTGAGAATATCGCTTCCGATCAAGAACCATCTAAGATGGTGGTTGGACCTCAGAAGCTTCAGGAGGGCGTGTCCCTAAGTCTTCTGAGCCCCAGACCTAGTGTTGTTTTCAGACGCTTCCATCACTGGATGGGGAGCAACACTAGGAGGGAAGGAAGTGTCAGGCTCCTGGAGAGGGAACAGGTAGGTAGCTGGCATATAAATGTCAAAGAACTGGCAGCAGTATTTCTGTCCCTGCAGTTCTTCGAAAGGAGTTTGGAGAACAAGATTGTTCAGATAAACTCGGACAATACCACAGCACTCGCTTATTTAAAAAAACCAAAAGGGAGGAACACACTCCAGAACGTTGTTTTCCCTAGCGAGAGAGATTCTGCTGTGGGCAAAGAGAAAAAAATGTGACTATCCTGACGAGATTCATTGCAGGAGTGCAAAACGTCAGGGCAGATCTTCTCAGTCGTCGGGAACAAGTCCTACCGACGGAATGGACCTTGAACGAAGACGTTTGTCGAGACCTCCCGTGGACGTTGTGGGGACGTCCACTGGTCGACTTATTCGCGACGTCAAGGACCAAGAGACTTCCTCTTTACTGCTCCCCGGTCCTGGATCCAGAAGCAATCGCGGTAGACGCTTTGCTTTGGAATTGGACGGGCCTAGACTTGTACGCCTTCCCACCATTCAAGATTTTGGGGGAAGTCATGAGGAAGTTTGCGGCCTCGGAAGGGACGAGGTTAACCCCTGATCGCTCCGATGTGGCCAGCGAGAGAATGGTTGACAGAGGTCATGCTTTCCTTGTAGACTTTCACCAAGGACATTGCCCTGGAGGAAAGATCTACTCAAACAGCCGCACTTCGAAAGGTTTACCCAAAACCTCTCCGCTCTGGGTCTGACTGCGTTCAGACTATCGAAAAGTTGGCCAGAGCGAGAGTTTTTGCGAAAGCAGCTGCAGAGAGCAATCGCACATGCGAGACGTGCTTCCACAAGAGCTGTTTACCAATCGAAGTGGGCTTCCTTCAGGGCATGGTGTAAAAAGGAGGGAGTTTCCTCTTCCTCGACCTCTGTGAACCAAATAGCTGATTTTCTGCTCTTCCTCAGGAATGTGCAGAAATTAGCGGTCCCTACCATCAAGGGATATATAAAAGCATGTTGTCAGCGGTTTTTAGGCACAGAGGCCTCGACCTGTCTGACAACAAGGACATTCATGACCTTTTAAAGTCTTTCGAGACCTCGAAGGTTCCTCAAATGAGACCTCCATCATGGAACCTTGACGTAGTCCTCCTTAAATTCCTTATGTCAAGCCCTTTCGAACCGCTTCAGCAGCGTCGCTTCGAAACCTGACAAGGAAGGCTCTTTCCTAACTTCTCTTGCGACGGCTAAGAGAGTTAGTGAAATTCAAGCGTTTAGCAAGTTAATGGGATTCAAAGGGGACAATGCTGTCTGCTCGTTGAACCCAACTTTCTTGGCGAAAGAATGAAAATCCTTCGAACCCTTGGCCGAAGACTTTCGAGATCAAGGGTATGTCAAGTCTGGTGGCCAAGAACCAGAGAGAGTCCTGTGCCCGGTCAGGCTCTCAAGTTCTACGTGCATAGAACGAAAGAGGTAAGAGGTCCCTCAGGTAATCTCTGGTGCTCTGTGAAGAGACCAGAGTTACCTTTATCGAAGAATGCGGTTGCTTTCTTTCTAAGGGACATCATTCGGGAGCTCATTCATCTTTCCAGAAGACTGATTTGAGCCTCTTCCGAGTAAAAGCGCACGAAGTTCGAAGCCGTCGCTACCTCTCTTGCCTTCCAAAGAACATGTCAATCAAGGACATCTTGATTGCACCTTTTGGAGGAGTAAACTCCGTCTTCGCCTCACATTTACCTAAGGGATGTGAGAACGATTTATGACGATTGTAATGCACTGGGGCCATACGTTTCTGCGGACACAGTATTGGGGTCCGGAAGTAGCTCTTTCCCTATCCCTTAGTTAGGATTAGGTTAGTTTGTTGTGTTTTTAGGTTGTGGTGAGTCTTATGTGAAGATCTCCCATCCTTTAGTTAGTTTTAAGGGGTTTTTTGTGAATAGTTGGTCAGGTGGTGGTCAGTTGCTTCGTTGCCCTCATTTGTATGGCCTCGATGGTCTTGTCACGTTGAGGTCTCGCACCCGTTGACAGATCATCCAGAGCGCACCAGCACTACAGGTCTCCACCTGGCTGGCAACTCTGTTTTAAGCAAAAGCAGCCTTACGTGACAGTAATCACATAGTCTACTTTGCAAACAGGTGAGGAACCAAGATGTATATCATCTACTTAATTTAAGTTTCCTAAAAAATCCTATTCTGTCTCTTCCCACCATCCGAAGGTGGGATTCAGCTATATATATATCTGTCAGGTAAGTGGCATGAACAAAATGTTATTGTTATTATACAATTAAGTTTGTTCATACTTACCTGGCAGATATATATAATTAAAGTGCCCGCCCTCCTCCCCTCAGGAGACAGAGGCATTAATAATAATATGAATAGAAAATGGGAATGGTTCCTGATATCCGCCTCCCAGCGGCGGGAATGGGTACTACCACCTGGCCGCCCACTGCGTGTGCCGCGAGTTTTGAAATTTCTGTCGGACGTCAGAAAATACAGCTATATATATATCTGCCAGGTAAGTATGAACAAACTTAATTGTATAATAACAATAACATTTTTACTTTTAATGAAAGTTATTCACTTTCCACACCAAGTAGAGAACAGCTATGCCCGCTGACAGGGTTATTTTTAGGTCCCCAGGAAGATTTGCAAATTTTTATGCATTTACAGCGGTACTTTTTCATTCTAAAAAGGAAAAATAATAGGAAAAAGTCCTCTAAAAAATGTGTTGATGATTCCTGTCATATTGATTGCACTGTTTGCTCCAGGTCTTCAAAGCCTGTTGCATGTTTCAAGACCTTAGTTATACAGTATTTTGGCCTTCTTTGAAAATATATCATTTTTCATATGTTTTCAAATATATGAAAGTTGTTCACTCTGATTTCTCAAGTTTGAGAACCATGGTTATAAATATCATACCCATATGTTTTTATTCATGTCAACGAATACCCTGTTTTAACAAAGTTGGTGTTTGTGAAAGTGCTTTGCTTTGTATCACCTTTGCTGTCTGTTTATACATAGCCCCCTTGTCCCCTTTGGTACATTGATCCCTACCCCATGCTGCAGTAAGCTTTAGGCCTTTTGCCAGCCAGCTTTTTGTTTTGTTTTCATAGGAGCTTCTGAAAACCTTGTATGTGGACCCTGACTTGGGATTCATCAAAGACACAGATATCAGTCCTCAAGGTGGAGACAGGAACGATGCTCCTTACGATTCGAGGAACGGAGTTCGTTGCATCAGAGTTAGTCCGGATGGGAAGCATCTAGCATCAGGCGATCGTGCTGGAAACATCAGGTAGGGTGCCAGTGTTGTCAATAGTTATTGATGTATTTATTCGTTTTACTTTTTGTGGATAATCCATTTGTAATGCAGTGAGCCATAGATGATCTTCATATTGTTAAAGCTGCTATTCAAATTTTGTGTACTTTATTTTCAAGCGACAGATTTATTGGTGTCAGAGATAAATTAAGCTTTTCAAATAGGTATAAATTGGATATGAGGTTTGTTAAGAAACAAGTAAATACTGGGAAAAATTTGTAATGTAGTGCAAGTTATTGTACTAAAATTGAACTGTTCCTATCTATGATCTTATAACAGTACATTCATGCAAAGAAATAGGCTGATAAACGTCCTGAAAGTAAAATAGTTACAATTTGTTTCAAATATAAATTCATATAGTTATTTCCACTGTTAATGTGAATATTGATATTTTAAAATACTCTAAATTTTGCAGTTTCCATTATTGGCTAATGGAATCAGGTATTTTCTGCACCAGTATATTTGTTAATATTTCTAGAATAATTCTGCCTCAGTAGCGCTCAATTTCCTTGATGAACCTCAGTGTTATTTGACCTCTTTGTTTCCAGGGTACATGAGCTCCAATTTTTAGATGAACTCTGCAAAATTGAAGCTCATGATGCAGAAGTTTTAAGCCTAGAATATTCCAACCCTGACACTGGCCACAGATTCTTGGCTTCAGCTTCACGTGACAGATTAATTCATGTTTTTGCAGTTGACCAGGTAAGGCTTCTTCCAGTGTCTGTATTGTTTATGCATAGTAGCTTACATATGTTCAGTACTGTATCTGAATTTCATGTGAAATCTAGTTAAATTGAAACGCTTTTGTTGAGAACAACTAAGCTTTTTATTTTCATTAGTTTTTCGTGTAAAAAAGAAACGTTTGGTCTTAACATTAGGATATTCTTTTAGCGCCAGCAGGAAATACGGTAAAATTAATTTAAAAAAAACTGTGTAATCAAGGAACTAATGTGCTAATTTCTTTGGGTCTCACTTGGAGAAGGTGTTAGGGATAATTTTCACTTTATTTTGCCCTCCTCTTACTGTAAATTATCATGATGGAATATTTGTTCAAGAACGTTGGTTTACTGTAACTACATTTTAATAAACATTATAAATTTTACAGGATTACAGCTTTGTTCAAACCTTGGATGACCATTCTTCAGCAATAACATCAGTCCGGTTCTATCAGACTCATGGTGCATTGCAGATGGTGTCATGCAGTGCTGACAGATCAATTATATTTCGTAGTGCTACACAGGTAATGCCTCTTTTGAATTCTGTAAATAGTATAAGATGATTTGGTAATGTTATAGGGTACCTGGTTGTCAGGGAGCAAGGTCTTTATTTTTTAAATTTGCTTAGATCGAGGTGTTGCTTCTCTATGCAGTGGAGACATCTTTCGTCGGGAAATGAAATGGAATGAACGTTATGCTTTTATTTTGTGTTTGATAAGAATTTAGCCTTTATTGGCTTTGTTCATTTCATGTTTAAGTGACAATAAAATCGTGATTAAAATAAATAAACAAGTGCTTGAATTTTAATTTATAAAGCACTTATGTGCAGTCTTTAATGGTTCCATAATAGGGAACATTTTAAATTTGTAGTCATGGGTTACTGTCTGTGTTAATGCTTTATGTAAAACATTATCAGTTTGTATTTCACTGGTCTTACTGTCAAAGAAATAGCAGTAAAAATTTGAAACAAACATTCGAGACAGACACTAATTAAGTATGCCTTGAGGAAAAAGAAAAAGAAGCCAAGACAGGACAGAATATCCCTATTTTGATATGGTTCTGCTTAATTCTTGTTTAGCAATTCAAAAGAAGTCCAAAAAGTATACAGTAATGTATGTGAAACTTGTGCTGTTATTTTTTGATAAAGCTCTTAAGTATGGTAAGGAAATAATGGGTAAAGATGAAACATAAATATTATGGAGAAAGATAATGAATAAGCAGTTCCTGTTTTGACAGAAAATTCTGTATAGAATGAATAAGTATACTTTCCACTGCCCAAAAATTACAGTAAATTATGGAAGTAACCCTTTCCTACATTTTACAGTATTTTCTGGTACCCTTCTTGAATTAGTAAGCTATGGTGGATCATAAAGGTATTTAAAGTATTTAGGGCTAATACTGTTCCTACAAGTACTCTTTGCAGCCTGCCTTGGCTAAAGAAGTAAAGGATGGGTAATGTGAAATGGTATAGGGGCCTCTATCTCTAGACTAGAACATCTTCTATAACTTTTTTTGTTTTTTTTTGTTTTTACATAACGTGTGTGCGTGTAAATCTCCTTAAATCTGTCATATGGTTTATGCTTTAATTGTTGACCCTTTTATTTTATTAATAGATTCTGGCTGCAAATCATTTGCTGTAGTTTATGTTTCTAAGTAATCTCTTTTTACTTATTACATATAATTATAATCTGCTGTACTTGACTGTCTTAAGTATTATTAAAACACTGCCACCTTTCAGTGTAGAGTTGTGAATCATTTCAAAGTTTCTCAGTTATATTACTGAGAATGTTTTTATTGTAATTACTAGGACAGTGACTTTGAACTGGGTTAGTATTTCCGTGGTAAAGAAAGTCATAATTTGATGGATGTAGTTCGTTGTCAGTAGTATGTAAATTGTTGAAGTCCTTTAAGAAGAAGATCCGGAAATTACTTACATTTTTTATCTTATCCACACCAGTATTACTGGCACAAGACTTAAGAGGAAAAGTACTTTACCCTATTAAATGCAGTACTACTATGTGTACAGTGTACAGTGCTGTATTGTGTTTTAGGATGAAAAAACTTTGTAAGCTGCAAGATGCAAACAGCCGTTCGGAAGGTAACTCATTTATATGTAGGGTAGTGTCTGTTTATCATTAGCGTTACTACATTCTTTTCAGTGTTTTCTAGCTGTATTGAAAGTTATTATTTTTTAGTTGTCTTTCCTCTTACACACCGATATAGTTTCACCATGGTGTTGGAGTTTATGAATGTCTTATATTAAAGGTTAGTTTTGACAAGTAACGTGCTCCAATAAAATATGTGACCTGGACGACGGACGAAATTACATTTATATTTACTTTATAGATTCATGAAACTACCATCGTGGAAATGGCGAAAATGACAATTTGGTTCCAGCTCCATTCTTTTTCTGTTGAAATATTAGATTTGAGCAATGATGACTGTTGATATGTCTACCTGTTTGTTAATAGCCATCATAAACTCGCTTCAAGAGCGTTGTAAGTTTTTAACTATGTATTTCAAAAAAGGATTCAAAGGAATTATATCAGAATTTTGAAATAATTCACAATGATCTGTACAGAAAAGTTGACTTTTTTAAGTCTACCCTTGCTACTTTCCGTTCTCTTGACTATATATTTTCCATAGCTTAAACCTTTGGCATCATAAGATTATTAGTTTAAGGCAATAAGATAAGTTTAGCTTTAAGCTGCATTTAGTAAGTAGTAAAATAATTGTTAGTTATACTTACTGTATTTAAAAAAATGACTATATCTTTAGTTTCACAATGTTGAGATGTTCAGAAGAGTCCCCCTAGTTACCACATAATGTGCATTTTTCTCAAAAGCTTGTACGTTACTGTATTTAGTGTTTTAAACTAAGATCTAGAGGCCTAAGGCTGTAGAGTAGCACCATGCATTAATGCTCACATTATTAAATATCAGCCACAAAATCATCCCTTCCTTTAAAAGAACAAAGTAAAACTT
The DNA here is from genome assembly GCF_015104395.2 of Macrobrachium nipponense. Classification (NCBI taxonomy): domain Eukaryota; kingdom Metazoa; phylum Arthropoda; class Malacostraca; order Decapoda; family Palaemonidae; genus Macrobrachium; species Macrobrachium nipponense. Next base: position 92,404,629 of record NC_087205.1, on the reverse strand, counting down.
CGTTGATGCAATGCACTCAGTCGATGTTTGATTCTGTGAGCCAAACCATTAATTTTTTCTCTTTTCTTCCCGTTGCTCAGGGATCACTAGACAAAAAGAGGGTAAATGAATCTGGCCATATTTTTGTTTTTTATTTTTACTACTTTTCTTCCCAGTTGTTTATGGAGCATGCTTAGTAGATTCAGGGCATCAATACAAAGTTTTTCGTTAGAGATAGATAAAGCACTTACATATAAAACATGGCTTCATGTTTTAGGCAAGTTATTCCATGCAAATCAAGACTAACTGCGTACGCATTGACTTTGTCCAGAGCATTTCCAGAACTGATGCTCAGCATGAGACTATTTATTCTTTCAAAGTCATGAAGGAGGTTGTCAGACTTTTGTATTGAAGGTTTTGTTTGTCATCTCTTTATAGTAATGAACCTGATGACCTCAGTATGCAATAGTACTATTATTAATTTTATATTTTATATGTTCCCCAATAAAGATAAAAACTTACAGAACCATTTTAAGAAATTTTTAATATTAGAAATACCAGTATCATGAAAGGAAGTTTAAATCGTTTATTACCATATTTGGAAATTATGTTCATTTTTTATAGCATTTAAGGTTGTGCACTCTGATTCCATTAAATCATTTTCACTTGATGTGAAGTCATTTCATCTAGTATAGCAGTAATTGGCAACTTAAGTACTGTATTTTGTAAATCTGGTTTATTTGGTAATGCCAAGCACTAAGATAGTTTGCCTACAACTCATTGCCTTATTTATGAATGCTTGCTATTTAGCTTTTTTTCTTAATGCTATATTTCTACAGTAGTTGACATCATATGTAATTTTAATTTGTATATATGCAAGAGAACTCTCTGGCCAGATAGCAACTTCTTGTCCCCAAGGTAATGCATAATGTGTACTACAGTGTGGAAAAGACACTTTTTGAAATATGTTGAAAAGTATTAAAGAGAATTAAAGAGCTTTGGAAAATACCATTTACTAGTATATGTAATTAACTGTTTATAAAACATTTTAATTTGCAGTCTTGAGGTTTGAGTAGGACATGTGGGCCTTTATTTTGATACTGAAAATTTAGGCAGTATTTCTGACTATGAGTATGATTTAAAGGTACTTGTATGATTACTTACACAAGATACTTTGTTTTTTCTGATGGGCGTTTTGTTTACAGTCACGAAACACGTCACTGAAGTGTGTATGGTGGTTGTAGCCTTGTGTCTTCAGTGAATATAGTTACTTTACTTACATCAGTTTGTGAAACCTATTGAAAAGACGTACAGAAGCAGTGTCATTGGTGATTTCAATATTGAATTTAGTGTTTTTTCTCTCTTAAGAACAATTTCAAAAAGAAGAGCAAAAAAGATTCAACTTGAGGGTAATATTGTTTAATTAATTTAAATATTTGGTTTTTCAAAGGGAGTCCCAGTGTTCTGTAATGTGTCAACTTGTATGTTCTGTTATTTGTCATCATTGTTCATTAATGTTTTCCTCTTTATTTAATTGTAAAAAGCAGTCACTTACTCCCCTTCCACTAGTATATGAGGATTATTTCCATTGCCTCCCCACATAAATGTTCATTATTTTTATCCACAATGAATGAGGAGATCATCTCTTTTAATACCAATTTGCAGCTTTCTTGTAATCTTTTGGTTTTAAAAACATCATTGAGACCTCTCTTCTTGTGTAACCATTTTCAGTACTTTGTCATTTCAGTAGGATGTGACCATCCGTACAGTAGACAATTTTGAAGTGGAAAAATAATGGTTCTTTATAGCCTGTAGAGAAATTTACTAGTACAGAAATATTTCAAGTTAAATGTTAACAATTTTTTATGATAAAGCAACAGCCATGTTTTATGTGTAATTAATATAACCTTAGTGTTTTTTAATCCAGAATTTTACTTTGTCTTGCATGTCTGTTTTAAAGTTGCTTGGATTTGGATGTACGGTATAATTTTCCATATTTTCTGTGTATATTCAACAATTTCTCATCATTTGTATTGTTTCAGACGCCACAGAATGAAATATGGTTTTCCAGAGGTCACAATGTTGCTGGCAAAACAACCCTGTATGACATGGAGGTGAGTATTTCCTGTACCTGATGAACTTCTTTATATTACATCAGTTGTACAGTACTATCTCACGAGCAGTTGAGGAAAATAATAAAGAGCTGGTATTAAGTTAAAATATATTTTGTAATACTTTTTTAATTTAATATGTAATTTATTTATTTTTCAATATTTCAGGTGGACCATGGTCAGCGCCACATCCTGACAGCTTGCCAAGATCGTAATATTAGGGTGTATAACGTCAATACCGGCAAACACTCCAAAACTTTTAAGGGATCCATTGGTGATGATGGAACGTTGATAAAGGTTTGTACTTAGTGTATGTCTGTTTAGATTGTGGAATAAATTGCAGTCTTGAAGTACAGTTCTATTGTTATTATTATTATTGTTATTATTATTATTATTCATTTGACCATATGATCCCAATGGAAAAAACATAAAGGGAAAAACTAAAGCCTATGGACATAAAGGCCCAGTAAACCAAATTAACCGTCGTCTAGGAAAGCAGTAACGGCTACTGTCTATAAAATAGTAGGCCATAGTACTGTATGTGAAATGTTCAATGTTTTGTCCTTAAGTAACATGTTTACCTTACCTAAGGAGAGGAATTTTTTTGTTTTTTACTTAATATTCTTACCCTGTCTCCACTGAAAAAACTCATCATCTGTATTACCTGTTTCTAATACCTGTTCACAGGTAGTACTAGATCAGAGTGGGATATATGCTGCTACAAGTTGCACAGACAAAAATATGTGTATATATGATTACTACTCTGGAGAATGTATGGCAACAATGTATGGTCATTCCGAACTTGTCACTGGTCTTCGTTTCACAAGTGATGGCAAGCATCTTATCACTGTATCAGGAGATGGATGTATCTTTTTATGGAGGTAATATTGGTGTCTTGATTTTTTTTCTCACTAAACAGTTTGCTGTTCTTCTGTGATGTTGTTTTGTTACATATTCAATCTTTTATTATTTCATGATGCATTTCTTTTTTTACTGCAAACTATCATCTCTTTAAAGGATGCCACACGACATGACACAGACTATGGTTGCAAGATTAGCACAACAAGCTGAGAGAGCTACTAAAGATAAAAGGAAAACAGGCCGCCAGCAATCCTTAGACAATGATGAAATTCAGCCAAGCCCTGAGGATATGTTTGACCAAAATGCTAACGAAACGGAAGAGCCAGATTACAGGTAAGTTTTAATTAAAACATTTTATTCATTTCAGGGATTAATGAGTCAATGTAATTTGTTTCTCTTGAAATATTGTCTTTTTTAAGTTTATGCAATATTACTCTCAAGAGATTCTGGACGAAAAACACTTTCTATGCTTAGGTTACAACAACTCATTAATACCAAAGTATTTTAAAGGGGAGTTGAAAATTGGAACAAGGCAAAGTTCAAGAAGTTGGACAGCTAGGTGGGAAGAGAACAAAAGACAATTGCCAGAGATGCTTCAAGGAACCTTTCTTGATCCCCTGCCCTCTTTCTATCCTGACTGGGATATTATGGATAATAATGACTGTTGTGTGCAGGCTTTTTCTCAAGAAGTGCTGATCACTGCCACAGATGCATCTTAGATGAAATGAATTAAAAGTACCATATTCATTCAGTGAAGTGTTGAATCTTTGGCTGTGTTAATCTAATAGGGGAATGTTAACTACTGAAGTAGTATACTAAACATTTCTGGCATTCGTTTTTTGTTTTTCATATTACATAATTATGTATTATGTACATTGTTTCTTGCATTTTTATATGCACTTTATTGATATTTATGGATATGATTGATATAGGAGTTGTGTCAAGATCTGCCATAACTGAGCATGCTGTGAGTATGGTCTGTGCCACAACAGCATTTTAGATGCAATCCAGTAATTAATACGTAAAAAAGTAAAGTTGAATCATTATTGTCGTGGTTTGATGTTCTTCAACAATTTTAGGTTTAGTATGGGACAGTTACCACTTTGGGCCAAGAAGCAAATGACCGAACCCCAGAGACCTGGCAACGGACCAGGAGATCGTGGCTCAGTGGACATGCCGAAGGGACGGTGGGCTCAGAGGATCCATAATAGTCCAATGACATTCAAGAGTCATTACGACACTGATTCTGTCATTCCATTCCCTGCCAGAGGTATGCCATAGCTAGGAGGCTTCTTTATTCAGTACAGTATATTGATTGTTTTTAAGGGTATACGCTGGACCCCAGCGTATTCGCCGTTCAACAACCGTCAATTTAGTGATTCACAGACTTTTTTGTCAAAAGAAATTGACTTGTTACTGTATTTTCATGTTATTTTTATGACTTAATACATTTTTTATCATAAAAAATATATTTATTCATAAAAATAGGGAGTTTTAAGCATTTTTAGAGGGGTATTTGGTGTTCCAGCGATTAAAATACGCTGTTAGAAGTGATTTTAGAGGGGTTCAAATGTATCGCAGATTTTTGGTAATCCTGAGGGTGGTCTTGAGTATGTATTATGGTATTGGGAGGTTTTAACTTTTGTTATTGTAGTTCAGTCTTGAGTATTACAGTATTGGGAAAACTGTTGGTGGCTGGTGAGATATGAATGCCAGATTAATTGATATAAAGGAGAACAGAAGACATTTGTTTCTAATGGGAATGTCACTTGTAACTAATAGTCGAAGCTTTGAGTAATATCAGTTGTATTTGAGAAGTTGATCATGCTCTAATTATATACTTGACTTTGTTTGAAAATGCTTTTTTCAAAATCATGGTGACTGTAAAGTAGGACATATTGTAATCAACAGGTTTTTAAACATCTATGAGCATTTTTGTCAACTTTGTCACTTTTTACCTGTTTTTGTATTGCTTTCATTTAAAGTTTCTGGACATTTAAGGGACTCTTGCATGGTGCTCCTCAACTTTTGCTTAGTTTTCCTGGCAGTATGTTTCATTCTTTTTTAACATTCCCAAATACGTACTTACGTTGTTTACCATCACAGAAAAACGCACAGCTGATTCGGAATCAAGCAAAGAAAGTTCGTTGGAGGAAAACATAGGAGTTCACAAGCAGTACCAGCCACCAAATGCTTTAAGAGAGAGTCTTATTCTCAACAAAACGGTGAGTAGTATTTGTTTTAGATCTATTAGGAATGTATTATATATTTTTCTGCCTGTAGGGCATTGATGCTCAACCTAGATTTTGTATGAGTAGCTGATTCTTCAGAAAACTATGCAAAATTGAAAGAATTGAGTAATTAGGTACTGAGTTAAACTCTCGTTACTCATTTTTCATTTGAGCTTTACTTTTAGAATGTTTGTGACCTACTGAAATGTGCATGTTTAGGAATGTTTTACTTAGAGTAACTTCAGGACAGGAGGCACATTTCTTATAATTGCTTTGCATCTAATTTTAAAAGAATGTTTAGACAAAATATAAATAAATAAAATACAGGAGAGCAAAGCTAAATCATGAAACAAAGTGATTTGGAAGGATGATTAGCTAAGCACAAAAAGAACAGAGCATTAAGCACATTATTTATGTGTGCTAAGTTTTCTGTTTTCTTGATTTAACACTAATCCAGTCTGAGGTTTTTTGCCCATCTTTTAATAGAAAAAGAGTATTTCCTATGAAATAAAAACAAATTATATTTTGTTAATGAAATGCCTTGAAAAATAAACTAGCTTTTCTACTTTAAATCATATTAAATACATTCTGTCAGCCAGCTAGACAAGAAAGCAAAGGAGCTTTATATTCCTGTAGGTAGTTGACAAGTGACTCTGGCAGCGGAATGAGTTTTTGTGTATGCAACTGAATTGTTTCATGCATCTTTTGAAATGAATGTGTGAGGTATGAGGAGTCTTTTCTACATTGGTTTTTTTGTTCATCCCTGAATGTTGTCTTAGTATTGGTGAAGAATAAAGGACTTGGCTAATATTGCTGACTCCTAGAGATTGTCATTGTTTGAAAGACATTCTGGTGGATATGCATAATTGTAAGCACAAAATTTTAATCAATAAATAGGGAAACTTTTGTGATTAAAGTGATAGGAGAATAATAAATTAAGGTAGATTTAGATTGAATAAGTAGTTAATAGTGTTTCCAACTTAGCCTTAACAGTAAGTGTTCTTGGCTCTGACCAATATCTGGTTGTATTATAATTTTCAACGTACTGACAGAGATTAAACATTGGGAGTTTTAATGCATTTGAAGTTCAGTAGCATAAGTCTTATTTTTAGTCTGATATAGTAGCAATCCTTGTCGGTGGCAGTTTGGTTGGAATGGTGATGGGTAGTGGTTTGGGTGTTGGTACACTGTTCATTGCTTTCAAGTACACACTGTTTGCAATCAACTTGAAGTTATAGTTTTCATAAATAGAATTCTTCCTGTTTAGGAAAACCTACTTTCTACTGTGTAAGTTATCATTATTATTACAAAGGATTAGTTTATCCAGACCTCTGAGCCTAATAAAGACTCATCTTGGGCTGGTACTCTACTTTGTGACGTACTATATGTTTCAAAAGTTTAGGATGGATGAAGCACAGCCTGGAATGACTGTGATTAGTTACAGAGTCCTACTTTCATTATTTTTTATCATTCCTATCTTTTCAGATATTGTTTTATTAGACTATGGAAAGCTCATCTTCTATTTTTATGATTATTTTTAATCCTTCTGAAATATTTTGTGGATATGTCAGTATCAGTAGTACTGTAGTCGAGTATAGAAAAGTCAAAATCAGTTTCTCAGAGTTGTGATGTTTTCAGACACCACAAAACTATGACATTATCAACAAATAAGTTACAAAGAATGTCAGTAGCTATTTTTACTATGAACCATTTTAAGGGATTTATACATATTTTTATTTACAGTGATGGGTTTTTCCATATATTATAGTAATAACCTAGGTTTTTGTGTATGTGTGTCTCTCAAGAATACAATGTAGTATGCATTTCCTAGACTTTCTAAGCTTTGTTGTAGCATTCACTTATTAATATTATGGTAATGTTCAATATTTGTTAAAGACGTTTTTGGCTACAGTATACGTACTATAGAGATTAGTAGAGAATGTGGAATTTATTAAACCATCACAATATATTTTTTCTGATAGATTTCACTTAATTTTTCATTGTAGAATTAGTCCACATGTATACTTTGCTCATGGTGTAATGGGTTTATATTATTGCTACATTTTGACTTGCACAAACTCTGCTTATTTTGTGTAGACATCTAAACTTCATTTGTATTCTGTAGAGCTGTGTTCTTCCCCCTCATGTGTTTGTCAATCTTATTAGTGTACTGTTCTTGATTCCAAACTCCTCCTAACCTTCCAGGACTCTGGTGGTGAGCCTGAATTTCTTGCTTGTCCTGACAACAATAAGGAAAATAATACTGGGGAGGAAGGTTTACAGGTATTTTATTTCAGTTGCTGCAAGTTTTTTTTTTCACTACAGTGCAGGTACTTAATGTTCCGCTACTGTTCTAGATGAAGTCAGCCCTCCTCATTTGAAAGTTTATTGATTTTTTGCTGCTTAATAAGCTGAAGTTTGATCCATAAGAGGTTTTTGATTAGAACAAATGAATTTTTTGTCTTAAGTAGATTATTTGCTGCTTCAGGAATATTGCAGTAATTGTTAGAGCTCACAGAGTTTTATGTAATCCTCGAGCGTAAAATAAATTAGAGTATCTCTCTCTCTCTCTCTCTCTCTCTCTCTCTCTCTCTCTCTCTCTCTCCTCTCTCTCTCTCTCTCTCTCTCTCTCTCTCTCTCAAAATTGCATGTTTTTTTCCTTAAGGATAATTTGTTTCTCAGAAGTTTGCTGATATAAAGTCATAAACACTTAAGACATACAGAATCAAAATTTGAAATAGACAGGTCAGTGATTGTCAGAGCTTTTTAAGGAGAATCTTAATTTTGTTGTACAGAGTTGCTTGCTTTAGAGCAGTCTTTACAGTTTCTCATGGCCCATTTGTGCTTGGTAGGAGCTAATTGCATAACGTAATTTTGAACCATCTGGAGTGTTTAATAATTAAAACTAAATACGACAGTCTCCACTTACTGGTGGGCATTGGTTAACGGACTTTCGGCGTTACAGCACTTGGCCAGCGACGTTAACCAGATTTTCAGCACCGTAAGCAATTTTCGGTGCCAGTAGTAAGTGGTTTATTGGCACTGAAAACTGCTATACAGCATCGGTAAGCAGTTTATCGCCGCCAATAACCAGTTAACGGCACTGTTTAGCAGTTTATCAGCCCTTAGTGTCCTAAACACCATTTATTACTCTTAATTATTGTGCTGTTCCGGTTATCGACGATTTTCGGTTATCGTTGCTGAGCCAGGAACGGAATTCATGCCGTTAACCAGGGACTACTTACTGGACTCTGAAAAGCTGCTTTTCTTATCAGCATAGGCGTTGTTCAGAAACTTTTGAGAACTTCTGCATTATGCAAAATGCTTGAATCATTAGACAGATCTGAAAAGACTTAGATAGCAGACAAATATTTGTGATGAGATAGACAAGGCTTCTACCTTTTACTACTCTTTAGTAATGTTCCCCTTTGTTTTTTGTGTGGTCATTTTCATTTTGCTGCTTAGCACATGCTGAAAAGTAAACAACCAACTTTTATGTTTGTGTAACTGTTATGTTATGTACCCACCATTGTTTCAATTTTTCCCAACCTTTTTAAATTATGGCAATAAGACTATGGAGTATTGTTCCATGAAGTTTTTGGAAAATGCCCGTAGTTTTATGATATGCATCTGTTCTAGTAAGAAAACTTGTCTGTTACCAGATATTAAAAGGTAATGAAAATGATAACACTTTTCCTGCATTATTGATATGAACAGAAGGGTTTAAGAGGCTTGTAGACATTTTTTTCTGTATTGCTATATAGTTTTGTTCATTTTTATAGAACCATTTCCAAGTGAGGAGGGCTGAGTTTTATTTTCTTGTATAGGGCTGAAGAAAGGAATTTGGTCTTTATTATGAAAAACAGACCAGAGTAATAGCTGGCTTAGCAAGTGTTGTAGGTTACACTTAAATGTGGCTAGTCATTAATTTAAAGGTAAGCTTAAACTGTGATAGATTTTCCTCATCCTAGGAATGTGCATTGCAACCTTTAGTATTTTTGTATTTGCTTTGCATGTTGTTATTTTTTCTTAGCTATGCAAAACTAAACTTCAAAGTACTTTTGGGAATACAAGGCTAGTTCATATGTAAAATTGAAACTTTTAAAAGTTCTTTTGGGAATAGGCTAGTGTTCTGGGCTTGTAAGATATTAAGGCATTTGCTGTGTTTGGATAATAAAGCATCTATTTATATTTCCGAATAGGACTAAAACTGACTTTCGTCATTGTATAATTCTTAGGTTTCACCATCTAAAATAACAAAAAGAGGAACTGAATCGGAGACACGGAACAGGCACCACACAGATGAGAGCGACGTCAGCAGTTTACGCATCGATGATGGCACAACCGATCATGACGGAGACATAGAAGATTGTAGCGAGCATGATGATGAGAGCACTGAACCTGATCGTTCTGAGCCTTTAATGTATTACCCATTGAATGATGACACAGCCAGGTAATTAAGGAACTTGAATGGTTATGCAAAGCTTTAGGTTTATTAAAAAAAAATCCTTAATTCTGCATGATTTGTGTCCCTCATATTGTATTGTTGTTTGGTTTTACTTTTTAAAGGTTTATTTTGAAAATCCTAAATACTAGTCTTTTAGTACCAGTTTTTAGTATGGAGCCTTTTATTTTTTGTTTTAAGTTATCAGGTCACAATAGAATTATGAGGCATTTCATAGGTGTCCATAGGATTCATAGTTACTGTCTGATGGTTAAGTATGGTAAAATCTCTCTTATAGCAATGGTCAACTTGTTTAAATTATTTCCATGATGCATCTTTTGGACCATACAACAGGGCTGCGTTTTAACCCTTTGAAACCAAAAATATCAGCCATCACTTGTGCACTCGTTATCTGAAAACTTATAAAGTACCAGAGGCAGATACACAAGTACAGTAGACCCTTGACTCACGAACACAATCCGTTCCTAGACCTTGGTCGTGTTCCAAATTGTTCGTGACTCGGAGCTAATTTCCCCATAAGGTTTAATGGGAATAATATTAATTGGTTCTCGACCCCTACGAACCAATATATATTATGTATATTTTGCCTTATTTTACACAGATAATGTAAAAGTCAGTGTAAAAAACCTTAATATATCTAATAATATAATTTAAAATGGTAAACTAACACTATAAAAACGTTTGTAAAGTGAACACTTACTATGACTGGCGAGACTTCTGGCTTGACGGACAAGAGAAGAGGAGGGTGGTGGGTGGGGAGGAGGTTATTGTGCGGAAGGAGACCCTCCCCCATCCAGGTCGGGGAGATCTCGTTCCGGAGATTCAACTCTTCTAGGTTTTTTTGGTGAACGTTTAATCACAAACTTATCCAATGTCTGTTGCCTTTTCCTTCCTTGCATAACTTTTCTGAAATGGCTCATTAAATTTTCATTGAGCATATTCACGATCCTGTTCGTAACAATTTTGTCCGGATGATACAATTCAAGGAAGCACTGGACATCATTCCACTTTTCCAATGCGGCTTTTATCACATCACTGCTGACATCTGTAACTTCCTCCCCAGCCTCCTCTTCGTCAGTTGATTGCTCCCGAGCAAGTTGCTCCTGCTGCTTTAATGGCATCCTTGTTTTTCAAAATTGTCGACTTGGCCATCTTGTACTCACTTGCGATATCGGTCACGCGAACACCACGTTCAAACTTTTCTATAATTTCTTTCTTTATTTCAATGGTTATCTTCCTCTGCACCCTCTTCTCACCATCACTCTTCACTTTCTTACTTTCACCACCACTCTTCACTTTCTTACTTTCACCACCACTCTTCACTTTCTTAGGGCCCATTATGAAGAAAATCACAAGTTTTAGCGCAAAAAATGCTAAGCGAATTGACGAACGTCTTGTACACAATGAGATGAGACAAAGAGCGATGCGTGGGTGACGCCGTGCGTGGGCGGCTGGAGGATGGCTGTTCCCATGGCAACTCAAACGCTCTCACGTGTGCTGGGCGATTTCGCGCATTTTTCAAAATGTTGTGTCTAAAAATTAGTTTGTGAAACAAAGTGAATTGTTTATTTTCCAGAAATTTCCAGTTCATTTATTTTTCAAATGTTCATGTCTCAAAATTAGTTCATGACCCAAACAGAATTTTTATTTTCCGCATTTTTTTTTGTTCGTATCTCAAAGTTAGTTCGTAGGTCAAGGGTGAAATTTTACCTATAATTTTGGTCGGGGATCGAGTTGTACGTGGGTCAATGCGTTCGTGAGTCAAGGGTCTACTGTATGTCTACTCCCTTAAATTTTTTTTTTTTTTATTTGTTGGTAGGGCCCTAGTATATTTTCTTGCCATAATCTCAGAAACAGTGGGATTCATTATTTGCAGAGTAATGTCTCCTCAGGCCATTCACCTTGTGTTTGCCTTTGGTTCTCTTTTTCTTTCTCTGCCTAATACATGATTTAATTTATGTTTAAAAGACTGTAATTTCTACTTTTCATGTTCACAGTTTTTTTTTTTTTTATAGAAAAAGGGTTTCTTGGCTCTCTTGTGTTACATCATCAGTGGATGATGATGTTTTTAACAGTATAGATACTAGGTATACGGTATCTTTTTCTTTTTTATAGCGATTTCACAGTCAATGCCATGGATGTAGAAGAGTTGAGGCGGTCCCAAAGACGACACAGAAAAGCGAGACCTGAAAGACCGACAGACATTCCTCTGGTATCTGTGTCAGGATCTCAAGACTCAGATGACGATGACGATGAGGTAAACATAAAGTCTGTTAGTGTTTTAATTGCAAATTTTGCATATTATGTACAGTAGTTATTCATCATCTCTTTTGAATAAGTTTTGCTTTAGCATTATAATTCTGAGAGAATATGTTAAATTTTCAGCATTCAACCTTGAATTAGTACAGTTTAGAAAAAATATTTTTCAACTTAATCCTGTATTTAGCTCATGACAAGAAATATACTGATTGCTATGTATCATTTCTTGCTCTCTTTGACTTATTAATCATAATTAACATACTGGTTGGCAGTTCTTACAAGCATCTTTTTGTTATGTCTTTTACTTGTTAACTGTAAGTAGTTTATGCACTAGGTAGCATTTGTTACAAGCACCTTCTTGTATTTCAGGTTTCTACTCCAAGTGCTGACACTGCAGAAAGGAATATTATGTCCATGCTGAGTGTCAGCACTGAGAGTATTGACAGAGTTGGCAGAAGAGAGAACTTCCTCAAGACAAATTTTGAGTCTCTAGAAGGAGAAACGATACGCCCAGAAAAAGATGGCATTAAAAATAAAAATAGGTAATATGATGAATAATAAACTAGGTACTTTTTTCATACACTAAAATTGTGATTGTTGTGCCTTGCCCTACGACAGTTATTCAGTCTTTATAAGAGAAATCCTCAGAGACCATCATGTTTGTGAATATTTAGGAAAAGTGCTGAGGATGCTCTGAATATCAGTTTATATAAGCATGTTGTGTAATCAGTCAAAATGATCATTATGGAACTGTAGGCGATACTTGTATAGAAGAAACAAAAAAAGCCATCATTATTGTCTATGTTAAATTTGTTGTTATAACAGTTAAAGTGCGAATCACAGCATTTGATTAGCCAGACTTGGTTTTGAAATAGGGATATGTGATTGGTTGAGTTTGGTGAATCAAGTTCATTTTTTTACAAAAGATTTTTTAACTTTTATGTGAATTTCTGTGAGTGGTGCCAATGCATAATTTGTATTGACATGGCAAAAATATTTAGGAATTTTTGCTATTTTAAAGCTTTCCCATGGTTTGAATTTTCTTTAGTTACAATAACTACATTTAATTTCTCTTTCAGTATATCGTATAAATTCAACGCTAGAAATAAAGATTCTCAAGTTTCAAGTAAAAGAGAAGAACTTCTGAAAAGAATTGAAGAAACTAGAAAGAAATTGCAAAGTGTAAGTAACTTTTTATGTATTTTTTTTATCATATTTGGAGATTTCAAGTGGTGGGAAGATCATGTGGTGAATGATTCAGTGACAAAGAGATGCATTTCCAGAGGCTTGAAAATAGACTGATACCTATGAGATTGATATGGATTGAACTTCTGATGAGAGTGGATGAAGAACAGTTAGCCAGCAAAGCAGTAGATATAAAAATATTAGGACAAGACTTTAGGAAATACATAATGAGAAAATGGATAGACTAAGACCTGGACTTGAAATGAGTCGGGCGGAAAGTCTGCAGTAGTGTGGAAACCTAATAAATGGGAATTTTGATGTAAACTTGTTTATGAAGATGATGATTGTAATTCAATGATACCACTGAGTTGCAATTTTAGGTTCTTAGGGCTTTCCCCAAAGGATTTTTTCATGAGGTACTATTGAAATCGGGTAGGTAAGTGAAAGAAGAATATACCTGTTGCTGAAGGAATGCTACAAATATCTCTTAATATCGTTTCAAGTGTCGTATACTAGACTTACTGTACGTGGCTCCTGTCTAGTGAGAAAATCTATAAGTACTAATTACGTACTTGAAACACACGGGTTTTCTTTTAACCAGATTAGCGAGTAATAGAAGAATCCTCTTAAGACTTCAAATATTTGGGACTTTGTAGAGAATGTCAACCTGATCAAGATCGAGGGTTATTGAGGTTTTAGATTACATAACAGCGGAATTTGTAAAATGGTAAGAAGTGAAAGTAACTCGAACAGTCTTTGTTGGGATAACTAAATCTTGTAATGGAATTAAAATTGTGTGCACATGAGTGGTACAGTTAAACAAATCAAAGTGAACTTGGTGAGAATGTTACAGAGGTGAAATACAAGTCTTTGGAGGTAAAAATATCTTAACCAGTTTGTTTATATGTTGCTAGAGTACACTTGATAAAAATTATCCTTGTCCTGTAGAAAGACATAATTTTAAGTAATTTCCTTAGATTATTATAAATGTCCTTTAAGTAACACTGGATCTAATAAAATGTTCTCATTTTCAAATATTTTGCAGATCGGTTACAAAAGTAATTTAAGAAGTAGCAAGAGTATTTCAGACTTGAGCAACATTCCAGAGAAAGATACATCATACATGTCAGGGAATCAAGGTAAAGATCCATTGCATGTTGACAATTCCTTTTATCTTCCTGTCCAAACAGCACCTCACATTAATGCTGTGGTCACCAATACCATTCCTCGGTTAATGGCTGGATGGGTTCCAGACGTATCTGTTGCAGGGTTGGGAGTCATGGCAAATTATGCAGAGGGAGCACAGGGTTGTTATTCAGCGGGTGTTGTTACTAGTAACATGTCTGATTTTGGTGCTAGTTGTATGTCTAGAGTTGATGATAGTTCTAGCCATGAGGTTGTTAGTGATCATGTTGCTAAGATTGGATCCACAGTGTTTGATGGCAGTGCAGTTCCAAGAGACCAGCAAAAGACAGGTAAGCAGTTGCTTGCACAGCTGGAAAGGGACTTGAAGGAATTTGATTTATTAATGGGATGCCCCTCTCCACCAGAAGTTGACACAGACTCCTTAGAAGAAACCTTGCGAAGTCTCGCTTTGCTGAGCTCACAGGATGCTGTGCTCACAGATCCAAGAATTTCCCGTAACAAGGGTGGAGAAGACTCGGATAGTGACACTGTTAAGAGTGAGGCGTCAAATTTTAGTTGTGATAGTTTGGAAGATGAGGATGATAAGTCAGCAGATTTAGAACCTGAGGAGACTCCTCGCCATCGCATCTTTGAAGCTCCCAAAACTTTGCCTCTTCCACGACGTAAAAGACAGAGATGGCAAAGACTGTCTCTTGGTGGCATAACAAAAGATAGACCAAATGATTACGGGTCTGATATTTTTCCGACAAATGAAATCTCTTACAATCATCATTCCCAAGTGTTCCGTACGGCATCAGACACCGCGCTGGCTAATAGTGATAGTAGTCATTCTGATGTTCAAACACCAACCAACCCACCATATTTTTCTGTTAAATCCCCTGTCAGCAAAACCGCCCCTAACTCTGTACCTACATCCAATTCAAGATTGAATCAGATGAAAGATGCTCATCATTCTCCACAAACTTCCAAAGGTAACACTGTAACCACGCTTACTGTTGAAACTCATTCTTATCATTACGAAAGAGAGTCCTCTATTCCATACCCAATGGCGCGATCTCCTGTAATTAATCAGTTGAGAAGAGAAGCTGCTGGTGACGCTTCACCACCTACATCTCGTCGGCATTCCCAAAGGCCAACGGCAACGCTTCCACCAGCTAGTTTAGTTGAACCGGATGATTTTCCTGTTGTGCAAGCACAACCCCTTCCCCCAGGACCCCCACCAGCTGTGTATCTGCCGTGTACCCAACCTGCAGTAGGCCAGGGTGTGATCCCAGCCCCTGGCAGGGCACACCGTGTGCTGCTGGCCAAGAAGGTCACCATACAACAAGTGCTTCCCTCGAAACGTAAGAGATGACCTAATTGTTCGCCTGGCTGCTCCCAAGGCATGAGGAATGATTATTCAGCAGGTTTTCCATGACCTGACCTGTGTTATAGACTTACTATTTATTTGACTGTCATCTCCATTTTTCTTATTTACATTTTTTTGTAACCTTTTATGTTCTTTTGATTTTCAGGCAGATTTTTCCTTCTTTTGTAGGTTACGTTTTATAAAGCATGTTTTATAACTTAAGTGTATACCTTACAAATTGTCTTGCTTTCTGTGCCTCATGACAGCATTTTGAAACCAAAAAAAGCATGGAGGCATGACTGAAATTATTAAAAGAAAACCTAATAAAGACATAGAATTATTAGAATTCTTCTCTCTAGATGTTGTTAACTTTTGTCTCTTATTATATGTCATGACTTTTATGAATAATTACCTTTAAACGCAAGCGTGTTGCACCTGCTTGTGTTGTTGCATGCACTTAAATGCCTATTGTTAGCACTTGTGTGTTCACATTGCGTATAGATGGATTCAGGTTATATTTAGAAACTTCATTCTGAGTTCCCTTGACCATGCCTCTCGTAAAGCCAGTCTTAAAATGTGTTGCAGTACTACTCTAGATCTGTTCAGATACAGTGACACCTGAGCTTAATGGACCTCACCTCAGTTTAGCTTAGGAACTACATGAAATTGCTTTTAGCTGTGAGATATCTAGAAAATATTGAAGCTCGGTTATAATGTAGGACCAGTGTTATTTAATAGACTTTGTTCCTTATCAGAAAGCCAGACCCTGAGATTGTCTGTTAAGTTGAGATGCTACTTATCATTTTCCTACCTATATTGAGTTAGATTTCCCCCTGACTGCTCTTACAGAGGCTCATAGATCATTATGTTTTAGACCTGAACAGCTCGTTTATAGGTTGCAGTAGATAATCTGAATCCACCCTTGCCCATATGTGCTGTTGTTGTAGATGGCGGAAGTGGCGACAGTGGGTTCAGCAGCAGCCCAGGTGGCGGGAGCGGTGGGTTACGCCGCGCCTGCTCCCTCAGCGACCTAAGCAACCCTGGTGCCCCACGACGCCTGCTTCCAACTCCCCCTATGGGTATGCTTTGCACTTGCACTTCATTTTGTCGCTATTTTCTAAATTTAAGTTTTTATGGATGACTTTCTTTTGTTATGTTTAGTTTTTTTTCTACAACTTTTTTTTTTAGTATGATGCTTATGTTTTAAAAATTCCCTTTTGCTTTTTATTTAAAAGCTGGAGTCTCTTCAGATCGGATGTAAATACCTGTAATGTTTTAATAATCTTACATTTTTTATATATGATAGTTTTAAACCATTGCATTGTAGATTTCAGAGCTATTAGTACTGCATTATGTCATGAGCCTTGCTTCTGTAAATATAATCAGTATTAAATATCTTAAGGTGAAGCAAGATTTGTTTGTAATATATTATTTATAACATTACAGTAGTCTGTCACAAGAATTTCCTCAACTCAAAACTATTTCCAGTCATTGTGACTTTGCAATTCTTAGATGTAGGACACTATATTACCGTGCATCTGGAGACATCTTGTTGTTTCCTCTAAAAGGATAACTAAATACCATTTCTGTAGGATATAAAGTGTAGCCAGATGGGTGTGTTTAGCTGCTTTTCTAAACATGCAATACTAATCTTTCATGATCTTTCCTTTAACATGATCTTATTCTATTACACAGCTTAACTTGATAAACATGAGATATGTTTTGATATTTCTGTAGTCTTTGGTACAGGAGAAATTCATATTTTCATCTCTGTGAAAGTTATTTTTCCTTTTTCTGGTTAAAAATTAGATATTGCAGAATCACACTTATATGTTCATCCCAACCTCATTAGCTATATATATGCTTAACCCTTAAACGCCGAGCGGGTATTTCCGAAAGTGTCTCCCGTATGCCAGCGGCATTCGCGAGTGAGCGCCGAAGCGGAAAGTTTTTTTCAAAAAGTCACAGCGCGCTTAATTTTCAAGATTAAGAGTTCATTTTTGGCTCCGTTTTGTTTTTTCATTGCCTGAGGTTTAGTATGCAACCATCAGAAGTGAAAAAAATATTATCATATAGTATAAATATTGGAATATATGACAGCGTGAAAAAAATTTCATATATAATTGTATACAAATTGCGCTGTGAGCAAAACGGTTAAAGCTAATGAGTTCATTATTTTGTTGTTGTATTGTACACTAAATTGCGATGATTTTGGTATATAACAAATTGTAAAACGATCAAAGCAAATATTATCACAATATGATGCATGAATTCATAACGAGCGGATGTAAAAAAAAAGCTGTATTAAAAAATTCACCATAAATCGAAATATTGTTGCAAAATGAAGGTAATTGATTGAATATTACTAGACTGTATGTGCTGTAGCTTACAATTGCAGTTTTCGACCATTTCAGTCGAGTTAAAGTTGACCGAAGGTCAAATTTTTTCTATGTATCATTATTTATATGAAAATATTTCAAAACTGATAAAGCTACAACCATGGGTTGTTTTTGGTTGTATTCTACATGAAATTGTGCACATTTTCATATATAAAACTTTATGTAACAGCTAATGTAAAATGGTACAAACATTACAACAATCGGACAAAAAAATTTCTGATTTTTTCGGAAGAGTTACTGTGCGGACTTAAGGAAAAAGTTTTTTTCATAAATTCACCATAAATTGAAATATTGTGCTAAAGACTTCCAATTTGTGGCAAAATAAAGGTAAATGATTGAATATTACTAGAATGTAATAGTTTTAGCTTACAATTGCGTTTTTTTTACCATCTTGGTCAAGTCTAAAGTTGATCGAAGGTTGAAATTTTGGCACTTATTCTTATTTATATGAAAATATTTCAAAACTGATAAAAGCTACAACCATGGGTTGTTTATTGTTGTATTCTACATGAAGTTGCACACATTTTCATATACGTATAGAACTTTATGTAACGGCTAATTTAAAATGGTGCAAACATTATGACAATCGGACGAAAAAATGTCTGATTTTTTTCGGAAGAGTTACCACGCGGACGTAAGAAAAAAGGTTTTATTTTCATAAATTTATCAACCTTCGGTCAACTTTAACTCAACCAAATTAGAAGTCTCTAGCACAATATTTCGATTTATGTACCATAAATCGAAATATTGTGCTAGAGACTTCTAATTTGGTTGAGTTAAAGTTGACCGAAGGTTGATATTTTGGCACTTATCGTTATTTATATGAAAATATTTCAAAATTGATAAAAGCTTCAACCATGGGTTGTTTTTTGTTGTATTCTACATGAAATTGTGCACATTTTCATATATAAGACTTTATTTAACAGCTAATATAAAACTGTGCAAACATTACGACAATTGGACAAAAAAATTTTTGATTTCGGCTGTTACCACGTGGACGTAGGAAAGTTTTTTTCTAAAATTCACCATAAATCGAAATATTGTGGTAGAGGCTTCCAATTTGTTGCAAAATGAAGGTAAATGATTGAGTATTACTAGACTGTAAGAGTTTTGCTTACAATTGCAGTTTTCGACCATTTCGGTCGAGTCAAAGTTGACCGAAGGTTGAAATTTTGGCACTTATCGTTATTTATATGAAAATATTTCAAAACTGATAAAAGCTACAACCATGGGTTGTTTAATTTTGTATTCTACATGAAATTGCACACATTTCCATATATAAAACTTTATGTAATGGCTAATATAAGACTGTGTAAACATTATGACAATCGGACGAAAAAATTTATGATTTTTTCGGAAGAGTTACCGCGCGGACGTAAGGAAAAAGTTTTTTTCATAAATTCACCATAAATCGAAATATTGTGCTAGAGACATCCAAATTGTTGTAAAATGAAGGTAAATGATTGAATATTACTAGAATATAAGAGTTTTAGCTTACAATTGCGTTTTCAACCATTTCGGTAGAGTCAAAGTCGACCGAAGGTTAAAATTTTGGCACATTGTTATTTATATGAAAATATTTCAAAACTGATAAAAGCTACAACCATGAGTTGTTTTTTGTTGTATTCTACATGAAATTGTGCACATTTTCTTAAATAAAACTCAATGTACCGGCTGATGCTTTTTAGTGCGAGAAGAAAGAAATTCGCGCTTGCACGCCCAAATAATGATTGTAAACAAAACAACAGCTTGATCCGTGAACTCCCAGCATCCTCCAAGGCGCGTGATTCAAAAGTTTTTGCCTAGTAGGTCTATAATTATTTTTCCGTGAATTTTTAAAAAACTTTTTTTCATCGACATTTTGTATGTCGGTTCGGCATCTGACAGACAATTTTCGTCCAATCGGCGTTAAAGGGTTAATATAGTGATCTATTAGTTATATATATGCTTAATATAGTGGTCTAATGTGTTCCCATGATCACCATTCTTATTGTTTGTTAGACAGAAGAAGAAGAAGAAGGTGGTTTCATGACACACACATACACCTTCTGGGTCCCCAAGTGTGAAATAAGTATCATGTTTGCCGAACCAGCAGCACATAGGGATGAGATGGGCATGTCCGTCCATATGCAGGCATATGTTTTCCAGCATTGATGTAATTTTTTTCTTGAAGTAACTTCTTGGAGCCCCTTTTCACTTTCAGTGTTTGTGTTAATGTTAAAGAAAGGTGACTTTTACATTTAGTTGGTATTTAAGCTGCTAATTGCCTGTTGCTAGCTGGCATTACAGTCGTGAGCTGTCACCTGGCAAGCACTGTTGCTTGCTGAGATTGCACAGCTGCACAGAATAGTTCAGAAACTGCTCAAGGCGCCACTGCTTAGATTTCTTCCTGTCATTTACAATCCCCAAGAATCTGCTGGTCCCTACAGGCTTACAAGATACTGTGACCTTCAGCATTTCAGTTTTGAACCTAATTAAGGATTTGTGCATATTTTAAGATGAATAATATAGTTGTAAAAAAAACTTGTGCTTCATACAGCAGAATAAAGTTGGTCATGCAAGCCCGTATTCATATTCATATGAGTGCGCTCCTCCCATCCTCACAGATCTTGCTGCTTCACATATGGCTGGTCCATAAAGCACTTGTATGGTAAACCTACCACCTATGTTATCTGAAAGTCTAATGACTGGTGTTCCTGGGAACATTATGACTTAAGAAATTAGGCATACATGTATGATTAATGGATTTTTATTAAAGGTCTTAATACAAAAATTGTGTGTGTTTTGCTTACGAATGGAATCCAGAGCTTTTGGTTAGGTTGAATGTACAAAATATGATGTTGCTCGGGTTGCCTCAGTTTGTAACAGCTTAATTTTTTGCAAGTGTTTTTGAATCTTGTGGGTGTTTTATGCCATACAGCTTACTTCTGTGGAGCTCAGATCTTTGCAAGCTCATTTTATTCTGATTGGTAGGTAATTGTGGCAATCATTTCATGCAGTAATATTTGAAGTAAGAATATGGGTCTTTGTTGAAATTGAGAAAAAAAATTTCCCCTTTTATCTCAGGTGGTCATAATACTCATGAAGCACATATGTATCTCCTTTGTTTAGATTGAAATTGCTCAAGTATATGAGTTTCTCTTTTGATTAGGTGAGCATATAGCAGCAGCAGCTCTGGTCTAGCCATTCAGGTTCATCAGTTCAATGTCTCTCCTCCCCTCATCCTGTCCCGTTCAGTTAACTTTAGTGCAGTTACTTTTCATTTCATGAATTCTGTTGCAAGTTTAATAAGGAGTCAAACAAGCAGAATTACAAAGAGAATTTCTACTTTATTTTTGGTTAGAATGGTAATGTTATTTGATACTTATACTTTTGTAATGGGAAAGTTTATCTTTTTAAGCAGTTCAGTTAAAGTAGTGTGGTTAACAGTTAATTTATATTAACTCTATTTGTGTTGAGAGATTAATAGGAAGGCTTTTCATATCTATAGTTGCAATCTGTGGGCAAAAGTAGCACATTATTATTATTAAAGTTATTATTTAGGAGTTGAACCTCATTCAAGTTTCCAAACAATATGGTGTTCATTTGAAATAAATAACAGAAGGTAGCAGGAAATACAGAAATAATACATCAGGTTTTAGAAAAAAATATATTACCATGATAAATCGCCCAGTGCACTTTTCGATTGATACATGTAGATATGTAAACTTTTTCATGAATTTTGAATGGCATTCATGATCAAATACCACGTAACTGGTTTAAATTTAAATGCGAGGTAGAATATATAGCCATTTGTTCATGTTGAAGTCATGCTATTTACAATGGTATAAATATAATAATTTTTTATATTAACAGTATTCAGCTGTTCCTACACTTCAGTACTGTACATTTATGTGTTAAGTCCTCTTATTTCTTTATGCTCTAACTCAATTTTATTGTGTTGGCAACAAACAAATCTTTCATTTGCTGTGTGCTTGTTTATGAGTAATTTATTACCAGTGTTGTTAAAGGGAATAAGTCATGATTTTCAAATCAGCTGCTGTTTCGTGATAGTGGAGACTCACGTCCAGATGTTTCCAAGTATCTTGACAGCTTTAAAATTACACATACTCTTTTTTCCAAAAAACTGTTATACAAGGGCAGCTAGCAAGTTCATACCATATTGTAGTGCAGAATGCTCTGAATAGACTTATGGCATGGATATTATCTCCTATCTTTGAATCATCGACTACATTTTTTCAAAAATGATGTGTAAATTTGAAGTGCGTTTGTGGCTTTGAGGTTATGATGTTTGAGTCATTTCCAGAGCATAAAGTTCTTACGTAAATCATGAACCTATTTTTTTTTTACAAAGCATTCTGCATAGTGATCTTTACAATCGGAATATGGTGAGTATGTGTTAAGAATAAAAAATGACGAATGATTTTTTTTTCTTACATGGGAAAACTGAAACCAGAATGAAATTTTTAATGCCTTTCATGTATATGTACTTGCTGATTTAAATTCTTCTGTATACATTAACACCTGTCAGGTATATTTGTTTTATGTCTAGTCATACATTGAAGTGTTATTGCATTTAGTTAAATTGACAGGGTTTAGGATTCATTTTCATACAGTTTTATTGCTTAACTGAAAACAAATTGTCCCAGTGACCTGCAGGAAGTGGAAGATTATATTTACTCCAGTTGATTTCTAGAAAACCATATGAAAAGTTTAGAGCTCTACTGCTTGATTATTTTGTGATGTGGTCATTACAAATTGCTTTTTGTGTAGTTAAAGCTAGCTAGATATTAGCTTGAGGAAAAGGTTTTAAAACAATCTAAGTATAATTAGATTGCATTCTTGGGCTTGAGTGTCCCCATACTCAGTAGTCTTCTATCAGCCAGATCGAAGGAGAAATGACAGTTGACTGATGTGCCACCTGGAACCTCAGGTACAAGCCAGCCATCTTCTTCACTATTTATGAGTCTGTAGCATTTTTCAAAGCTTTGTACACAAATTTGCCTCTCTTTTTTAGCATTTTCTAGTTCTTTTTGTTAATTAAATCAGTTTAAAAGTTAAATTTATCAATATATCAGGTGTCTGGCACTAGTAATTACATGAGACACTTAGTACCTTCGCCTCCCACTTTCAATATAATTTAGGCTAGTTATGATGGATAGAATTTAATGAAAAAAGAACCAAGTTTTTATTTTCAACTTTTTCATATATTTACACATCAATCATTATCTAAACTCCCACCTCCCAGCCCCTTGTTGTTACTGTCTCACACATGGAGACTACACAGACAGAAAAGAGACTTGTTGGGGTTCCAGTTAGTGCATGCATAGGCTGCTGCAGTTCTTCCATATGGTAGACAAAAGATTACGAAGTTAGGTGACAATGGAGACTGTCACTGTCAACTAAGTTAGCTCTCAGTATTGTCAACAGAAAAGGTCTATTATTTTATATCCTTATTTTCTTTGACTGCTAGGAAGTATATTTTAGTTTGAATCACATTGGAACTGAGTAGAAGGTGGATGCTATTACCAATCATGTTTTGATTTTACAGTATATGTTAGTGAAAATGCAGATGCTGTTTGCACAAACACGTTTAGAGAGGGTACAGTTTTTGAATACTAATGGTTATCTTTGATATTTCATGTAAATTTAGAAACACAACTGAATAGTCTGCACAGGGTCTTCTTGTCACCGGAGATTTTCCTGTGTATTTTGAAAGGTTTACATAGCTGTAAAAAACATACAAAGTACAAGACTTAATGTTTGATTACAGTGTGATATAGGGTATTTTGCATTATGAATGTTTCATTATATTCCTTTATTTTACATGTTTGTTTGAATGATTGTATAATTTTTGCTAAATTGCAATTGTAATTAAGTAGTAAAATCGTTTTTATTTTCTGTTACTAGTGCATTACAAATTGAACTATGTCTTGCATAGTATTGTAAATCTGAATTTGAATTTTTATGTAGACTAGTCAGCCAGGAAGCATGCAATAGTATTTTTATAATATATAAATGAATCTTCATATTTAGTATTTACAACAGTTAATTGCTTTAGGGTATAATAAACATCTTGAAGACAAAAGCAGTTATATAGTGTCTTGTCATTCATTGCCATTTTGGTTAATATTTTTCAATTATCATTACAGCAAGTGGGAAGAAAATGGGTAAATCTAGCAGCAAGTCGCCTGGAAGGTCTCACTCATCTCTGTCAAGGTCCAGTTCTATAGGAGTCTTGAATCAGGTAATTTGATTTTTAAATGAAATCTTGTAATGAGTAAGGCCAGCTACAATTCTATGTTTGCTACTCACGAACGCTTTAATCTGAGGTTCTTCATGCACAAGATCAAGAGACGGAGAGTCTCGGTTCCAAGGCCTGGTATTGAGTTAGAGGAGTTTATTTTACAATGTACTCAGTTGACTCTCAGTGTGATAATTTTCATAAAACACCAAAGTTAGGTTGCATTCTGTATGCAGTAAATACTTTATATTTCAGTCTGGGGAAGAGGGGTCCAGGAGTGATCGTCCCATGCGACCCACGATAGCATCTATGAACAAGATGACTCCTCGTGCTCTCAAGAGAAAAGCATCTCTCTCTCAGGCTGTTTCAACAGGCAAGTGTTTTTTTTTTGCTTGTTACTATACATAAAAAATTCCTCTTTAGTGTGAATGGTTGTAAAGCAGGTTCCTATTATAGATATTTTTTGTCAGGTATCTATTTTAGATAAACATGAATGCTTACCACTAGCTTCTGACATGTGTACTTTTCTCTTGAATCTTGATTTTCTGGTCATTTTACTGGCCTGTATCATCCTACATACATATCAGTTTCTTCTCTTACTGACTGTTCTTAGCCCCTCTAATCACATGTCCAAACACAACAGCAAGTTGTATTGAAAGTTTTTTGTCTTAATGTTCATGTTACAAAGGTAATGTTCAGGTTGTGAGGCATGTGGCTATGTCTTAATTTTTTATTTCATTGCAGGTGACATCAGACAGTTCCACGAAGACTCAAGTTCTGAGGATGCATCACCTTCAGATCATAAAAATATGCGAAGTAGAACTCAGGGTAGCGATAGGTATGTTTCTAAGAGTGGATTTTGTACTTCCTCATTCATTCATTCGTGTTAAACATCGTTTTATTGCTATTCATTACATTTTATGCTTGGTCCAGTTTTGTGTATATTTTACAAATGAATATGGAAGGATGTTTGTTCCAGAAATTTGTTTGTCTTTCATAGTAAATGAGACTTTGCCCCGTGACATTTTAACCCCACTAGCCTTGTATTTATATAGTACAGCACCAAATACACACTTGGGTCTTGCTGTGGACTCTCATCGTAAGTATGAATTATAATACACATTAACATTACCATTTGTCATTTTTTCCAGATCTTAGGGCACAGTAAAGAATTAATTCACGGTTTTAACAGCATTATTTATTATTGATCAGTTTTGTTCACCATAAACAATAAGTTGCATAAAATAACTTTATTCCTTAATTTAAATATATGCTGTGCAAAGTTTTCTTGGTTTCACTAGAGTGTGCCATTTCCATATTCTGTATTGTCTGGCTTGGTATGAGAACTTTTCTGTGTAGCAAAACAGCTTTGTAATCAGGAGATATTTTTTATTTGTGAATGAAGCATTTATTTGCTATTAGTGAAAAAAACAATGCTTATAGCTTTAATTCATAGTGTAACTTTAGCTTTTACTAGAAACATTTAGCAGTTTAGCTTCCTGCTGGAGACATTAGACAACAATTTTTTTATTATAAATAGTTGTATCACTTGCACATTTAGTTGTAGCATTGTGTTTATGATACCCGTTAGTTTCTCTTCCTTTTGTAGGTTTGCTTTTGATATTAGTTGATTAGTTTGGGTATGTAGAAACTTTTTAAAAACATTACACTATTCATACAAATCCAACAATTATATCATGCCCACATTGTGGTCTGCCATGATCCCTAGGGTCAAAGGTTTTTTTTTTTCCACAGAAGAATAAAAGCATTATCCCCATGACACTCTTTGGTCTGTGTGTGTGTGTCTGGAAGACAGAATTAACCTGTGGTTCCTCTTATTAGGCACAGACTGTCGATTCACATAGAATTTGCTGTGTTTGTGATCAGGATGGCATTTCTTGATCTCAAAGTTGTTGCAAGAAGTCTCTAACTATGTTCTCTGAGAAAAAAAAACATTGGGTAGTAGGGCAAAGAATAACTCTAAGGGAGGCTGGCATTCAGAGGGGAGACCTAGTCACCAGAAGAGTAGGTCCAATAGGCAAGCAATGAAAATATGAAGGTGTTGGTGACTCTGAAATATAAATGTATAAAGAGCCGAATTGCATTGACCAGTCCTGAATATCTAGATTGTGTATTTACTATTGGCATTTACCAGCAAACATAAAAACTTGATTTAATGTAAAACCCTGCACTATTCCCTGTTACCAACTTGGGAGACTCATGACAAAATGAGGTGGTTGATGAATGAATAAGGATCAGGTTGATGCTGGTGTCATAAGAAAGTGGTCTTTTAAATCAAAGATCATGAGTTTGGGGATCATCACAGACCATGCTGTGGCCATCATATGACTGAAGGGGTAGTTCAGAACAATCTTAATTCCCAGTGTCTGTAGTGTTTGTACTGAATGACAAGCATGAGTTGGATTTTAAAGCTGAAATTGTCTCTGTGAGATAGACTCAACACAATGATTTGGAATGTCAAGCAATGTTCGTTTCGCCAGTGATCCATTCTGTCTAGATTGCTTACTAGCAACACCATAACTCAGAGTGAATCTAGTTACTTAAACAAGATTGTGTTATCCATTAGGGTAGCATTGTTTCCTTGTCTATGATTATAACTGATAGTAGTTCATTATTTAACTCGCCACATTTTGCACATCCTGTTTTTAATATACGTATTGTTATTTACTCTTTTCATAATTCTTGTGTATACACATCTCTATTGAAATTTTGACCATTTTTTCAAGTAACCCTTTCAGTCGCTAGGCTTTTGTTAGTCCTGCCTCTCTCTCAAGCATTTTGATGGGTTATGCTAGTGCTTCTAGTTTCATTTGCATCGTCATCATCAGCTATGAATGGAATTGTTTCTGGCACTGCATTTCCATTAGTTTGCTAATTACAAAAAGATGCAAGTTACTTTTGCTAGTAGTATTCACCAAGCTAGAGAAGACTTGGAAACAAATTTTGGAGCAAAGGCAGTATATTATTTAAATATGATATTGTATGTTTTGATGGAAATGAACTTCTAAATATCATGTGTAATTGGTGAGTTTTGCCTTCCAAGCTCCCCATTCCATTTGAATATCAGATCCGCCAGTTTTCACCAGTAATTATACGGGAAAAGAAATGGAGCAAGCAGTCTTTCCTGTATTATTGATGTCTACTTCATTTGTCCCCAGAGATACAGAAGAATCCTCTGAAGTTCTTCATATTGAGCAAATATAGGACATGATATGATAATAAATCAGATTTTATGTGAATATAAGCTTTGGTCATGAAGAGAAAGTTCACTGGTCACCACAAATCATTTCACTTGGTTAAGCAGAGGTTCTCACTTTGTTGAGAGTAAACAGATATATTGTGATTGCCACACAGTGTATGGGAAAGGTTTTTAGTTGCAACTTAAAACAGTTTTACTGATTTCAGTTTACTTCAGATCATTCTTTTGGTGAAGAGTAAGTTTGATAACACTGTATTTAGGGGAAGATTTAACTACCATAACATTTTGAATATAATGTGTATAGACTTACTATGATAATATTGATGATGAATATGAATATTTTTTAAATAAATACATTTTTATTATGTGAAGGAAAAAGGACCTCGGGGGGCTTCAGAGTTTAAGTTGACTAAGAGAGCAAAAGATGGTATTGATTGGGTTTTGTAGTTTGAGGGTGTGGCAGTTGCCAGAAGGAGGATCTTAGAAATGTAGTATGTGTACAGTGTTTGTTTCTACACTTCTTGACCAGTCATGGTAGGTTTTCATAATTCATTAATTTCCATCCTTTTAGAAATATTTACTTATTCTCTACGAATGTGACAAACATTTTTATTTAGGTAAAAGTGCTGGCAAGAGAAGGTTTTCATCCTGTCTATCATACAGTGTAGGAATTTGAAAATCTGTTGTCCATTTCAGGCATGTCATATAGTATTATCAGGCACTTGCGTGTTTGTTTATATTCACTTAGACATATCCAACTGATTTGTTATTTTGATAAATGATAGCAATTTTGTAGTAAAAGCAATGACTAAGGAGGTTGTCATGCTGAGAGTATCAGTGCAGTGCTATTGTTTTCTTTTGTCTGTAATTTGAATTTGGAGTTGGTAAAATGTAGATAGAACACCATCATTTGATTGTACTGTAGTAAAATTGCATTGGTAGGTTTTGTTATTATCTATTACAATAGAATTCTTATTTTTTCTGGTATTCAACTCTTCATTTTCCTTCTAGTGTAATTAATACTGTGGTAAGTTTGCACCCAGCCTGACTAATACAGTAGTATGATTAGTAGATGTAGTTGTGTCTTTACTCCATGTCATGCTTTGTGTGTTGTTGCTTGCACTGTAATGTGTTGTTGTTGTTGTTGTGTGCCAGACGTAGCAATCTTCCCATCCGTGCCGTAAGTGAGCGTGACCTCACCCGCAGCAATAGTTTGTCTGGCAAGAGAGGGGAGATGATACGAAGTCGATATGCATCTGCTGCGTCACCAGTGTCCAGAAGGGGTCTTCCGTCGTCAGATCATAGCCGGCCGTCCTCTGCTGCTTCCACAGTTGACATGAGTCCTGAAGAATATCCAACGCGAGATGACCTTGCTTTCATTGACTTTGAAAATATGCCTTGTGAGTTGTAATCACACTTAATTTTATAATGGTTGTAAAGCTCCCCCAGTGAACTAAATCCTTTTTCTTAATATCTAAGCAAGGAAAACAATGTAATTGAATGTTTGATCAAGTTTTTACCCTCCAGTATGAGAAAGGCAGTTGACTTAGTTCATTGAGGTGACCTTAAAATCCAAAGTCCAAATCCATACTCTTGTAACTTGATCATTACTGAATCATATTGTAGTACTATTTAAGACCCTCTAACCTTCCACCTATTTGCCTCATTTTTGTCTTGTACCAGTTTTCATCCTTTGATTACAAAGTCAATTGGACCAGCCCCTATGAGAGACTAGTCACATAGTATTCAAGGAAATACTGTTTAAAATTACAAGCAAATATTGCAGCATGCCTACTTAACCACATTATTCACCTCATTCCAAAATGAAAGGTGTATGCACAAGGTTTATCATATTCTATCAAGATAATGCAAAGAAGTTTTGATAATTATATCATTCATCTAACAAAATGCATACATGTCTGAAAAGTTTATGATTATTTTTCTCTTGGTAAGAATTAGTATGCATAATCTGCAATAACTGACTTAAAAACTGATAATGATGGCCATATATGCCAAAGGTTGGGGTTTCATTCCTGTAAAAGGCAACTAAAAAAATGTTTGTAACTACTTTGGCAGCTGCATTTTACATACTATTCCACAACACCCTAGAGAAGGTCGTATTGATTTAATGTTTATATTAGTTATTTATTGGTCTGTACAGTCATATGAAATCATATGTAAATAAGTTCTTGGATATACTAGTACGTAGTACATAAAGAATTAGAGGAATTTGAAATACCCTAAATTTTTGGTTGCTTTCCACTGTTAAGAAGGGGTTTATGATGTGTCATTTCTTTTTCTCTTTCAGTGAGTGTAGGGGTTGTAGAAAGTGTTTGTGAATGGGTAGTTGAAGGTTGTGAACGATTAAGTCAGTTGTGGTGGCGAGCGTGTAGCGAGGGAGGAAACGAAGAAGATCACCATCGGGCTTTGCGTTCATTACTGTTAGGGGCAGCAGCCAGGGCGACTCATGCTCTGACTCCTCTGACTGCACCACATGCAGCTCCTCCCCCACAACCCATGTCTCCAAATGCTCCTTCGTCGCAGACACCAGATAGCAAAGATCCAAGGATGGTTGCCATGATGCAGCAGTACACTGATATTTTAGTGAACATGGTGCAACAGAAGATGGCATCTCATCAGCCACCACCCCCTGGACCAGCGTGATTACATAGTAGCACGATTGTTTTTATTTTAACTTTTTTCATTTTTTATTTGGTATTTTTGATAGTCATTGGCTTGACCAAAAATGTCCAGAAAATAAAGATAGCTTCGTATATCCCTTTTTTTCAGGGCAAGTCTTATGTCATGAGTGAAAGGCTGTGTATGTTAATTATTATTGTGTGATCTGTCCATTTTGTTTTCATCTGGTGACTCAGATTTTTTTTATTAAAGATATTTTTAAGAATGTGTCTTTATGATAATAAAGTGTAATGCCAAGTAGATAGATTGCTGTGAAGTACAATCTTACTGCTTGAATGATTTTTTGTTTTGTTTTTTATCAGATTTCACATTCCAGGTTGTCACGTGACATTATGTTCAGAGTAGTTTACGAGTGAATCTTTTAGTAGGTTAACTTTCAAACCCCTTTTGCTGCCAAAGCTCATAATCACTTATGTTGTAGATTTCATCTTGCATTTCATTTGATGGGGTATTATTCTAGGGACCCCTTGATATATATTTGCAAGCTTGTTTGGTTAAAATTTGCCCGATTTTATCTTGAGCGTCAAGGTATTCTCGTGGTGCGATACGACCAGACGTACGTGATTTATACAGAGTGGTTTTTCATAAGAGCGGCTCGTTGACGCAAGGTTGCATCCAACGTTTGGGGACTCAGCAGCCTTAAAGCAGCAGATGGGTCTTACACCAAGCTGAAGGCATTGTTTTTGTTCTCCCATTACATATTTTGATATACTATCTCATATTTCATCCTTTAACAGCATGTTCTTGTTCTTGTACTTTTAATGTTTGCTAATAACTGTCTAACTTGTCATTTACAGTGTTAATGGACTGGTGATGGCTCACTGCTGATTTGGGCTAACTGTTTACCTAAATATTAGTGTTTTTAATCAAAGCTATGCAGTTTGTTCTGCCTGGTCATAAGAACTTTCTGTTGTGTTGTTATAGGCCCTTGTTCTTGGCATATTGGAATCCACTACAACTTATTTATGATGGATTGTAGGCCTAACACATATTATCAAGATTTTTATTTTCAATGTTAGAGTATTGTTTGTATACTTTTAGAGCTGTGCAGGTTGTATTGTTGATCTTCTTCCAAGCCCAGTTAATCAAATCTCAGAAAACATTCATTTTGATGCGACCAGACAAACAACTGTTCGGGCCAAGTTTGGAATCACTAAGTATGGCCGTTGTCACTGCACTCTTGCGTTGACCTCCGTTCATCGATACCAAAAAAAAAAAATGTTGGTCTTGTAGTTTCTGATGTCTTTACTTTATATGATAACAAATGTCATTACATGTGAACAATATATGATGTTAATATGTAATATGAACATATTTGAGATGCAAAACAACCAAAAGTGAAGGCTGTGCAATATACAAGCAACATTTAATTATACATAGTTCAAGTGTTGGCATATCACCAACACTTGCTTATTTGTGGTAGGTCTGTATTGCCCATCCATTGCAGTCAATAGGTCAGAATGTTAAGATCATTGAACAGAATTGTGCTCAGTGGAGTGTTTGGTATTGCTGTCGAGAGTAATACCAGTTTTCTCCTGAGCTGAAAGAAAACCATGTTTGTTACGGTATGGCTGAATGTA
This sequence comes from Macrobrachium nipponense, assembly GCF_015104395.2. NCBI lineage: Eukaryota > Metazoa > Arthropoda > Malacostraca > Decapoda > Palaemonidae > Macrobrachium > Macrobrachium nipponense. Next base: position 92,372,901 of record NC_087205.1, on the reverse strand, counting down.
ATTTCACTGGCTTGTGAATATTTGGAGACAAATATATCACAAAGCCTTTCTTTGCCAGGATGGGCTGATGGCAGTTGTGGGAACAGGAGTAATACATGGCCAACTCATTGTTTGTTGCACAAGTATTTGAAGCTTGATTTTGAGAGGAATGTTCCCAGGGTGCCGCAAGGTGCCAAGTTGAGGTGTGCCAAACCCCTTTCAAGGAGGGCTGGAAGCCTTGCTTGTCAGGAACTGTATAGCTGTAAAAATGTACATTTTGTATTTTGAAAACCTGACATCATTCCTCTCTTGGGGAATTGGACCTCATTAAGCAGATTTAAGATTTAGAAAATTTGATGTTTTTGGGTTAAAGTAGGATGAGCATTTGTTGTATACAGAAAAATGTAAATGCATATTTTTCTGGCTTTACTTTTATTTTCAGTTCAAATGCTAGAGGAATTGTTTGGTGAAGCTCATAAAAAAAATCAGGTATTTGGACATAAAGAAATCTCATTCTTGTGTTATTTTATATCTTTCAGCTCAAATCTGAAAGTGAATGATGTCTTCTTTGTTTATATCTAATAAATGTAACTTAAACATTTTGTTTATTATTTACCCATTGTATTGTGCTAATTTTTAAGCAGTTGACTTCCTGTAACTGTGACTGACTGCCCTTTATCTGGAAAACGTAGATAGCATATTAACATAATTATTGTTGATGACTTCATGAAACTTGTTCAGTGAAAAAAAAACCTATGAAAGGGGATGCTTTCTTTTTCTGAATTGACATATATTCGTCAAATCATTAGCAATAGCAACACTTTCTTATAGAAATACTACTAAAATACAGTAGAATAGTTGTAGATTTGTTAGGAATGCCAGAGGTGCATGTGTGTGCCAATGGGGTCTTATTTAAACCTGCTCTTCCAAACCATAAACGGAACAGACGGCGAGTTTAGTTTTTAATGAAAAAACTATTATTTATGCTGTTAAATTTCATCTCCTGCCAGATTACCAGGGCATACTGTATTCTCAAAAGCTTTTCAGTCATCCCACCTTTTGTTATTGCTTGTCCTCACAACTTTTTCTCCTCAAGTTGATGCTGAGAGTAGCTCCTCTCCCCACATGATCTTCCAGTTTTTCTTCTGTCCTTTCTTTGGTCGTCTTTCCTCTGGTTTCCAGTTATGTCTTGAGAATTATAAATATTTGTAAATGTTCCATGGAAAGCCATCCCACTTCCCAGCTCAGTCCCTGGTTGTGGTTGATGATGAGCCTTCTCAAGGTACCTCATCCATTGTCCCACATTCACTCCCACATCTCCCAAAATGCAGTTCTACCATTCCCCTCCCTACACTAGATGCAGAAACCATTCCAGTCCATAGACCCCTCCCAACGCTTACAACTACTGCTGAACCCTTGATGTAACCACTCACCATCCCATCTTCTCTTATCACCGTACCTATCCATCCAAACATCCTCACCTCTACCACATCCAACCCAGTGGAGCCTGCTCTTAGAGATAAGTGAGCACTCGATGTCTCCTCGGATGGACTAATAAGTCTTTGAGACATCCTAATCCTTGTTACTCCTTGTGATTCCTGCTCCACTTTCCTGAACGGTGCCGTCCCTCTCCCACAGAAGACAGTAGGCCCCACCAATACCACCCTGTGCAACCTGTCCTCTCTCTCTCTCTCTCTCTCTCTCTCTCTCTCTCGCCCCCCCACCCCCCCCCCCCCCAGCTAACAGAGACTCGCCTATTGCAGAGCATTCACTTCCTTCCATACAGCCACTCCACCTGGCATGACTTAAGGTTCTCTGCAGCATTCCTTCAGCCCCTAGTTGCACCCCCATTTTAATTCCTTTTTACTATACCTCCATTCATACTCATTCTTCCATCTTACTTTCCAACCCCTTCTGACAATTGTTTCACAGTGCAACTGCGAGGTTTTCCTCCTGTTATGCATTTGTAACCTTTTGCTCTCAATTTTCGTTTCAGCACTGAATGACCTTGTAGGTCCCAGCACTTAGCCTTTGCCCTAAATTGTAAATATATTCTATCTATCTTCTATCAAACAATCAACCTCCCCATCCACATCCTCTGCATCTACCATCAACCTCAGAGTAGGAGAAAGCCATTGCAGCCAACAGAATGAGGTAAGAGTGGAGTTGTAAGTTGGAATTTATCAATAAATAATATCCCTTGAGGTCTAACTAGAGTCAAGACCTCAATACCGAATAGTATTACCAATTAGTAGAATCTCGAAGGATATCTGGTTCAGCTGCTAAATTGTCACAATGAGGTTTTCAAATTTTGTTGAATATGGTCATGGAAATGAATTTATTTGAATTTTGAGGAGAAATAATTTTTTAGTTCAGTATTAAGTTATTTGAGAGAAATAATTTTTTAGTTCAGTATTAAGTTAGTTTGCTGTTACATTCATACTTAAGTTGCAGAATTGTGGATGAACTTCTTGTACTAAAAATACATTAGCAGCTTTTTATACCTGCATGAACGGTTTGCCAAGATGGAACTAGACAGTGAAATTGCAAGAGGTTGTGTAACAATAGTGCATTGTGGTTGTGGATGTAGGAGTGGGAGAGGTACAGGTAAGCACTTGACGTTGCTAATGTTGAGGAGGTTTTCTGTACAAAAGGATTCAGTTACAATTCACATTCAAAAGAGAATATGGCAGAGTCTGTTGGGTATAATTCTCCTGGGGCATCCCTTGTAAAATACTCCTGTACGGGTGTACTGCTGTCGGTGCACCTCACAGAGTACACTGTAGACATCACTAAAGGTTTCTTGCAGCAATCCTTCATTCCCTAACTGCAACCCCTTTCATTTCTTATTGATATCTTTCTTCCATCTTGCTATCCACCCTCTCCTAAATATTATTTCATAGTGCAACTGCTTCGAGGTTTTCCTTCTGTTACGCCTTTCAAGCCTACATACTCTCATCAATTTCCTTTCCAGCGCTGAATGACCTCGTAGGTGCCAGTGCTTGGTATTTTCCTAAACTCTAATACATTCCATTCTTATGGAATATCCATGTCAGATAGATTAGCTATCACAGAATATATGGCGGTGGAGGAAGGGAAATTAGGTTGTCTCTAAATACGTATCAGTAAAACAGGAAATTTTGTTTTAACTAAGGAGATATGATCTGATTCCTAAACTAATAAAAAGGCACAAATGTATTCTAGTCATCCAAGTATTCTATTGGAATATTAATTTATCTTTATATGTATAACAGTTTCATTTATACTTGAACTTTGCGGAGATTTTGAAATTCATATCGAAGGTACTACCAAGGCCGTACTTTCAATATCGAGCTATTTTGTAAACAAAATAGGTTAGATGAAGTTACTTTGCGTTATTTCAAATTTCCATTGTTCTCCTTGATACCAGTCTCATTCGTTACTGTTGCCATTACTAAACACACCCCAAGATTTATAAATATACAAACCCTATCCATGCAGCAATAATAATTTGATATAACTCATAGATACGACATTTGTGAAAGCAGTTTCACATTTATCTAAAAATATATGAGTAATGGGCTGATAATTAATGTAGTCACCGTGAATTGTCTGAAGTGCAAAGGCATAGACCTCTCTCTCTCTCTCTCTCTCTCATTTTTATCTGCTTTAATCTAATGTGACGAACTTCCCATGTAAAATATACTATTTGGAGTTGCAATTATACCGAATAATGGGTAGAGGATATTCCGTAACTTTATTTTATTAGTGAAATATAATCGCAGGCAGGAAGACAATTACGATATAATTTACATACCATTAAAGAATTATCATTTAACTCTCATGGAATTCGCTACATAACTTTCGTTTTTGGTTTCATCTTAGATTTCAGATGAAAAAGTAGTTTATCAGGCTTCTTTGCTCATGTGCCAACGTTCGTCGTAAGTACCTACTTATTTTTTAATGGCGGCCCCAAAGAAATTCTCTCGTTACCAAGTCAGCAGAATATTCGTTTTACACTCCAGCCAATAGGAGAATGGGATACAAACCCTTTCAGCCAATAGAAAAAGGCAGTACAAGCTATCTCCACGTCGACGTAGTGGAGACTTCTGATTGGCTGAGAGCCATTCTTTGCCTTTTTTAGAACTTCATTTGTTAAAACTTAAAAGGTAGTTTTCTGTGTCTTTGTTGAAGGAAGACTGACAGCTTACTTTTGGGTATGGCTCTATTGCAGTGATACAGTGATATTGTTCGGCTGCAGGTAAGATTTCCTAAGCAAGTGTTCTAGAGTTTGAAGGTTTTATTCATTTAGTTAATATAAATAGAAGGCGGTTAGTAGCCTTTGTAATCTTTTAGGAATATTGATTCATAGGATAGGAAGGGGCAATTATATTGGTAAGACTTTTAAAACTTACATTGCTTTCGACATGTATCGTTTATGCCAATAATTTTCGTTTATGCTAATAATTCGGTGCATTTATATAAATTATAAATATGGAGAAAGGCTGAAGGTTTTAAGTAGATCCGATATTTTAAATTTAAGCATAAATAGCAAGGTGCTAAGTGAGGAGTACTTATGTGGAGTGCAGGTCTTACGTGAATTAGTGTAGTAAGAATAAAAAAAAGTGGATACATTGCAAAATGGGGTATTTCCATGACACAGG
>NC_087205.1:92297423-92367779 GCF_015104395.2 Macrobrachium nipponense | reverse complement strand
CCATGACACAGGCTTCGCAGGATATGGCTACGTATTCCCTCAACCAACCGGGTAACACCCCATGCCAGTAATAAGTCGTCTTTGCTGGAAAATTGTCAACTACGACGACGTGCAAGCCGAATTATGACAGCGTTTTGACTAATGCTACTAGTGCATATGAACCTTCTGAGGTATCCTTGGGTTGGTAGATATGTGTTGGGGCTGATACCTGGATAGTTACTTGATGATGATCAAGTAGTAAGGCCTGCATGGTTACATGGCGTTGTAACTTCGTCGCTATTGGCGTGCCGTTGTTTGCTTTAACCTACCTATTTTAATTTGAAGACTCCAACTTACTATATAATACAGCCCCCTCTTGCTATCACGCGTTTTGCTCATTAGCTTATCGGTCTGGTATCAGTGAACATATTAGGTATGAATTCTAGTCCAATCTCCATTGCTTTGAACCAACTGTACCTAATGAAGCGTTGCAAAGCTTGAGGGAAATTCACAGATTAAGTTTTTTCAGCAATTAGAAAAAGCATACTAAGGGATGGGTGTAAAACTGGTTGTTCTGGTGATTTAGCAAAAAACTTGGAATGGTTTTTAATGCCATTCGGCCAAAAGTTGTCCTGTTGATAACTGAAAGCAGCTGAGTCAGAATTGCAGTGTAAGGTTATCTTAAATGTAAATCTTTGCTTCATGACTGTGGATTTGACTTATTAATAATGTCTTAATATATGTCGAATGCAATCCCCGAAGAGCACCTTAGGTGGGACCAGACAAGAAGCCCGCTGTAGGAACGGAGGTTATTTGGCATTTTGAAGTCGTGTTCCACCATCTGCGATAGTTCATAGTTTTGCAAAGCTGCTGAGAATGCCGGTAGATCCGAGTAATAATTCCGCATCGGGTATTTCTTTGAATATTACAATTTCTTAGAGTATTTGGATTGCTTATTAAGAATACCGTTATTTTGTTGTTGTTGTGGGGCGGTAGACTGTCTCTAATCCCCAGGGGCAAGTACTAAACATGGCGAAATATAAATTTGACGCCCCAATCCCTTGAGTGGGTTTCGTATTCGCGGGAACGTTCCTTGTAGTTCGTGGTGAGTTACTGCCTACCTAGAATTACCAAAATGCCAATTGGATACTATGAGTTTTCTCAAGTCTTTCTCGAAACAGTGTAATTTTAAAAGTTTGCAAACTGGAAGTGTCATTTAATCTACCTACACTTTTTTTTCGTGGTTGGAAGAGGGGTACAGGTGGTGGTGGGGACAAGGAGGTTGGGTTGGGATGTTACGGAACTGGAATCTCCAAACCGGTGCATGGAATTAGTGGGCGACTGAAGGCTTAATGTAATAACATCCTTTACATCCATAACATACAACCTGTTATGAATAATTATTTATTTAATTTCCCATAGCCCGACTTACTTAGTTGAACCATTAGCGAGTAAATTATATTAGGGTGTAACAAAACCATTCAGGTTGATCAAAAAGACACACCTTAACCCATGGTTCTTGTTTGTGGAACAAGATTTTAATAAAGACTGGGCTGGCGTAGTTTACTTCTTATTCCATGGCCATCTTACAGTAATTTTAATTGGCTAATTAGAAACGCGAGTGTTCAGATTGATGCAATACGCTAACTCGTTATTTTTCCATTGAACAAAATCCATTTAGTCTCTTATACTTGGCAAAAATGTCCATCGAAACTGGGTTTTTGTAAGACACTTTTTTTAGATTTAAATATTAGTTTTCAAATTAACCTATTTTGTACGTTGACCAGATACTCATGCGCTCTCCATATTTGGTCTTTCAGTTCACTTTTAGTATCACGTTATTCTAGTTACTGCTGGAATTAATTGTGGTCACGTCTGTAATAATTCTTGACAGAAAGATCAAAATGAGGCTGTTCAATAGTGCAGGTTCTAATGAAGCAGGTATACTTTGACACGAGCGTTGCACTCGAGTTTTAAAATAGTTTGTTTACTTTTGAACTTCTTTGTTAAATTTTGTGTTAATTCCAGTTAATTACTCAAATGAATCCCGACACCAGGTTTTGGAAGTTCTTGCTTAAAGACTGACGGAATGTATATAATGTTTTTAGGTAATGTTCCATTTAACTTAATTCCAGATGTGTTCCGTCGAGACAGAGTAGGTATGTTTTCGACCGTACCTGCAATATTGCTTTTAACCTCTAGTTTCATCGCTACCGTAGTCTGGCAATACGGTGGTCTTCGAGTAGTCTATGACTATGTTGCGACGTAGTGCCTTTTAAGTTACGGTGAAAATGAGTTTAATTCATTTTTACTCGGTAGGTATTCAAATAAAATTGCTCATTAGGCCGTATCGTAAGTGATAAGTATAAAATTTTGAAACTGCTACAAAAATTTGTTGCTCAAATATTGAAATTCCTATAGTTCTCGTTATCAAGGTTAGCTTAAACTGGCTTTGTGCCAGCAAGGGAACCTTGCCGCAAGTGTGGTAAAGTATTTACGCAACAAGGTTTGATGTAAACCTCCGGATTTCCCCCCAAGAAATGGAGACTTATTTGTTGAACCTTTAAGAAGTGTTTTTTGTCTATTCTTTTTCACCTGTCGGAGTTGCGCCACGGTGGATTCCACTTGGAAGAATGGTGAAATTATTATCTCAGTTGTAACACCTAGAAATAGGGTAAATATTAGAATCTGCTCGACTTCTGTAGAGTTTTATTGACGCATTTGACAAACATATTCATCTCTCAACGTCTGGTAGCATCGGAGCTCAAAGCCATTATATTTCTAAACCTAGAAACTGAAGCCAAGAGCAGAATACGATAAAAAAAGTCTTTCTTACACAGACTACTAAGCATTAAGTGTTCAAGTACTATGTAGTTTTATTTAGACTGTAAAGTATGCTCTATACATAGGTTACAAGATTGCACCGATTAGACTTAAGTACAGTAGTACCTCGTATTTCGAACTTAATCCGTTCCAGATGGCTGTTCGAAGTACGATTTGTTCCAAATATGAAAAATATCCCCATAAGAAATAAAGGGAATCAGGATAATTCGTTCCAGCCAACCCAAAAAGTCCCTTTTTAAACATCTTTTTGTATTTTCAAAAGTTAAAACAAGTGTGTGAAATAATGAAACAGTACGTTATATGAAGCAAAATTTCCTAAATTTTATTTTTTCTGTGTACGATTGACGAATTGTTTGGTAAAAATGGCGCCGGCCGGCTGGGGGATGGAGGGAGGAGAGACGGGAACCCTTTTGAGCAAACTGAATTGATTGCCTCACATTAGGTACAAAGATAATTATAGGAATCGATATTGTGTGTGTGCGATTGTGTCTGAGAGTAATCAGCGTGTTTACACTTGGTTCTTAAGTGCACGAAATGATTAATTATGCCACAATACATCAACTTACTGTTGGCAACTGCAGACTTTTAAAACAAATATGAGGATTTTACAAACAAATAAGTAATAAGTCAAGAATGCAAGAAAAGGAAAGGGAATTAAAATAACTTTTCACTAGGAAGCCGTTTAACAAAAATCGAAGGCATGCAGAAGCTGAAAGCGGCGCACGATAAAAATAATTCATTCATTATTCCTAAAAATATATAAACTCTACCTCCCTCTACATCAAGTTAACTGTATATCACCCCAATGACGAATGCTTTTGTTAATCATTTGTGCGAAATTTTATTGTGAAAAGCTTTGTTCTTTCATTTACTATTTCGTTAATATTCTTCAACTCAAGGTCCAAAGAGTATAGGTGGTCTTTTAGCGCTGACCCAAAATAAGCTTCTGCCAGGTCGAGAACGTGACGTCAACTCAACCTCGCCTTAGGCTACCACAAGGAAGGTCCTTTATTAATCCAATGGACAACAGCAAATACTATACGTGTTTGCGGATGCTCTACGTCTAGTTAAGCTTTTAGAAATAATTCTCTTGACCATGGATTCATATTGCCAGATGGTACAGTTGCTTCAAGGTGTTCCTTTACCCCGTCCCCTTCTGTTTCATGATAATGGTCTGGTAACACAGCAATGAAGCCTGTTTGTCTTGTAACGACGGATATGAATGGTCGAGCTATTGATTGGATGCCGATGTTCATATAATCACTACTGTAGACAATATGTTAATGATATACGAATAATAGTTCACATTACCAGTGAACTGAGTCGATGTTAAACAAATAGATAAATAGTATAGTAACAGAGCAATAAAAATAGCAATGGTAAAAATCATATTCAGTCCTTATTGACCATAATCGTCAACCTTTGTTCCATTCAGGTGTGGCTGTGCAGGTGCTTGCTGGGATCCTACTTTTGTTTATGGTAGATCATTATTAGGTGTCAATTTCAGAAACGTTATTGAAGGAAATACTCTTTGGATTTACACAATCCATCTACGTATTATAAAGTAATGAAATTATAAACCGCAAATACCAAGACCTATAAATATAATTTCATAAAGGCAACTATGATAGCCATTGACAGGTTACGATATGGAAGGCTTTGGGGGAAAATTATAGACCACCAGATGTATAAAGGAACTAATGTATCCAGTGTGTTGTCACTCATACTTGTTTATTATTGGAGCCACTTCTCACCAGGGTAACCTAGATGGAAATTTCTCTGGCCGATATTTAACTCGAGTCATCCGAGTAACAACACACCTTGACCACCCTGATGGTCCTTATATACCAACCCAAGGGTGGATAAAAAGAAATAGTTTGCAGTCGATATGAGTTTTCATTTCAGCCTTTCGTCTCGTGTGGTTAGCGACTGCGACTGGATTTCTTGTCTCTTCAGTCTCGAATTTGTCGACTATTTATGATCCCGTGGATTTGTCAGTTCAATGAATTAAAGACACATTTTGCTATTTTTGCGTCCTTGTCCATTAATTTTATTTTTATTAATAAAATTTTAATTGAAACTGAATTTGATTGGTTTTCTGTTTGTGAAGATGAGCACCAAACTAATCTTGAAGGGAACACGTAGTTCATTTGGCTACATCCACTAAAATTGTTATTCATTCTTTTTCATGTTAAACAAGCATTGTTCCTGATTCCAGTCATTGCAGCATTGTATTATCCTGACCCTTCCCTGATTAGAGTATCAGTGTCGATTTTTTGCTTTCCTTATCGTTAGGATCAAATTAAATGAGTCCGTTTAACCAATGGCTCCCCCACCCCCCATAACTGATTCTCCAGCCACCGACAACCCCCCACCTCCCTTACCTATCCTCCAGTCCCACCCTCCCTCCATCCTCAGGTAGCCCTGCAACCTCACTAGATGTGGCGTGGAAAAATCGGTAATCCTAAAATTTCAACGGTCACATGACCATTCTTTCCCCTCTTTTACAAAGCTCTGGAACTGCAGTCTAATAAGTTCTGTTTGCATTTGCTTAAAGGTCAACCCTGGATATTCTAGTATCTTGTTTCTTGTTCTTGATTTTTTTTGGGAGGGGGTTTTGGTTTGGTCATAGTACCTAACTCATTCATTCTCTTGATTAGAAAGCAGCAGTACTTTGGTCTAACAGAATTTGTGTTGTTGCCCCTTTGACGTGGTTAAGCCCAAAAGGGTTTTCTACAAATGATTAACCTGTTATTTAATTTTCTGAGTAAATTTGATTTGACTGGCATTTCACCAAGCTTAATTTTACTTTCGAAGCAATGAAATCCGTTACAACCTATTATATATGTTAATAAGATGCAGATAAAGCTGCTTGACAGCTCAGGATATAATTGAGATGAAAGTGTTTTTGAAAGTAAAGCAACAAGATGCACAAACTTTTTGTTTCTTCTTTGTCTCAATATTCATGGAGACTTCAATGCTGCCTCCAGTAAGTAGTAATCTGTGACCTGGAGACTTCTATGCTGCCTCCAGTAAGTAGTTATCTGTGACATGGAGACTTCTATGCTGCCTCCAGTAAGTAGTTATCTGTGACATGGAGACTTAAATGCTGCCTCCAGTAAGTAGTTATCTGTGACATGGAGACTTCAATGCTGCCTCCAGTAAGTAGTTATCTGTGACCTGGAGACTTCAATGCTGCCTCCAGTAAGTAGTTATCTGTGACCTGGAGACTTCAATGCTGCCTCCAGTAAGTAGTTATCTGTGACCTGGAGACTTCTATGCTGCCTCCAGTAAGTAGTTATCTACATCCCTGGAGACTCCAATGCTGCCTCCAGTAAGTAGTTATCTGTGACCTGGAGACTTCTATGCTGCCTCCAGTAAGTAGTTATCTACATCCCTGGAGACATCTATGCTGCCTCTAGTAAGTAGTTATCTGTGACATGGAGACTTTAATGCTGCCTCCAGTAAGTAGTTATCTACATCCCTGGAGACACTAATGCTGCCTCCAGTAAGTAGTTATCTACATCCCTGGAGACTCCAATGCTGCCTCCAGTAAGTACTTATCTACATCCCTGGAGACTCCAATGCTGCCTCCACTAAGTAGTTATCTGTGACCTGGAGACTTCTATGCTGCCTCTAGTAAGTAGTTATCTGTGACATGGAGACTTCAATGCTGCCTCCAGTAAGTAGTTATCTACATCCCTGGAGACTCCAATGCTGCCTCCAGTAAGTAGTTATCTGTGACCTGGAGACTCCAATGCTGCCTCCAGTAAGTAGTTATCTATATCCCTGGAGACTTCAATGCTGCCTCCAGTAAGTAGTTATCTACATCCCCAGAGACTTCAATGCTGCCTCCAGTAAGTAGTTATCTACACCCCTGGAGACTTCAATGCTGCCTCTAGTAAGTTAATATCTGTTACATGGAGACTCCAATGCTGCCTCCAGTAAGTAGTTATCTGTGACATGAAGACTCCAATGCTGCCTCCAGTAAGTACTTATCCATATTCCTGGAGACTCCAATGCTGCCTCCAGTAAGTAGTTATCTGTGACATAGAGACTTCAATGCTGCCTCCAGTAAGTACTTATCCATATTCCTGGAGACTCCAATGCTGCCTCCAGTAATTAGTTATCTGTGACATGGAGACTCCAATGCTACCTCCAGTAAGTACTTATCCATATTCCTGGAGACTCCAACGCTGCCTCCAGTAAGTAGTTATCTACATCCCTGGAGACTCCAATGCTGCCTCCAGTTAGTAGTTCTCTGTGACCTGGAGACTCCAATGCTGCCTCCAGTAAGTAGTTATCTACATCCCTGGAGACTCCAATGCTGCCTCCAGTTATTAGTTCTCTGTGACCTGGAGACTCCAATGCTGCCTCCAGTAAGTAGTTATCTACATCCCTGGAGACTTCAATACTGCCTCCAGTAAGTAATTATCTGTGACCTGGAGACTTCAATGCTGCCACCAGTAAGTAGTTACCTGTGACCTGGAGACTTCAATGCTGCTGCCAGTAAGTAATTATCTGTGACCTGGAGACTTCAATGCTGCCTCCAGTAAGTAGTTATCTGTGTCCTGGAGACTTCAATGCTACCTCCATTTAGTAGTAATCTGTGACCTGGAGACTTCAATGCAGCCTCCAGTAGGTAGTTATTGATATTCCTGGAGACTTCTATGCTGCCTCCAGTAAGTAGTTTTCCATATTCCTGGAGACTCTAATTCTGCCTCCATTAAGTACTTATTCATATTCCTGGAGACTTCAATGCTGCCTCCAGTAAGTAGTTATCTGTGACCTGGAGACTTCAATGCTACCTCCAGTAAGTAGTTGTGTGTCCTGGAGACTTCAATGGTGCCTCCAGTAAGTAGTTATCTGTGTCCTAAAGACTCCAATGCTGCCTCCAGTAAGTAGTAATCTGTGACCTGGAGACTTCAGTGCTGCCTCCAGTAAGTAGTTATCCATATTCCTGGAGATTTCTATGCTGCCTCCAGTAAGTAGTTTTCATTGTTCCTGGAGACTCCAATGCTGCCTCCAGTAAGTAGTTATCTATGTCCTGGAGACTTCAATGCTGCCTCCAGTAAGTAGTTATCTACATCCCTGGAGACTCCAATTCTGCCTCCAGTAAGTAGTTATCTGTGACCTGGAGACTCCAATGCTGCCTCCAGTAAGTACTTATCCATATTCCTGGAGACTCCAATGCAGCCTCCAGTTAGTAGTTACCTACATCCCTGGAGACTTCAATGCTGCCACCAGTAAGTAGTTATTTGTGACCTGGAGACTCCAATGCTGCCTTCAGTAAGTAGTTTATCTACATCCCTGGAGACTTCAATTGCTTGCCTCCAGTAAGTACTTATCCATATTCCTGAGACTCCAATGCGGCTCCAGTTAGTAGTTATCTTCATCCCTGGAGACTCCAATGCTGCCTCCACTAAGTAGTTATGTACATCCCTGGAGACTTCAATGCTGCCACCAGTAAGTAGTTATCTGTGACCTGGAGACTCCAATGTTGCCTTCAGTAAGTAGTTCTCTACATCTCTGGAGATGTCAATGCTGTTTCTACTAAGTAGTTGTGTGCCCTGGAGACTCCAATGCTGCCTCCAGTAAGTAGTTGTGTCCTGGAGACTCCAATGTCCTTCAGTAAGTAGTTATCTACATCCCTGGAGACTTCAATGTTGTCTCCACTAAGTAGTTGTGTGTCCTGGAGACTCAATGCTCCCTCCACTAAGTAGTTATCTGTGTCCTGGAGACTCCAATGTTGCCTCTAGTAAGTAGTTAACTGCATCCCTGGAGACTCCAATGCTGCCTCCAGTAAGAAGTTATCAATATTCCTGGAGACTCCAATACTGCCTTCAGTAAGTAGTTGTGTGTTCCTGGAGACTTCAATGCTGCCTCCAGTAAGTAGTGATCTCTGTTCCTGGGGACTTCATCGCTGGCTCAAGTAAGTAGTTATCCATATCCCTGGAGACTTCAATCCTGCCTCCAGTAAGTAGCTATCTGTATTTCTGTAGACATCAATGCTGCTTCCATTAAGTAGTTATCTACATTCGTGAAGACTTTAGTTTCTCTCTCTAGTAAGGTGTTAGCCATACTCCTTCAGAATGGGCCACAATTAAGGCCTGAAAGTACTTAGTTTAGTAGAATACTATATGAATACTCACAAGTAAACAATTTATATCTCTGTAATAATCTTGGGGGTTCTTTTTTCAAAGGAAGGAATTTTTACGGGAATGTGAATTTGACAAAAAAAAAAAAAAAAAAAAAAACTTCAATCTGTATTCCTTGAGTCCTATAACAAGGCTAATACGAAATTATGATTGTGAAAAACACTGAACTTTACAATTGTGGATTACTACATAATTTTTTACATAGCTGCTATAAGTTCATTTATGAAACCAGCTGATTTTAATAAAGAAAACTCATAATTATATAATTACAAAAAGCTTGGGTGTTTTACTTTTTAGCAATGATTATGACAAGGACCAGCTCAAATGAGGGGAGAAATTTAACCACTTAAGTTAAATGTAAAAGAAATAAAATCAAAACCTGACGAATACTGAAAGCAAAAGCAATTCACTCCAACTCTTATTTCTATGTTATCTACCCATTTAAGGTGCATCTGGTTGCAAGATTAAATTGCAAATTGTTACATATAAATATTCAGTATTAAAAGTGAAATACCTTACAAAGCACTTAATTACATTACGCAGGGTAATAAAATTGAAATTCCATTGTCAAGTGGATCTTCAACAACCGATTAATTCTCGAACTACCACCATAGTTGTCATGAACTCTTATGAACCTCACTATTCTGTGAATGATCATCGTGGAGTTTACTTTCATAAAAATGAAAATACAATTGATGATTTCTTCTTTTTGTTAGGTCACATGTGGAGGAAAATTTTAAATATTGAACGAGATATTTGAAACAGTTAGTTTGACTTCAATAACTTTTTTCACACCCTCACTAATATTGCTGTGTTGCCTTCCACGATGACATAAATATTGGTGAGGGTTTGAAATTGACACTAAATAATGATCCACCATAGACAAAAGTATGATCCCAGCAAATACATGCAGCAGCCACACCTGAATGGAACAAAGGTTGACGATTATGGTTAGTAAGCACTGAATATGATTTTCACCATTGCTATTTTTATTATTGTTATCATACGATTTTTCTATAGATTTGACAACTTAATTCACTGGTAATGTAAACTATTATTCTTATATCATTAATATCATTAACACATTGTCTACAGTAGTGATTAGAAAATATGAGCATTGGCATCCAATATCTCGACCATTCACATTCGTCGTTACAAGACAAACAGGCTTCATTGCAGTGTTACCAGACCATTTTCATGAAACATAAGGGGATGGTGTAAAGGAACACTTTAAGGCAACTGTATGTTGTACGTACGTTCACAATGGTCCAGTTAGAGAGCTAATAAAGAGGAATGAAGTGATCTTCGGACAGCTTATAAACTTTCCGAAAAACATATCAATGTTGTTATAGGTATGCAACGAATGAAAGTTAAACTTGCCGTGCAACTGCTGTCCAAAAGTACTTATAAATCATTTGATCACTTCGACAACCAAGGATATTTGAAGAGAAGGGCTGGAAAATTACAAGCCATTTCATTCGGCTTGTTGATAGATAGTTTGATCCGTTTTATTCTCGACTGCCAACAGATAGAAAATCATCAAGAAATGCTTACGTGACTAAATCTGTAAATGCAAGACAAAATCTTTCAAGACATGAATAGAACCACTAGAAAAATGAAAGTGAAGAAAAGTACAATGCTCTATCTTTTGTCTAACTTGCTGAAAATGGCAAAATAAAAACTTGGCATGACGTATGCTCTAATTACAGACTAAATCAGGCTGAGTTGGGGCACTTTTTTGGTTGCAAAAATCAAATGGGAGCGTATGATCAGCATCCATCACCAGTTGCATTTAAACATCGTCCCAGAGCCCACTGTTTAGGAAAAGACAGCACACTTGTAAGCTCAAAGAGCTTTAAAACTTGTGATGGTAATTGCTTCATAGCAAAGAAAGATAAAGGAAAGGAGAACGCATTTTCGAGAAGTTCAGCAGCAAGGAGGTTTTCGCGCGACTGTTGGAGGCGCCTATGTTCGTGGTTGTTCCAGAATCATCGGGCATATTGTGGAGCGCAAAAACGCGCCAATATTACGGGAGAAACGCCGCGATTTCTGATGCAATGCCTCGTCTAGATTCATCTAAGAAGTTCTAGAAATCCCTGGAGTCGGTGACGTTCGCCGTAGGCTCCGCCCCCAGAGTGCCGTATAAATACGACGAACGAACTTTGGAGAGCAGTGATCGTAGAAGAGAGAGAGAGAGATTGTAAAAGAGAGAGATCACCAGTTAGTAAGAGCCACCGATCAGATTATCAGTGAGAGATCAGCAGCAGTGATCATCAGAGAGAAACTAGAGACGAAGGAACCGACGAAGCATCAATCAAGAAGAAAAGTTGCTCGAGAGTTTGGTTGGATATTGGTCTAGTCGTCTTCAGGTGTGGTCTACCATGTTATCTCTACGTTGAGCAGACTTCGGAGAAGAAAAGGGGAGAATTCCTGCCTTACAAGAAGATTAGTTTCTGCAATACGGAGTCAAGAGGACGTCCTCAATCGCAGATCTACTTTCATGAAGCCACCTCTTCGAAGTGCCAAACTGTTTAGCAAGTATTCTTATTACCTCACTGTTTCCCCCAGTTCACGCAGTGTAAGATTCTATCTATTTATGTAAATAGGAGATACCATTCTGCATTTACCTTTGTTAGTAAACTTGTAAATAAACCTTTGTTGTGTTAGTGTTTCTTTCTATATTCATATCCCCAGTTTCAGCTGTTTGTGTTGATAAGTTTTTTTTTATTATTTCATATTGAACCTGAAGCGGACCTCCCACAGAGGCCGTAACATTGTCTCAGAGATCTGTGGGTCCGTAACAAAACTGCAACAGTGAAAATGTAACATCCGCCTCATTTTCCCATGTCCCTGACAAGCAAGACGCATCATCCGAAGACGAAGGAAATTCCCTTCAGAAGAACCCAGTATATAAGCAATTTTATTTTGCTTACCAGTATTTAATAAGGATGATCAAAGTGATGACTTCAAAAGACCAGGAAGTTGAAGAACAAACATGGGAAGATGCCATATGTTGGCGGGTTCATTGCTCGCAAGTTTCCACAACTGGAACATTCAGGAGCAAAAGTAACAAAGGAAGATGACACAAAGATCGATGCCATAAGCTTTAGTGGAGGGAAACTAATGAAACCTAGTGCTGCTTAATCATTTGAAATGGATGGATAGGATGTTTGATTCTCACCATGGGAGGAAAATGTTTTAGCACCCTTAGAAGGACCGATAATTAAATTAGCGGATATAATTAGCAGTCACATCCAAATAACTTCAGAAGTCGAAATATTTTGTTCCATGCCATACAGTTTTTAGAATTCGAAATTTGAACACACACATTAGTAGTTCCAGAAAAACGGTGCATATATTGAAAAAGTTAGCAACATAGCTATATATTGTGGCGGGATCACAGGCTAGAAAAAAAACTGCAGAATCCCCCCCCACATATACCTAATCAGTCCAGCTGCCCAACTCACCCCAGTCACACTTTCTACTTTACACTTCAGAATACAGCAGGACAGTTGACCTAACAGCTACAAAAAAACACAAAACACACGTACTTACAACATTTTTTCCAGTTTTACTCCCGGGGCTATCCTGTTTCTGTCCCGCTGGTCGAGGACAACACCACCACAACAACCACCACCAAGAACAACCACCAAGGACCACAACTACACAACAACAACCAAGGAACACAACCACAAAACAACTCAAAAACACAACAACACCAAAGAACACAACCACCAAACACAGCAACCAACCAAGAAACACAACCTCACATATCACAACAAAAGGCCACTGCACAACAACAACCAAAGAACACAACCACCCAAGAAACACAACCTCACATATCACAACAAAAGACCACTGCACAAACACAAAAATCACAACAGCACAGGCACAACAACTCTAATCAAACAACACTAACCTAACAATCACGATAACAAACAAAAACACACAAAACTCAACGAACTCCAATGCCTTCAAAGACCGCTGCCGTCACTTAATTAAAACCTGCAACCAGTTTTTCTTACTAAAGACTGACTGAAAACCTCACTCAAAAAACAGAACTCGGATCTCTACCAGCACCAGCAGACAACCCAGCACCAACAACCAATTCAGCCATTAACCATCCATACAGCAACTACACCCTCTCTCTCTCTCACACACAGACGTTGTCAAATGGAACTTCCCATACTAAATAGCCTTCCGCAACACCCACGAATGCTCAGATGCAGGTCCCCTGGATCTTGTTTGAGGGCCCTCATACACACACTCAGTTACACCGCCATCAACTTCTCCCAGATCACTTCCAGTCAGACTACCATTATTATCTCCCTCACTACCATCCCCCCAAATCCCATTCACTATCTCATCTACCCCTTCTAACTCTTGTCCGAACATCTCTCGTAACTCTGCCACCAAATCACTTACCTCATTTACACTCCTGCCAAACTCCCGAAGAGACTCATTCATACTGCCAACTACATCCTCACTACCCAATTCCCTTCCTGGTGAAACTTCACTAAACCCTGACAATTCAAACCCTCACACGCTATGTGTATCATTACTCCCCCCAAAGTCATCTGTATTACACTGTGTAGCCTTATCCACCATTTTTACCTTAACACTAACCCCTCTATCATGCAGCTTACGTTTCTCCCTTTCATTCCCTTTCCTTGCCTTTTTCCGCTTCCTTCCATACTCAACCAACACCAACTGCCGATCTTCCAGACCATTTGCTCACTGACACTCGGCTCACATTTATTCACCCTCAACCACTCACTCATCGCATTCTCCCGAACATACTGTCGCATACTAGAGGACCCACCCAACTGAATCCCCTTCTCACCTAGTTTCCTGAACTCCCAGCCTGACTCATCCTCTTTCGCCTACACACACTCGCCATGTGACCTTCCATTCCACATTCAACACATTTCGCACGCTGTTCTTTACACATCCTAGCATAATGCCCGTTCTTCCCGCAGTTGCCGCAAACTATGTTCATACGGGTACCCCGACATCTACTAGCTATATGCCCTACCTGTCCACACCTATAACATTTAATATCCCTATCTTTCTTACTCACTCACCAAATGCCCCATTTGCCCACACCCGAAGCACGCTCCTAACACCCACCGACATTCATTCTTCCTGTGTCCAGGCTTACCACATCTATAACACTGCTGCTGCTCTCGCTCACAACTAACTAACCTTACTCTTCCGACTCACACTCCTATCTCTTTTTGGGCTAACTACAGTCACGTTACTTGCCCTAACGCTCCTATCTACCACTCGCTCTGCCATTCGCCTCGGCCCTTCCAAAACTGCCTCCCTATAGCTTTTAAACTCTGGTACAACCTCAGCTACTTCAGTCCTAACACTAACACTTCTACTCTCTTTCATACACCTATCTAACTCGTAATCCTCTACTATTTCTAAAATGTCGTTCCAGGTTAACCTTTCATTCGTCCATCACATTTTCTCCTTACGTTTCAGATTTATAAACTCATATACACTCTCTGGCACAGTTGCCAACAACTTTCGCACTAACTCCTTACACTCATTTATCCCTTCGTCCCCAAACTTTTTCCTAGCTAATGTTTCTAACCTACAGACATACATCGACAACGACTCACCAACATTCATTCTTGCCTCCTCAAAATCTTGCTTCCTCCTATATCTAATGCTACTCTTTATCCTCTTTGCCTGTTCTACAATCCTAGCTTTTACACTCATACGGCACATTCCCTACACTCATAACTACACTATACATATTCAACAAAAATCCTGTCAAAAAGTTACCTAACTCTCTTGCCCAGACTCTCTTGTTATCCCCATACTTTGCCTCACAATACCTCTCATATTCCTTAAAGTCCCCCATGTCCCTACTACCATATTCCTCGTATTGTGCACATCGGGGTACCTCTCTCATATACACAGCCTTTCATACTTCCCGCTCACTCTCACTCTCACTACGTACTTCCATTCTGACCCATCTTTCCCTCTTCTGAATACAGCGAATCCACTTCCATACTCATGTCCATACCCCTGACTACACTCTTCTTACCCTTCTTTCTACTTACCTGTTTCCACTCACCGCTATCCAAATCACTCTTAGCCCTTTCCCCAATGTATTCTGTCCTAATCTCATCCTGTCCGTCACCCTTCCTAACCTTCTTTCCCTTAGTCTTCTTTTCCTCAGCCACTTTCTTATTCTCGTCTTCAGGTTTATCCTTACCCTGTGTCTTCCCCTTACCTATCACAACCAAATCACCTTCGTCACTCGTACTCTCATCTACTCGCTCTTTCGCTTCCTTTACCACTCTTGGCCCGTCACAAGACCCAGTAGGCCTACCTCCTACAGCTCCCTCTCCCACGAATCCCTTCATCAAATCTTGCATGCATTCATCATTACCCCCAATTTTTCATCCATTTTTTCAACCATTCTCTCTTCCGCTCCTTTCACCTCTTCTTTCATTTCCACTTTCGCACTCCTTAACATTCCTCTCATTTCCTCTAACTCCCTCTTCTGCTCCTCACACTCTACCCTCAACCTCTCATTCTCCACTTCCAGCCTTCCCTTAGCTTCCCTCGCCAACCTCAGCTCCTCCTTCAGCCTCTCTATCTCCTTCAACCCTTCCATCCTCACTTTCTCCATCAATCAAACAACTCACTACCCCAATTGCCCTGCAGCTGCCGCACCAACAGTCCCTGTTCGGGCGCCAAAAAATAATGTGGCGGGATCACAAGCTAGACAAAAAACTGCAGAATAACCCCCACCCCCCCCCACATATACCTAATCAGTCCAGCTGCCCAACTCACCCCAGTCACTTTCTGCTTTACACTTCAGAATACAGCAGGACAGTTGACCTAACAGCTACAAAAAAAAAAAAAAACACACACACACACACGTACTTACCAACAATCCAGTTACTCCGGGGCTATCCTGTGCTGTCCGCTGGTCGAGGACAACAACAACAACAACCAAGAACAACCACCAAGGACCACAACTACACAACAACAACCAAGGAACACAACCACAAAACAACTCAAAAACACAACAACACCAAACAACACAGCAACCAACCAAGAAACAAAACCTCACATATCACAACAAAACACAACAAAAGACCACTGCACAACAACAACCAAAGAACACAACCACCAAACAACACAGCAACCAACCAAGAAACACAACCTCACATATCACAACAAAAGACCACTGCACAAACACAAAAATCACAACAGCACAGGCACAACAACTCTAATCAAACAACACTAACCTAACAATCACAATAACAAACAAAAACATACAAAACTCAACGAACTCCCAATGCCTTCAAAGACCACTGCCGTCACTAATAAACCTCACCAGTTCTTACTAAAGACTGACTGAAAACCTCACTCAAAAAACAGAACTCAGATCTCTACCAGCACCAGCAGACAACCCAGCACCAACAACCAATTCAGCCATTAACCATCCGTACAGCAATTACACCCTCTCTCTCTCTCTCTCTCTCCACCAATTGTGTGGTTGTGCAAATGTGATTTTATGGAGATCTGTTAAATGTGTAATTTAGACATATATTTATATTAATGTTCAGAATGTTCTTTAGAACTTGCTCATGATTATTTAATATATTAAGATATAGTTTTCATTCTGACTATTGTTTTCCTTCGGAAACAGATAATAGTATTTAATAACGGATAAAAAGAAAGCAAAGGTAGGTTTTCTATAATTTCAATGTTATTTGGCGATAATGTTCTAATGATCTCTTATGATTATTCTTATTAACATAGTAGAATGAAGAACCTACATCTGACTATTAATTTAATTATCGTATAGCTTAGAGTAAATAGAAAAATAAAAAAAGAAAGTAAAGGCAGGATTGCTATAGGTTAAGGGGCATGACTGCGGTTATTGTGACGTCACGCACCTATCCGTTTAATCCTGTAACCCAGTTTAACCTGCACATGACAAGACCTTATCTTCTCCAAGATATGCTCTTGAACTTGGTTTAACTAGACAGTCTCACTCGGCACACCGAGCACTGGCTCAATTAGGACTATTTTTTTTTTTCCTTTTTTCTGTATTGCATTTGATTGTTTTCATATTTTATCATTGCGTTCAATTTGTGAAATAACATTTTATGTGAATTGGTACTGCTTTTACATACATATTATAGTAAATATTCTACTGCCTCTTCTCTCCTCAACAATACCACGACGCACGATAACTTAAAATCATTCTCTATTCCTAAAAAATATAAACGCTACCTCCCTCTACCTCAAGTTAGCTGTGTATCACCGCAATGACGAATGATTTTGTTAATCATTTGTGCTAAATTTTACTGTGAAAACCTTTGTTCTTTCATTTACTATTTTGTTAATATTGTTCAACTAGACAGTCTCACTCGGCGCACTGGACACTGGCTCAATTAAGATTTTTTTTTCTTTTATTGCATTTGATTGTTTTCATACTTTATCATTAAGTTAAAGTTATTGAGAAATTCCTTTTTATGTGAGTTGTTAATTGCTTTTTACATAACCATGAAACCAGTAATATTTTTCAATATTTTTTAACTTCCTTTTTTCTTCTCTCCTCAACATATCAACGCTCCTCGTTCAGTCTCCCGTCGGCTGGGCGTGACCTTCAACCGCGCGTTATGTCGATTTTATACATCTTTTATGCTAAATGTTATATTGAAAGCTAAATTTTATATTAAATGCTTTATACTTTTAATGTATTTTGTCGAATATTGTTATCATTAAACTATATATTGTCAAAAAAATTAATTAATAAAGTTTAACTTGTAAGACCAAGACCACCGAGAAAGAAGGCCTGTTCGATGTTTTGTGACGTAAGCACGGGTAGTCAGAGCTGCTAGCACTGACTACGCTGCCAGACGAAAGAAATGTAAACAAACCCTCGCCAAAATCTATCATTTTTGGTCTGCCAGTTATTGATTTACTTATTTTCTCGTCTACACTAATTAGTGTACACCAAATAATACTTACTTGAAACAGAAGTTAAGATTAATATAAAATGCTGAGCCAAAACAATTTTAGTTACAATACAGTCTACCAAAGAATGAACAGCAGTGCATAGGTTTACATCACCAAAAAACATGGTTCTTTCTAATATATGTGAATGAATTAATTCTCTCTTACATACAGTCATTATTTGGTATTTAAATTTTCTTTCTTTTTGGCTACAATAGTTATTTTCTTGAACAACAATTGCTCAATGAAACGTTAGTAGAAACCCATATTGTTGTGAGGAGTGGACAAAGAGGCAGGTAGAAGTGTACTGACTTTATTACAGGCAAGGGAAATTTAAATATACAGCATGCGGATGGAAATGTGGTTACCGACCCGCGAGAGAATTAAAAGTGGGTCGGCGAGACCCGATTTGTGTTTCTTGAGAGACATATAATACAAAATATAAAAGTACACAAAATATGATTGTACAAGCTATGCACACTGAACGCTCTCGCGGAGGGAAGTAAGAACAACACGAATGATTAACTACATAAAGAGAAAATTGTGAATAAGCGTTGTCCTTACAAATACTCCACCCCTAAGACAATAATTAGGCATAATTGTTGGCTGATTTCTTTGTACTTCGGATTGTTACTCGTGGAAGCGAGCTGGGCAGCGGAGGCGCCCTTGGGTGCGTGATATCAGTTGCTGTGGTAGATCCCCGGGGGTTTCTGGGTACGGGATGCCTCCTCTGAGGTGATCCTCGGGGGGTTCGACCGTCTTCCAAGGGCGGCCGCGGCTACGACTGGGAGGTTTGGCGATCGTAGGAGCCACTTTTTTCGGAGGAAGATTGAGGCGTCCTATGGAATCCGCGTCTGCGGGGTCTTCATCCATGATGAAGGCTGGTTTCAGGCGATAGATTGTGACCCAGTCCTCACGACCATTGATGGATATGAGATACGCCTTGTCAGTGCGTCGTAGGACGCGGAAGGGACCTTGGTAGGGTCTCGTTAGCGGCGGGCGTCGTCCCTGATGAAGACATGTTTGCACGATGATAGGGCCTTCGGGAGGAAACGTTTGGTCCTGTTGGAGAAGGTTTTGACGCAAGGTGTGAACTTCTCGGCGGATTCCCGAAGCCTGGCGATGGAGACGTCGGCGTCGTCGGCATTGGTCGGGAAGAACTCGCCAGGGACTGTTAATGGCTCCCCATATACCTTCTCCACGGGTGATGCCTCGCCGTTCGCCTGCGGGGCAGTCCTGAGTCCGAGGAGGACCCATGGTAGCTGGCTCTTCCAATTTTTGCCGGTGCAGCGCGCCATTAGGGAAGCCTTGAGCAATCGGTGGACTCTCTCCACCATGCCGTTAGCTGCTGGGCTGTAGGCGGTGGTGGCATGTAGCGACGTCCTCATTAGGTGGGCCAGGGCGGGTCCACGGCTCCGACAGGAAAACTGGTCCGCGGTCCGTCGTGATCTCGTCTGGCACTCCGAATCGACTGATCCAGCTGGCGAGGAGGGCTTCGGCGCATGCTTTTGTGGTTGCCTCCGCCATCGGTGTTGCCTCAGGCCATCTGGTGGAGCGATCGATTATCGTCAGGAGGTATCTGGCGCCTTCCGATGGGGGCAGGGGGCCCACGACGTCTGTGGATGTGGCCAAATCTTCGTTTCGGCTGCGGGAATTCCCCCATGCCTGATTCTGTGCGCCGACTGATTTTGCTAGTTTGGCAAGGCACGCAGGTCGTGGCCTACTCGAGGGAGTCCTTCCGAATTCCATGCCAGACGAACTTCTCCGTCAGGAGGCGCATCGTCGTCTGGCCCGAGAGTCCATGTATGACGTCAAGCACGGCTTTCCTTCGGGAGGCTGGGATCAGCGGGCGGCCCGTGCTGATGTTGCAGAGGAGCGTCGTGCCTGCGTGTCCGAAGGGCACGTCTCCCCACTTGAGGGCGGTGATAGCTGTGCGATATGCGGCGGTCTCCGGGTCGGCTGCCTGTTCTCGGGCGAGGTCTTCGTAGTCGACCCCGAGATGCACGGCGTTGATTTCTATCCTTGACAGGGCGTCCGCCACAGGGTTCTTCTTGCCAGGCACGTACTGGATGGTGCAACCGAACTCCGCAATGGCTGCCAGGTGCCTCTGCTGTCTTGCTGACCAAGCGTCGCCCGCCTTGGTGAAGGCATGTTTACCAATGGGCAGTGGTCTGTCCAGATCGTGAAAGGGGCACCCTCTAGGAGGTAGCGGAAATGGCGCACTGCTTGGTACACCGCCAGGAGTTCGCAGTCGAACGTGCTATATCCCGTCTCGGCGGCTGACAGTTTTTTACTGTAGAAGGCGAGTGGCTGGGGCCCACCCTGGACCATCTGCTTGAGGACAGCCCCACAGGCGACGTTGCTGGCATCAGTGGTGAGGCGTAAAGGTGCAGTAGGGTCTTGGTGGCATAATGTCGCAGCTCTGGCGAGGGCCCTCTTCGTCTCGTTGAAAGCCTTCTCTTGTTCAGCCTCCCACGTCAGGGTCTTTGGTTTCCCCTTCAGGACCTGTGTTAGAGGAGACATGGTGCGGGCGGCGTCGGGGATGAACCGGCAGTAGTAGTTGACCATCCCGATGAACTCCTGCAGGGACTTGACCGTGGTTGGGGTTGGGAACTTCTGCCCCGCGCCTACCTTCGAGGCCATGGGCGCACGCCTGCCGCGGAGATCTCTTGCCTGAGGAAATCCACCCTCTCGGCGCCGAAGGTGCATTTGTCGACACGGACAACCAGCCCGTTTTCCTGCAGGCGCTTCAGGACCCGCTCGGACATGGTTTAGTGTGCTCCTCTGGGACCTGGAAAAAATTTAAGATATCGTCGGACGTAGCAGACGCAGAAGGGCAGGTCCCCCAGGATGCTGTCCACCAGGCGCTGGAAGGTGGCCCCTGCATTTCTCAGGCCGAAGGTGGAGTAATGGATAGACGTAAGAGCCAAAAGGCGTGATGATGGCCGTCTTGGGGACATCCTCGGGGTGCAATGGAACCTAGAAATAGGATTTTAAGAGGTCCATTTTTGTGAAGACTTTCGCCCCATGGAGGGCCCCGGTCAAATCCTGCATGTTTGGCAAGGGGTATTGGTCGGGGATTGTAGCGAGGTTGAGTCTCCTGTAGTCTCCGCAGGGCCTCCAGGTGCTGTCAGGTTTCCGTACCATGTGCAGATGCCCATTCGTTCCATTTCCGAGAACGCCTGCTTTGCGTCCTGGGGGGGCGGCCCGGAGGGAGTCGTCAGAAACTTCGTGTGTGTCGGGGGGCCTGTGGTGGATGTGGTGGAATATTCCGTGCTTGGGCGGCGTCCCTGCCGCCTGACTTAGTTCCGGCTTGAAGACTTCAGGAATTCCTGCAGGAGGTTGCCGTACTTGTGGGGGCGATGGTACAAAATTTTAGGGGCGCCCGGGCCCGCTGCCAGTGGTATGGAACGGCATGTCCCCGTGTCGAGGAGGCATTTTGCGGCCCATGTCCACCAGGAGGCCGTTCTGCGCCAGGAAATCTGCCCCCAGTAGCCGGATCTTGACGTCCGCGATGGTAGGAGGTTCCCCAGACGTAGTTTCGCTCCAAGATGGATATCTCGAGGGACTTCGTGCCGTGTAGGAATGGATGGGGGTCCTGTTTGCGGCGACGAGGGTGTTGTTTTGTCAGGATCGCGGCTACGGTCTTTTCCTGACGGCGGGAATATCGAGTGCATCGCCCCTGTGACCACCAACATCCTCCGGCCGGAGATCGCGTCGCGGGCGTAGAACCCTACGGTGTGTGGTTCCGACGAGGCCGTTGCCACGGGCGGCTTGAGTTTTGTCTGCCGTCACCGTTTTTTGACTGCTGGAAAGTGCAAGGGCTTTCGCACCTCCTGGAGAATCTCCCGAACCTCCGGTGGTAGCGGCACCAGGAGTTTTCACCGCGCTGCATGTGGGAGGACTTCCCCTGGGATACGGCGCCGATCTCTTGCGTTGGGTCGTAGTCTTTCTTCTTCTCCCCTTCTCTGCGGCTAGGCACAACGGAGGATCTGGGGCGAGGGGCGGCGTTAGCTTCGCTTGCATTTTTTCGACAACGTCAGTTCTTTGCCTTCTCCAGTAGTTCATCATCCTGTAGGGTGTACGCGTCGGTCAGCTGTTTTCGGACGTCTGGCTAGAGTTGCCGCAGGAATATATCGCGGTCCAGGCAGATTTTTCTTTTTTCCGTCGGGACCTACTTCGGGCAAATGGACGAGGCCCATCACCGTGTCCCAGGCATCCTGTGGGTCGGCGCCGCGCATGGGGTTCGTAACTAGGTCGAGGGCGCGGGCGGCCTTTTCAGCGACGGGCGTGGAATAGGCTGTCATGAGCCTTGCTTTTATCCCTGGCCCGTCGAGTGTGACAGGTCCGGTTCGTGCTCGACCGGTCAGCCAGAAAGATATTCGGTCGAACGCCTCTGTCGGGAGAGCTGCTGCGACAAGGTCAAGCCTGCAGTATTTAGTTTGTGAGCCCCGCGATCCGGAATTGCCCTTCAGCTCGGAAGAACCAGACGGTCGGGTCAGCTGTTGTGAAGGGGGGTAATTTGACAGCTTGAGCGGCAGCTGTGTCCGAGGCCATCGCTGGGGCAGGGGAGGCCTGGGTTTCTCGCGCGGTACTGTCTGCGTCCATTGTCCTTTCTCACAGAAAACGGTCGACAGTCGTGAATGGCAGGCCAAACCATTTGAGGAAATGCCTGAACACACCTTGGGAAGGTATGCCGTATTTAGTCCGTTAAGAGGCGTTGGTTATTTCCACGGTAGGAGCTTTCAGAGATCTATACTGAGGCGCCGTGTGAGTCCGTTAAAGATCTCTGAAGGTGAGCGGCGGTATTTAGCCCCTTAATGGCTGAGCCAAAACCGCTGGGTCACCGTCCAAAACCGGGAGGTCACCAGTTGTGAGGAGTGAACAAAGAGGCAGGTAGAAGTGTACTGACTTTATACAGGTAAGGGAAATTTAAATATACAGCATACGGATTGGAAATGTGGTTACCGACCCGCGAGAGAATAAAAGTGGTCGTGAGACCGATTTGTGTTTCTGAGAGACATATAAACTATATAAAAGTACACAATATATGATTGTACAAGCTATATACACTGGCGGAAATGCCCACTGACGCTCTCACGGAGGGAAGTAAGAACAACGCGAATGATGAACTACATACAGAGAAAATTGTGAATAAGCGTTGTCCTTACATTGTTAATCTCTGTTTTTCTGTACTATAACCTTCATTACTTATTGGGCAGCTTATCTATTATTTACCTTTTTACATTTAAACATTTAAATTCATGATTGTCAACCAAATGTAAAATTTTTACATTTGCATCCTGAATAAAAAGGGAGTGATTTTTTTTTCCAATACGTAGTTAGTAAAGCTTGAACGATATATTCATTGTATATTTGTACAACTAAATTAACATTTTGTTCCTCAAAGGTGTAAGGAGATAATGCTTTTAATGATAGTTTATATGAATGTTCATTGAGTAAACATCTATATCATGAAGTTTTTCAAAGGGCTGAATGGTGCATAATGAATTTCGTTTTCCAAATTATTGACATCAAACTGAGAAACGTCTGTTTTATTTATAACTTTCTGGCCAAGCCAATTATTCCCGATATATTTTAACAATTTTACTGAAACACACGAAAAAGGGCATTTGTTACTCTGAAATGGGTGAGGATACACTTTACACAGCTGTGGAATGCTGGGAAAATAGGACATTCCTTTCCCAATGATAGCATTATGATGTTACAATGCAAAACACCGAAAAATTTTTTTTTTCTAAGCCTATAATTACCTTCGATGTGCAGTGCAGAACAACAGCTTTTATGCTTTAATTGGGAATTTGTGCAACTTAACTTGACCTGTTCAACATAAAGTAAAATGCACCTGTTGCAGCTTCACTATAGCCAAAGGCTGAACCAACAATATTTTTGCCTTTATATAATGAAAATGTGGTATTAAGTACGTGAGTTTCATCCACCATCAGTATCACTATTTTGTCATTGGGTAGTAATGATTTACATTTACTCTTTATGTACATAAGAAAATTTGAGTCTTTTTGTTATGATGCTGGACAGACCTGTTTGAAAAAGCACTCTCCTGACGGTACAGTAACTTTGTGGGGAACAACTATATGCATAAAAACACAATATTACCTGCTCTGATGGATAATCAAATTTATTCAGTCATAACTAGAGCTAAAATTATTGCCAAAATGAAATAGTTTTATAACAGCAATGTAATATAGGGTAAAAAAACTCATGGTACAGGGGTGGACCATGTACGATCAATGTGTACAACCCCAAAAAAAAGTACATTATAACACGTCCTGACATCGGAGATGGGCATCAGACGCAACTTGTAGTTGTTTGTTTCTTTTGTTTGTATGGTGTTTTTACGTTGCATGGAACCAGTGGTTATTCAGCAACGGGACCAACGGCTTTTAAGACCTCTACTCCGGTGTCAGGACGCGTTATAATGTACTTTTCTTGGGGTTGTACACATTGATCGTACATGGTCCACCCCTGTACCATGCGGTTTTTTACCCTATATTGCAGTGTAGAAATACATTCAGCAGTATCAGCTCTCTGGAGTTATTGAATATCTGCTTAATGATATTTGTATCATGAACCTCTGTAGGTATCTTGAGATCTCCTAAGTGACGTATGTACTTCATTGACATGAAAAAATGCATGTACTGTACAGTTAGGCTTAACTGTAGGTAGGGCATTGTGGCATAAGTGTGGCATTTCATTAATCTGTACTGAAGTTTTACCTGTGGAAGAAGAAAGATGGTCTTTTATTATTTTTACGTGTGTATATCAGCACTGAAACCTAGTAATGCAATGAGGGCAGGTTAGGTTAGGTTAGTGAAATTTCTAATAGAGGCTCCTGTTTTAAACCTGTAACCCTTAGAATATAGTATGTCTGTCTACTTTTTTTCACCCTAACCCATCTAGGCCCAAAAGGTTTGTCCCATGCCTTTGACTATTGTCAATGGAAACTTGCCTATTTTACACCAACAGCTAGGCTCACGGGAGTTCTTTAACTTAGGCTAGCCTATGCCTATTCGACTCTGTTAAGCATTGGTTGACATGAATTCCTACTAAAATTCAATGTAGGCTAAACCAGTCTTTCTTCATATTGTACCTGACCTTGTTGCTCACAACTACTACCTAGAATGCAGACTGTATTTATATTGCAGTTGAAAGTCATCCAGAGAGAAAATCAAATAGGTAATACCTGTTGCACTGAACTTATTGCCGAGTTTATCTGCTTACCACAGTAAGTTCGTCCAAAAAAGGACACTAGATGCACCCATGGCTTGCTACCTCATGATGCCATATAGGCTAAGTTTTATGTTCCAGTTCATAAAATAAAACAATGGAACCACGAAAATACCTCGTGTCCAAGCGATGTAAGGGAAGGAGAGTCGGAAGTGAGGCGTCAGTCACTCGCGTCGGATAGTCGGACAACCAGGGTCGAACGTCGTCGTCATGACGTCACATCGAACAGGTATTCTATCTCGGTGGTCTTGGTAAGACCCAGTAAGCCGTCGAATACAAGTATAAACTAGATAATCAGTCAGTTCGAAGTACGAGCATTTGTTCGACAAACGATACAAAATTTTCTCGAAAATTTTGTTCGAAAAACGTAAAGTTGGACATATGAAACGTTCAACAAACGAGGTACCACTGTAGCTACTACCCAAAATTGTCTGTTCACTTATATATTTTTGATATTATAACTTAAAAAATTGGAAATACTTGAGCATTAGCAGTAAATTAATTCAAATTATATAGCTGATATTTAAAGTAAAATTTGAGGTATATTCATTAAAACCAAACACTTTTCTTTATAGGCAAAGGATACAAATTTTCTCATTTTCAGGTTTCGTCCAAGATCTCTGCGAAATGGACTATACTTAAGTATACTCTCTATCATTAATGACGCCAGATATAATACACAATCAATCAGTCATCTATCATTAAGTTGATCAAGAGGTAAGACAGCCAAAATATTTTAGATTATATCATTTTTATAGGATCTTAAACTCTGTTTTGGTGTCAAATATTCCTAAAGAGAACAGCATAATTTTTAGATGTGATGTTGTTATATTTTTTTCTCTTGAGGTTTTACTAAGTATTGCTTGTTACATTTTTTTATAGTGGTATTTTATTTTGCGTTTCTTTGGGGTACTGCATGTTATTACGTATCATAACTAAAGTTGCCTTCTTTCATATATACACAACCGTGGTACGAAATTTAGTGATTTTAGGAACGTTACGTATACAAATACTTTTCGGCAGTCAATAATGCGGCTCATGAGATCTAATATTGTGAGATAGATAGTATTACGATCATATTTAATATGTAATTAGGCTGTTAAAGCTATAAAAGCCATGGCAATCTCACGATCCTGCTCTATTTTTTGGGTGGCAATGCCCCTCCCCTATCGAGATCCCAATTGCTCGTCTGACGGGGGCCCATTTATTTCGTCAGCCTCGAGTCAATCTTTTGTGTTACCTAATGGTCTACGGTTTCTTCAGTTTTCTTGAAAAGTGCTCGGCGTAAAGAAGAAAGACCCGATTCTAGCTAAGGAGTTTTCAGTTGTATTTTGTTTGTATGGTGCTTTTACGCTGCATGGAACCAGTAATTATTCAGCAACGGGACTAACGGCTTTACGTCACTTCCGAACCACGTCGAGAGTGAACTTCTATCACCAGAAATACACATCTCTCACTCCTCAGTGGAATGGCCGAGAATCGAACCCGCGACCACCGAGGTGGGACGCTAATATTTTCAGTTGTAGATTACATCTTTTTGGATCAGAACATAGCACTGTATTATCAGTCAATAATTTTTCAGAACCGATGTGGATATAAACTGGATGTGTTAGTGACTAGATAAAGAAAAGTGTTTGAAGAGTGACCGCTTAGGAACACATTAACTATTATAATCTGTTTAGGTATACGTTTCTTTTCTGTTTCAGAAAGCTGAACATGAAGATGAAGCATTTAAGAGGACACAAGTTTGCTTTTGGCTTATACGACGTCATCGACGTACTGCATTGAGCAATAAAAGTAAGTTTCGGTTCATTCAATGTGCCCTAGACTTCCTGTCTAGGGAAAGCATCTGTAATCTTTTATTGTCATTGAGTGTTAGAACATTAGATAACTGATAAACATTATCATACATGAGATGCATTAGCCAACGTAATCTTTGTGGTAAAAATAAACCTGTTTCATATTAGTGGTCTCTCTAGCTTTTGTTTACTTTCGTGGTTCCTTGCTGAAGTGTTTCGCATTACAGCTGTAGACTTGCTTGTTTCTTTGTTACTTATGTTGTCCCTATGTATGTTATGTTTTGTGTATATTCTTGGTTATACTGTCTTTCATAAGGAGAGTGATTTATGTACCTTCTTAGTTAACACAAGTGTTTATTTGTTTGTGTTCGACAACGTGTTTGTTTTATTTGCAGTGTACTACTGTAGTGGAATTGTTTACTGAATAAAACCTTGGTTCTGGTTACACCGGGTTTACTTCAATTTATTCAGTAAACTATTCAATCGCCATGGAACGGCTTCTACGCCCTCCCCGGTAATAGGTGGACCCCGACTCTGCCCAGGCCGCCAAGGAGTGGACACACTGGCTGAGGACGTTTACAAACTTCGTTCAAGCGGTGCAGCTGACCACCCCTACGCTTGACAAACTGGTTCTTCTCACTAATTATGTGGCTCCTATTGTGTATGACATTATTTCTGAGTGTGAGACTTATGAGAAGGCTGAAGAGGTTCTGACATCTTTTGGTTACTGAAACCAAAGAATGAAATATTTGTCAGGCATTTACTTGCCACTCGCAGGCAAAACTCAGGTGAGTCCCTGGATCAGTTCCTGCAGGCACTGAAGCTACTTGGTAAGGACTGCCAATTCAAAAGTGTAACTGCGGAGGAAGCGTGTGACAGTTATGTTCGGGATGCCTTCATCAATAGTTTGGTCTCGTGTGCAATAGACGGGGAAATTACTTAAAGTTGCTGTTAATAAAGGCCATTCGGTTAGTTGCAGTCAGTTTAAATTAAACTGACCTTATGCCATTACGGGCAATTAAGGTTGGTAAGATGTGATAGGGAGCAACAGGTTAGTGTAGACCTTAGACTAAAGATCAGCATAGACGTCACTCAGTTTTAAAAAACGGTTTTAATTGTGCCATTCTTTATATATGTTAAAGTTTATTTTAGTATAATTGGAGAGTGATAAGTTTAAAAAAAAAAAGTGTTATTCAAGTTGTTTAAACAGTGGTATGAAAAATTGACAGGTGATCCAAATTTCATTTGTAGCTCAGCTCAAAATCTGACTTTGTATAGGAGACATCATAAATTGGATGCCAAGTTTGTGCATTTGTTAGTTAATCATTGTTCTATTCGCTCGTAGGTGGATGTCTGAAAGAATCCGTAGCGATTTAAATTAAGATACATGAATTGAAGCCAGCTTGATCTGCTTATGATTTAGTTGGAAAGCCAATGGCTTACTACAAAACAGTGAGCTCAAAGTTTGATGTTATAATTTTAGGTTCTTGAGAAAGTAGTACGGATGGGATAAATAGCTTCAGTACGTAACCTCCTGTCTGTAATAAAGGGCCAGTTTAGTAGCTCAGCAACAGGATTTTGATAAGCAAATAACCAATGCTGGTAGGTAAAGTATATTTCAATATCGGTTATGATAGTTTTGAGGAACAGTTTTATTTTCATGTTGGCAGATTTCAGCAGAGACAAATTACATAAAACAAAGGAATTATATGAGTTGGTGTAGTAATTAAAGGAAAGTAATTATGCTGGTGATATGTGAATTCTTCAAATGAAGACATGGTAATTCATCCAGGTGGGTAAACAGTTCAATTGAAAGTACTAGAAATCACTAGTAGTTGATGCGCATTTGTTGGTTAACTCTGCAAAGAGAAAAGTTGTACGATTGGACTTGCTAATGAATGACACACGATGGAATTAAGAACCAGTAATTATTTCTGGACGTAAACTTTTTACACTTCCTGTTATGATTTTATAGACAGTATAGTCAATAACTGGCAATGCCTGATTGAATTGAATTGAATATAGGATTTAGGCATTAACCCAAGCACTGGGGCATCAAAGGCCATTCAGCGCTATATAACAAAAATCATTCAATCATAATATCTGTATACTCACACCATTTAGTACCATTTTTAACCTTTAATATCAATCGCAACACTTTCATACAATAAAATCTAGATGTGAAATAAATAGGGATTAAAAGGGTAAAATAAATAAATAAATTAATAAAATCAATTATAGCTCGTAATATAACCCAATACTTTGTATAAAATTTTCTCAAGTTCAGGGTATTACAGTTTTCCCCCAGATATATCTCTCAAGGTTTGTCCTGGAGTAAATGTGTCCTCCTCTGAAGATTAAAAACAGGAAAAATCAACTAAAATATGTTTAACATCCATTGTCACTTGACAGGTATTACAGAGAGGGGCCTGCTCCCTCCCTCCCTCTCACTCTTCATTAAATAATTGTGCGTTGCATGTGTATGGCCAATACGCAGCCTAGTTAAAATAATGGTATCCCTCCTACTTGTAGAATTACAAGATGACCTTTGTATCCACCAATGGGTGATTTGGTTTCAATTTTGTATTGGTGGTCATTGTTCAGACCATCGAGCCTGCCACTTATTTTTACAGTAAAGATAAATTCTCACTTTAAGGATCTTTGTAAGGAATACTCAAGGGGGATGGATTACTTAGCCCTGAAGCTTCCTTTGCTGCCTTATCTACTTGTTCATTTCCATCCACCCCAACATGGGCAGGGCACCCAACAGAAGTGAACACTGATACTCTTCCTAGACTGCAGAAGTACTAACCTGTCCTGCACCTCTTGTACTGATGATGGACTGGCATACTTTGTTTTAATGAGAGTAAAACACTATTGGAATCCGTAAAAATTGTATAAAAAACTATTTTGGTTGCCATTTTTAAAAATATGTTGGACTGCGAGAATTATTGCGTACAGCTCAGCAGTAAATATTGAACAAGAGGATGGGAGTTTCCTTCTAATAACAATTATCCCCCCACCACCAGCTGCACTTCCAACTCCTGCAGCCGATTTGGAGCCATCTGTAAAAACACATGTTTTCCCATGATGTTGAGCAGCATGATTTAAAAACTCGCTTTTCATTACCCTACTAGGTAAGTATTTTCCCTCCTCCTGCCGTAAAACATACTTTAACAGGTGGATTACACCAAGGGGGAGACTTGGGATATCCTACCTCTGCTATCTGTGCTGTTAACAAGCCTACTTCTCTAGCATCATTTTTCAGCTGTACTTCCAAAGGCTTGGGCACTCTGGATCTGTTAGGAGCCCGATCTAAAGGCGCCCTAACATATTTATAGTTAGGATTGTTTCTCACAGCAAGGGACCTAGCTAAATACCTCAAACTCAACTCCTCTCTGCGAATGGAAAGGGGAGGTATGCCAGAATCCACATAGAGACTGTCAATGGGAGATGTTCTGTAAGCACCTGTGCAGATGCGAAGCCCAGCATTGTGAACAATATCAAGTTTTCCAAGTAAAGTCTTTGCAGCTGACCCATATATTGCATGCATAGTCTAACTTGCTCAGACACAAAGATGTATAAATTCTAAGCAAAGTTGTTCTATCAGCACCCCAATCAAAATGCGATACAACTTTCAGAATGTTCAGTGACTTCTTAACCCTGATAGATAGGTCATTTATATGGGGACCAAATGTCATTTTCTTGTCGAAAATGACTCCAAGAAACTTTATATTATCCTCATATGGCAAAATACAATCATTTAAGAAAAGGGTGGGGATCTCTTCCCTTTATTTACGAGTACGAGTAAAGCGAAGGCTTTGGTTTTTCTGAGGTGAAAACATGAATCCACGAGAATTTGCCCATGCGGATGCAGCATTTATTGCAATTTGAAGATTTTGGCATGCTTGTAGTGCAGATGATCCACTACAGTAAATTGCAAAGTAATCGACAATAGTGATCCTTGTATGCCAGGAGGTATGTGACTCATGAGACTATTAATAGCAACAGCAAATAAGGTCACACTCAATACGCTGCCTTCCGGGGACACCTTCTTCTTGCATGTAGGATGAAAGATAGTCTGACCCTACTCTCACTTTAATTGAGCGGTTTTGATAAAAATTCTTCAATAAAAGAGAACATATGTCTTCCTATACCCCACGAGGCCAATTGCTTTAAAATACCACCCCTCCAGGTCGTGTCATATGCTTTTTCGAGGTCAAAAAAAGACACCCACCACCTGGTTTTGGTTAGAAAAGGCATTTGAAATTTCCCTTGATAACATCAGCAAAGGGTCTAGAGTACTTCGGTTCTTCCTAAAACCAAACTGCCTGTTAGATAAAAGATTTTTTGATTCTAGATACCACACAAGTCTGTTGTTGATCATTCTCTCAAATAGTTTGCATATGCAACTGGTCAAGGATATGGGCCTATAACTAGATGGCAGTTCTGGGTCTTTACCAGACTTGTGGCCTGGAATTACAATTGATGTATGCCAGGAATCAGGAGATGAATGGGAAGCCCATAGACCATTAAAGGTTTCTAATAAAAATTCCTTGGTATCCACTGGAAGATTGTTGATATCATTTTCAATACCGGATGCCATCCTCACCTGGGGCTGTTTAAAGAAGAGCTAGAGATAGCATTTTGCATCTCCTCCATACTAAAAGGCAGGTTAAAAGCTTCAGTATTTGAAGAAGCAGGAGGAACAACAGATGTTGATGCTCTAATTTGTTGAAATGCTGGGGAATAGTTGTCAGCACTTGATACATGGGCAAAGTGCTTAGCAAGAACCTCTGCTACATCTTGGGTCAGATATATATCTATTATTTTCCCTAATATTGGTAGAGGCTTAGGGACGATTTTCCTTGAAGTTTTCTAATCTTGTCCCCATATTTCCTTTGAAGGAGTTTTGGTATTAATATTAGATATATATTTCTTCCAAGATGCTCTCTCTGCTTTTTTAAAATTTCTTTTTTGTTTGGCACAGGCTCTGAGGTACGCTATTCTATCTGCTACATTGTTTGTTCTCAAGTATCTTCTGAAGCAAGTTCGGGTCACTTTCTTGCGTTGGCACATTCTTTACTCCACCAAGGAACTACAGAGCGATGAGGTAAACCGCATGTTTTAGGTATAAACTTGCTAGCTTATCATCAATAATATTTCAAGATGTTGATAGGCATGCACTGGAGATGTAAATTCATCATACTCTTATCGGTGTGTGAACACTTTTCATAAGCTTGCCCAGTCTGCCTCGTCTATCTTCCATTTTGGTGGACACTGAGAAGGAAGATTATGGACATAATTTAACATTATTGGCCAATGGTCACTGCCATGTAGGTGTTCATTTACTGACTAAAGGTAGTCCAATCGAATGGATGAGGAACAGATTGACAAATCAATGGCTGATGTAGAGTTGTGGAATACATCATACCTAGTTGGAGAACCATCATTCATTAGTATTACATCATTGTTGTCGATTAATTCTTCAAGATTACCCCATCTATCGCATACATTTCCACCCATAAAGTATGCTTTGCATTAAAATCACCATCAAAATAAAAGGGGCAGGAAGCTGATTGATCAGGTCTTGGAGGTCAGAAAGGCTAAGCCTCCTTGGATTCCCAGCATGATCTAAGAGGAAAAGTTCTAAAGATGTGTGAGAGGTGGACAAAGAGGCAGGTAGAAGTGTACTGTTTTTTATTACAGTCAAGGGAAATATAAATATACAGCATGCGGACGGAAATGTGGTCACCGACCCGCGAGAGAGTAAAAGTGGGTCGGCGAGACCCGATTTGTGTTTCTTTAGAGACATAAAATACAAAAATATAAAAGTACACAATATGTGGTTATACAAGCTTTATACACTGACGGAAAGCCCGCTGAATGCCTCTCTCAGGGGGAATAAGTTAAGAACAACGCGAATGATGAATTATGTACAGAGAAAATTATGAATAAGCGTTGTCCTTACAAATACTCCCCCCTAAGACAATAATTAGGTATGATTGTTGGCTGACTTCTTTGTACTTCGGGTAGTCACTCGCGGAAGCGGAGCTGGACGGCGGAGGCGACCCTCGGGTGCGTGATATTAGTTGTTGTGTTAGATCCTCGGGGTTTTCTGGGGACGGGATGCCTCCCCTGAGGTGATGATCCTCGGGGGGTTCGACCGTCTTTCGAGGGGCGGCCGCGGCTACGGCTAGGAGGTTTGGCGATCGAAGGAGTCGCTTTTTCCAGAGGAAGATTGAGGCGCCCTGTGGAATCCGCGTCTGTGAGGTCCTCGTCCATGATGAAGGCTGGTTTCAGGCGATCGATTGTGACCCAGTCCTCGCGACCGTTTGATGGATAAGAGATATGCCTTGTCAGTGCGTCGTAGGACGCGGAAGGGACCGCGGTAGGTCTCGTTAGAGGCGGGGCGTCGTCCTGACGAAGACGTGCTTGCACGATGATAGGGCTTCGGGAGGAAACGTTTGGTTCTGTCGGAGAAGGTTTTGACGCAGGGCGTGAACTTCCCGGCGGATTCCCGAAGCCTGGCGATGGAGACGTCAGCGTCGTCGCATTGTCGGGAAGAAACTCGCCAGGGACTGTTAATGGCTCCCCGTATACCTTCTCCGCGGTGATGCCTCGCCGTTTGCCCGCGGGGCAGTCCTGAGACCGAGGAGGACCCACGGTAGTTGGCTCTTCCAATTTTCGTCGGTCAGCGCGCCATCAGGGAAGCCTTGATCGAACGGTGGACTCTCTCCACCATGCCGTTAGCTGCTGGGTTGTAGGCGGTGGTGGCATGTAGCGACGTTTCCCATTAGGCGGGCCAAGGCAGTCCACAACTCCGACAGGAAAACTGGGTCCGCGGTCTGTCGTGATTTCGTCTGGCACTCCGAATCGACTGATCCAGCTGGCGAGGGAGGAGTGCTTCGGCACATGCTTTCGTGGTCGCCTCCGACATCGGCGTTGCCCTCGGGCCATCTGGTGGAGCGATCGATTACAGTCAGGAGGTACCTGGCGCCTTCCGACGGGGGCAGGGGGCCAACGACGTCTATGTGGATGTGGCCGAATCTTCGTTTCGGCTGCGGAAATTTCCCCACGCCTGATTCCGTGTGCCGACTGATTTTGCTAGTTTGGCAAGGCACGCAGGTCCTGGCCCACTCGAGGGAGTCCTTCCGAATTCCATGCCAGGACGAACTTCTCCGTCAGGAGGCGCACCAGTCGTCCGGCCGAGGGGTGCGAGAGTCCGTGTATGACGTCGAACACGGCTTTCCTTCGGGAGGCTGGGAATCAGCGGGCGCGGGCGGCCCGTGCTGATGTTGCAGAGGAGCGTCATGCCTGCGGGTCCGAAAGGCACGTTCTTCCCACTTGATGGGCGGTGATAGCAGTGCGGTATGCGGCAGTCTCCGGGTCGGCAGCCTCCTGTTCCCGGGCGAGGTCTTCGTAGTCGACCCGAGACCCACGGCGTTGATTTCTATCCTCGATAGGGCGTCTGCCACGGGGTTCTTCTCGCCAGGCACGTACTGGATGGTGCAAACCGAACCAACTCTGCGATGGCTGCTAGGTGCCTCTGTTGTCTCGCTGACCAAGCGTCGCCCGCCTTGGCCTGAACTGAAGGCGTGTACCAAAGGGAGGTGGTCCGTCCTGATCAGTAAAGGGGGAGCCCTCGAGGACTGGTAGCGGAAATGTCGCCACTGCTTGGTACACTTGCCAGGAGTTCGCGGTCGAACGTGCTGTACCTCGTCTCGGCGGCTGATAGTTTTTTTGCTGTAGAAGGCGAGTGGCTGGGGCTCGCCCTGGACCACCTGCTCGAGGACAGACCGCAGGCGACGTTGCTGGCGCGGTGGTGAGGCGTAAAGGTGCAGCAGGGTCTTGGTGGCATAATGTCGCCGCTCTGGCGAGGGCCCTCTTCGTCTCGTTGAAAGCCTTCTACTTGTTCGGCCTCCCACGTTAGGGCCTTTGGTTTCCCCTTCAGGACCTGTGTTAGAGGAGACATGGTGCGGGCGGCGGCGGGGGGATGAATGGAACGCGGTAGTAATTGACCATTCCGATGAACTCCTGCAGGGACTTGACCGTGGTTGGTGTGGGAACTCTGCACCACGCCTACCTTCGAGGCCATGGGGCGCACGCCCAGTCGCGGAGATCTCGTTTGTCCGAGGAAGTCCACCTTCTCGGCGCCGAAGGTGCATTTGTCGAAACGGACGACCAGCCCGTTTTCCTGCAGGCGCTTCAGGACCGCTCGGACGTGACTTGTATGGTGCTCCTCCAAGGACCTGGAAAAAATCAAGATATCGTCGACGTAGCAGACGCAGAAGGGCAGGTCACCCAGGATTGCTGTCCATCAGGCGCTGGAGGTGGCCCCGGCATTCCTCAGGCGAAGGTGAGTAATGGAAACGAAGGAGCCAAACGGCGTGATGATGGCAGTCTTGGGGACATCCTCGGGGTGCACTGGAACCTTGAAATAGGATTTTTTTAAGAGGTCCATTTTTGTGAAGAACCTTCGCCCCATGAAGGGCCCCTGTCAAATCCTGCATGTTTGGCAAGGGTATTGGTCGGGGATTGTAGCGAGGTTGAGTCTTCTGTAGTCTCCGCAGGGCCTCCAGGTGCCGTCAGGTTTCTGTACCATGTGCAGGGGCGACGCCCAAGGGCTCGATGCTTTCTTGCAGATGCCCATTGCGTTCCATCTCCGAGAACGCCTGCTTCGCCTCCTGGAGGCGACCTGGAGGGAGTCGTCGGAACTTCGCGTGTGTCGGGGGGGCCTGTGGTGGCTATGTGGTGGAATATCCCGTGCTTGGGCGGCGTCCCTGCCGCCTGACGAAGTTCCGGCTTGAAGACTTCGGGAAAACTCCTGCAGGAGGTTGCCGTATTTGTGGGGGGGCGATGGTACAAAATTGTAGGGGCGCCCGGGCATGCTGCTAGTGGAAGGGAAAGGCATGTCCCCATGTCGAGGAGGCGTTTGCGGCCCACGTCCACCAGGAGGCCGTTCTGAGCCAGGAAGTCTGCCCCCAGTAGCGGGATCCTGACGTCCGCGATTGTGAATTCCCAGACGTAGTTTCGCCCCAAGATGGATATCTCGAGGGGCTTCGTGCCGTAGGAACGGATGGGGGTCCCGTTTTGCGGCGACGAGGGAGGTTGTTTTTGTCGGGCTCGCGGCTACGGTCTTTTTCCTGACGGCGGGGAATATCGAGTGCATTGCCCCCGTATCCACCAACATCCTCCGGCCGGAGATCGCGTCGCGGACGTAGAACCCTACGGTGTGTAGTTCCGACGCGGCCGTTGCCACGGGCGGCCTTGGTTTGTTTGCCGTCGTCGTTTTTTGACTGTTGGAAGGTGCAAGGCGTTTCGCACCTCCTGGCGAATCTCCCGAACCTACGGTGGAAGCGGCACCAGGAGTTTTCACCTCGCTGCGTGTGGGAGGACTTCCCTTGGGATTTTTACGGCACCGATCTCTTGCGTGGGTCGTCGTCGTCTTCTTCCTTCTCTGCGGCCAGGGCACACGGAGGATCGGGGGGGGGGGGCGGCGAGCTTCGCGGCATTGTTTGACAACGTCAGCTTCTTTGCCTTCTCTAGTAGTTCGTCGTCCTCTAGGGTGTGCGCGTCGTCAGCTGCTTTCGGACGTCCGGCTCGAGTTGCCGCAGAATATTTCGCGGCTCAGGCTGATCTCTACCTTTTTTTCCGTCGGGGCCTATTTCGGGCAGACGGACGAGGCCCATCACAGTGTCCCAGGCATCTTGGGTGTCGGCGCCGCGCATGGGTTCGCGACTAGGTCGAGGGCGCGCGCCCCTTTCACGATAGGCACGGAATAGGCTGTCAAGAGCCTTTCTTTTATCTCGTCGAGCGTGACAAGTCCGATTCCGGTGCTCGATCCGGTCAGCCAGTTAGATATTCGGCGAGCACCTCTCGGTCGGGAGAGCCGCTGCGACGAGGTCAGCCTGCAGCACTTTGTTTGTGAGCCCCGCGATCCGGAATTGCCCTTCGGCTCGGAAGAACCAGGAAGACGGGTCAGCCGTTGTGAAGGGGGGCAATTTGACAGCTGAGCGGCCGCTGTGTCAGAGTCCGTCGCTGGGGCGGGGGAGGGACCCGGGTTTTCCCGCGAGGTTTCCCACGAGGTACTGTTTGCGCCCATTGTCCTCTCTCACAAAAAACGGTCGACAAGAGTCGTGAATGGCGGGCCAAAAAAACCGTTTGGGAGGAAACGCCTGAAACACACCTTGGGCAGGTATGCCGTATTTAGTCCGTTAGAGGCGTTGGTTATTTCCACGGTAGGAGCTTTCAGAGATCTATACTGAGGCGCCGTATGAGTCCGTTAAAGATCTCTGAAGGTGAGCGGCGGTAGTGAGTCCCTTAATGGCTGAGCCAAAACCGCTTGGGTCACCGTCCAAACCGGGAGGTCACCAGTTGTGAGAGGTGGACAAAGAGGCAGGTAGAAGTGTACTGTTTTTTATTACAGTCAAGGGAAATATAAATATACAGCATGCGGACGGAAATGTGGTCACCGACCCGCGAGAGAGTAAAAGTGGGTCGGCGAGACCCGATTTGTGTTTCTTTAGAGACATAAAATACAAAATATAAAAGTACACAATATGTGGTTATACAAGCTTTATACACTCACGGAAAGCCCGCTGAATGCTCTCTCAGGGGGAAGTAAGAACAACGCGAATGATGAATTATGCACAGAGAAAATTATGAATAAGCGTTGTCCTTACAGATGGTTCAATATATAGCGAGCATAAAGTAATTTTTTTCCCGATATGAGTTCTAACTGCACATGCCTGTAGTGGTGTATTGAGTGGGATTGTTTCAAATTTTACAGATTTGTGAATAATAAAACCTGTACCACCGTGAGCTCTTGCAGCTTGCAAAGGAGGGGATCTACAAAAATGATAATTGAGTCCAGGATTAAATGGTTTGTCACTGATCTTGGTTTCCTGTAGACAAATTATCTTCGTGTCTAAGTCCCTGGTTAAAGTTTTTATTTGCTCAATGCTAGTACTTAGACCTCTGCAATTCCACTGGATAATAGACATTATCTTTTATTATTTTTCTTTGTCTCATTTGTCTTTTGGGACTTTTCAGATGAAGCCATGTAAGGCCTGGAGATGGAAGGCTTTACTAGGCCACCGCTCTTCTTTTCTTTCTTTCTGTGATCTTTATACAAGTCAACCTTGGGATCATGAGCAGTAGGGCACTTACCTGATTTGGATGAAGGTGAGGAGGATGGGGACCTTTTCCTCTTTGGAAGATCTTGTTTTCCAATCTCCATCAAATCAGGTAGAGATTCTGCCTGAGACAATACATTTGAGGTGGTGGAAGCCACATTGGCTTCCTTGGAGGATTGTGCTAGAACTTCAACAGTTCGAGCACTTGGCCCAGAAGGCTGGGCTACTACCTCTAGGAGAGATGCTCCTATCGGTGACACTACTTTTGGTGTGGTGGAAACCATCTTGACCTCTCTGGAGGTTTGTGCTCTGGCTTTTATAAGCTGATCACTTGACCCAGATGGCTGGGCTACTACCACTAAGGGAGATGCACCTGACGGGCCAGGTGCTACCAATGGTCCCCCTGTGGTAGTAAGGGGTAGTGAATTATAATCTTTTGGTGGCATCTTAACCG
The DNA here is from genome assembly GCF_015104395.2 of Macrobrachium nipponense. NCBI lineage: Eukaryota > Metazoa > Arthropoda > Malacostraca > Decapoda > Palaemonidae > Macrobrachium > Macrobrachium nipponense. The sequence continues at coordinate 92,329,144 of NC_087205.1, read as the reverse complement.
CTTGAGCAAAATTAAGTTGTCGATTGAGTAAATGCTTTGCATAACCTACACTAATATGTTCAGCATTTGCTTTCAAGATGGCAGCTTCTTCTTTTTTTGTATTCTCTACAAATTTTATCATTTGATTTATGATGATCTTTACAGTTTGCACAGGGTTGTATCTCTGTTGCATTGGCCATGTTCTAACGAAGAACAGTAATACAAGATCTTCGTAAGTATTACAGTAACCGGGACGGGTGACCGTACTTGAAACAATTAAGCATTGTAAAGGCCTAAGTTTATATTCTCGAACACGTACTTTTTCATTCTCAATAATTATATGATCTGGTATGACAGGGGTTACAAATGTTAAAACTACCATGCTTGTTTGAGGGATCTTACTTTCCAAACATTAGCAGGGCACATTCCAGAATTTCTGGTTCTGAAAATTCATATAGATCTTTATCAAAAATTACTCCTTTACCATAGCTGAAGCTCATATGTGGTTTAATATCCTTAATAGTATCAATTTCTGCAATCTTCATGCCACAAAGCATGTGAGCTTGAGTATCTGATTTTGCATTAATCAAAAACAGATTGCTTACCATATACTAATATCCTTACTTTTAATTAAACCAACTTTTTTTTGTATAAATTTACTCACTTATAATAGTTATAATTTTCTATCTTCCAGATGCAAATTATCCATGTTGGGGGCTTGGGGGTTCTTACTTCTGGAAGTCCATGCTCTATTTCTTTTTCCAACCATTCTTCTGGTTTATATACCTCTAGGTGTCTTGGTGCTTTATCACATAGAGCCCCAGAAATCAAACAATTGTCAATTCTTATGCTCTCTTAAATTTTTGATTTGCTTCTAAAGCAATCTCAAAACTTGAAAAAATGATACCCCAAGCTTCCCAAAAAGCCTTTACTACCATTAAGCTCCATTAAAATTTCTTTGAATTGTCCCAAATCTACAGAAGGCTTTCATGAATTATGTCATAGCTACAACCAATTGGTATGTCTTTTAAGTGGAGAATTTTCAGATTTTTTGTTGTATCTGGTAATGAGCCAGAACCAGAGAGTAAAGTATTACTGTTACTACAAGAATTATTTTCCACCAGTGCCGATAAATTGTCTTTAACAACACTGGTCAGAGAAATATTGTTGGAGGAATAATTTTATTGCCGAGGTTGTCAACAGAGCTTTCCTTATTTAAACAAGACCGAAGTCGTCTATGTGGTCAGGGGGCACATTTTCCGGGGGACTGAGTTCCAGAGTCATATTCCATTTTTCGTTTTTTTTTTTTTTTTTTTTTTTTGAAATTACAGAGAAACCAACTGCAAGCCATGGTAAAAACTGGGTCTCCTCTCAAAGACTTCCCCCTCACCAAAGACACACAGCAGAGACCAACTCCCATATGTCCACTCCCTACCCCTACCCACAAGAAGGAGGCTCTAACATAACATGATTGGCTCAAGTGTAAGCAAAACCCGCTTGATAGGACCGAGGGCATAGCTAGTATGCAATCATCCCCACTCATGTTATTTTAGAGGGCAATCCGGATAAATTGCCGAGAGTCCTACCGTGGGGGGGAGACTATACCTCCCCGGATTCCGTAGGCAAGTCCCACATGTAGTCCCGCCCCAATAAATATTGATGTGGAATCACATCAATATCCTCAGGGTCTAAGCATAATCGAGTGTGGACCAAACCGCTATAGTCCCTGCCATTTGGATCAAGGAAATAAAGCCTAAGTTCAGAGACCAGCTCCTACCTAACCTACACGAGGGTTTTAGTGAAGAGGAGGAGGACAGCTAGGGGGAGTAACTGAACGAAAGAAAGTAAGAGATTGGAAGATGATCAAGTAAGAGAAAAATTGAGACATTTAGATTTAAACTAGGAGATAATTCTCCCAGTTCGAAAGCCCTCTTGCCGCTACGCATTTTCAACCATAGGTTGGAAATGCGTAACTCCGTCAAGGCAGTCTCAAATCAAGAGGGTGGCAATGCCCGAGATCACTGAATATTAACATTATATCGTTAGTTTTATTTGGCAACTGATGTCCAGAAAAGTTACTCCACTTTACATAATTTATTCATTAGCTTCTCACATTCTTGTACTTTTACCTTTATTTGTGAACTATCTTGCCTTTATTTGTGAACTAGATGTGCCTCCATCAACAAAAGTATATGCAAATGTTTCTTAGGAATATTTTATAGTAAAACTTACAGAGCAAATGAAAACTTATCAATAATAGTTATTAGTGTTTGCATCCCTGATACTACTCAGATTTATTTAAAGTGATAAGGTTTTTTTAATGTTGTGTAGTTAGTATTATGATCAGTGGGAAACTGAACCTCATTCTAATACGTGTGTAAGGACAACGCTTATTCATAATTTTCTCTGTATATAATTCATCATTCGCGTTGTTCTTACTTCCCTCCGAGAGCGCGCTCAGCGGGCTTTCCGCCAGTGTATAAAGCTTGTATAACCATATATTGCGTACTTTTATATTTTGTATTTTAGGTCTCTCAAGAAACACAAATCGGGTCTCGCCGACCCACTTTTACTCTCTCGCGGTCGTGACCACATTTTCCGTCCGCATGCTGTATATTTATCCCATTTCCCTTGACTGTAATAAAAGTTACCGGCTGCTCTGTGAGCAAGAGCCCGTGCTGACACAAGGTCAGCTAAATCAAAAACAACAACATAATAAAAGTCAGTACACTTCTACCTGCCTCTTTGTCCACCTCTCACACATGAGATGCAAGAAAAAAAAAAAATTGAGAGCTTAAACCTGACCGTTTAAGAAGCTCACGCTGTCCTGTCACTGTGGCAACAACTTATCTGAAGATAAGAGGCCATCAATTGCATTTTAAATTTCGGTTCACTCGTCTTTGTTTGCAATTACCAATATACTTTGAATTGTTTGGAGGACCAAATTGCCATGGGTAAGGCACGAATGGTAGTGTTCAACAGAATTTGTGTACGTACGTATCTTGAAATTATGCAGATTTAATAATTTATATGTTAAGCTCTTTGTCAATGGTAAGAGTGCTCATCTGAATTATGTTTGAAGCTGTTTGTCAATGCTAAGAGTGCTCATCTGAATTTGTCAGGATAGCCGTTATTCTAAATAGTATTGGTTTTCTAACTTTAATGTTGTTTGTACATTATAAATACATATCTTTATAACAAAAAACATCATTAATAGGTATTGACAAGTGTTTACAGTAGCTTTTTGAATATTTCAAAAAGGAATTATAAAATTAGTAAATCTATATCTTTGTGTTGACTGTAAGTGTGAGCCTGTGATGGCCACAGATTCACTCGATACTGTAAACTCCAGGATTCAATGGGAACATGTTGAAGTAACCTTGCAGGTTTATTCCTCAATTTTGTTAAGCTATACACAATGCACACATAATACCATCATTGTATAAATAAATTTGAAACGAACTTCCATACCTGGAAAAATTAAGGCAATAGTTTTTCAGAGCCCAGAAACATTTGAAAATTTTCCAGGTTTGTGAAGTTTGGGGGAAATTTAGATACTCAATATATTAATCTTATCACCACTCTGCTATACATTTTGAATGTTTTTTTCTTTTGATTGCAGTCTAGTTAGGAGACACTTGTCAAATGGCAACTGGGAGACTGGGTCAATTCAGAAATTCTGCATAGACCAGGAAACCACAGGCAACACTTGGGCAGTGATGTACTATTATACCATTAGATTTTTTGAAGTTCGGTTGCTCTAATGGCTTTCAGATGGATTTTTTTGCGCCGAATCTTCCCACATCGCTGGTAATACTATATTTATAGCATGAAAGATCGTCTGAATTAGATGAATAGTTTTCCCTGTTACCTCTCACAGCAAATGGCCAAGTGTTACTTATTAATTTCAAAGTAGTGTTGAATTATGAAGCTCTTTTGAAATATTTAAACTACATACATATCTTTTACTGTTATTTTTCTGTATAAAGCCATACACTTTACTTTCAAAATAATGAGTAAACAACCATGAAAGTCTTTCTGCTATAAGTAATTACATTATTAACATTTTCCATTCAGGTAATATAATATATATGAAATTGAAAAATTTAGATTTAGAAGGCTGTAGTTTCTGTGTGTACAGTTGCTGTCTGTAATGAAGTTAGAGTAGCTAAGATGTGTTTCATTACCCAATTAGAACTACAAGAGTATTTTCTGTCGGAAGAATCCTTTGCCCTAACATGTAGGCTAAATGAAGTAAGCAACCTTCCTTACGACTATGGAATGTGGTGCCACATAGTAAGCTACTTACTGAGAAACTATTTGTATCATTCACAAGTGAAGGCGAATGTTTGTTTTTTTGTATTTTCAGTTTTGGAACTCGAAGTACACCAGCCTCACTGTGGCTACAAGCTAGAACAGATCTTGAACATATGAAAATTTAATAGATCTTGAGACTATAACAAGAAGGGGGGGGGTTAAATGATAAGGAACCTGTCTTGCATATCAGGGGTCACACGTGATGTGACAAGAGGGCCATAAGCAAGCTGTCCTGTGTATGAACCAGGGTGAAAAAAAAAGAGGTCCATTAGAAAAAATGTCGCATATAACAAGAACAAGCGAATCCATAAAAAAATAAATTTGTCCGCATATTCATAAGTCACAAATGATAGTACAAGAGGTCCATACGAAGATGTCTTGCATATATCGACTAGGAGAGCGAAACAAGCAGTCCACAAGTAAGCTGCCCTGCTTATTAATTAACACGGAAACAGAACCACAAGCCAGGTGTCCTGCATATTAACAAGAACAAATCAAAAGAATCCATAAGCAAGTTTATCTGCGTTTCGCGAGTTATTTGATATCGTGACACGGAGGTCCTTAAGGGGGTGAGAGAGATCCATCCAGAGGGAGGCTGTTCTGCATATTATTAACAAATGGGGAGGAAGAGATCCACAAGTTGTTTCTGCATGAACAAAGAAATACTTTACATAGAAGGAAGTTGTACTGCACATCTAAAAGTGGGGAACAAAAGAACATTCAAGCTGTGTCTGTGTGGATTATAGATCCTTACATAATAGGAACTGGCCCTATACACAACAGGAAGCATGGATAAGAGATCTACAACAAAACAAGTACTCTGCATACCATTAATAAGGAAAAGTTCTAGGAAGTGCACACCATTAATAAGGAAAAGTTCTAGGAAGGTCATTTATGTTAAGGACATTTAAGACCAGTTATCTTTCTTATTTAATAAGGGTTATTTATGTTTAGATTATTTTAGATAATGGATAATTAAAAACAGGAAAAATAAGCGCTTTATTTTGAGCAGGTATAAATAAATGTATAACAATTTGTCTCTCTCATATGTCCAATATATACACACCTATTTAAATAAGGATATTCTAAATTTTGCTGCTACTATACCTGAACAGTGAGATATAGTATGTTTTCAGAGCACGAATATAGGTAGTAAATCACTCTAATATTACTGATGTTCACTAGCAATATTCCTGGCTTTCAAAGACTCCCTTTTTGCTAGGATTTTGGATGTGAAGAGCAATACTTAAATTATCGAAAGCTGAAGTTGATTTACATACATACATGTAAAACGATAAACGTAGAAAGGTTTGTAACCTTTCTACTGAATCAACTAACTTACACTGTGCTGTAATTAACAAACAAATACAAGGTAACTTTGTAAATAAAGTAACTGGAAAAAATTAACATTCAATGCACTACCATGATTAGTGCACTGATTGTGGACTTTATCGCCAGTTATTTACAAAGTACTAAGTTACCTTGTAGTTTATTAATTACAGCACAGTGGAAGTTAGTTGATTCAGTAAGAAATGTTACAAACCTGTTTATGTTTATCCATTTACAACACCTATGTATGTACATCACCATCTTTCAACAACTTTTTCAAGTACTGCACTTCACATCCTAAATGGTAGCAACAATTGAGTCTTCGAAGGAAGGAGAATATTGCTGGGTATAATGCATACACACAAATATTGATGTCAGTAAATAAACTTTTGTGCAAGTAAAAAAAAAATATTTCACCACTTACGTAAAGCAGAGCAGAAAAAATTGAAGGAAATTATTCGTCCAACCTTGATACCATTAAAAAAAAAATTGAAATGAAATGTGAAAAATATTTGGCTATTAGAATAAAGATTAAATGAACTCAGATTAAAATAACTATTAAATGAACTATTGTAAAATATCTTTTAATTATGTAGTATATAGAGGCAGTCCCCGGGTTACGACATTCCGAGGTTAAGGCGCTTTTCATTATATTCATCAGAAATTATTTCCAGGGTTCGATGTCTCAACACTCATCTGGCAGATGAAATAGGACACCAAAAATGCAAAATAATCAATATTTAAATTTTTTTTTTGTTTTTTGATGAAAAAATGCAATAAGATTGCAGTTTACATAGTTTTCAATGCACCTAAAGCATTAAAAGTAAGGTTTTCTTAGGATTTTTTGTGACGATGTTCCGGCTTACAACGCGTCTCAAGAACAGAATCCCCATCGTAACCCGGGGACTGCCTATACTACTAATATATATTTAATAAATGAACTCCAAAGATTAAAATTAACTAATAGAATATTAAATGAACTTTCATTAGATAAAATGATATATACCTATACTAAAATCTGTAAAATAAATCATTTAGCAAAAAGTATTCTTAGATATATATACTAAAATATATCTACTAATTTTTTAATAAATGAACATCAATAAATATTACAAACAAATATTAAATGAACTTTACATTAAAATATTCTTAGATATACTTTTTAAATATTCTTAGATATACATATATTTACTAATAATTGTTAAACTCAAACTAATAATGTAATTAAAACATTAAAAGAGCAATGAAATAAAAAATTTTGATATGTAACTCTTACTTTATATTTACTCTAATAAATGAACTAATATTAAATGAACTATTTTCAAATGAAAATATTTTAAAACTCTTACATTACCATAAATAGAAATATTCATAATTAGATAAGACATACTAAAATATTTTTACTCTAACAAATTAACTAAAAAGATAAATACTACATTATATTGAAACTCATTTAAAAATATTAAATTCTATTGAACTCTCATCAAAACATTAAATGAACTCTTACATTACATTAATATTAAAATATAATGAACTTACATTAAATAAAATATTCTTGGACTAAAATACGTATACTTGAACTTATCAAAATATTAAATGTACTTTTGTATACATTATTGAACTCTTATGAATATCAAAATATTAAATGAACTCAAATTAAAAAAACAATACTCAAATATAACATTAAAATATTAAACAGTAAATAATGAATACTTAAATATTACATTAAAATATTATATTAATTCTTGTACGTGTATTATAGAAAATGAACTCGCATTAAATAAAATACAAGGATATGGAATCATGTCTATCAAATTAACAGATCATAGTATTGATATATACATTCCATTTCCATGCTGAAGCCTGAATCTAAAGAAACCTATTTCCACAGCTGACTGACAATTGGCTTTCATTTACAAGTAAAAGGTGGTACATTATTAGAACATTACATTGCATTTAATGATACTAATCCATCATGATTAGTTTGGAAATATGTACAGTATATCTGCGTCATCAGCTTCTTTATTGTTAACCCCACAAACAACTTCATTACTGCCTAACAACTACTGCACTAAGATCTAGGGCCCTTCAAGTCTACATACAAAATTACCTCAACATTATGAATAAGTTCAAATAGATGTCAACTGTTTGCATTTCTTGAATATTTCATTCACCCCACCACCCCTTAGCTGGAATGCTATCTGGGTTCTATAAGTACGTTACTGGCCCAAGTTGATTGGAACTCTTGCCTAAATTCAAAAGGCTTAATTTTAACCCATTTAGATATGATGCAGTTAAGCAATATTCTTTTAAGGCATGTAGTTGAAGTACAAAATATCCCCACAGTTTTACTGCAAATTCTGTCATTTAGATTATTACTCAATAAACGACAAAAGTACATAAAAGTTTTATTGAATATACGGCACTAGTAGATTAGATAAGTTGCATATCTGATTGTTTTCTTTTGGAGATAAAATGCATGAAGGTATTCATCATGTGTGTGACAAGATCTTATGCCAAATTACGTACTGGCATGCATTCTAATGCCACACAAGATTATACTTTTAGAAATTGATGTCAGTTGTCAAATTTTACTTGTGCACAAGTACTTGAATGCATGCAGTGTTTGATTTCAAATATCACATATTACTCTACTTGTACATCATGAATGTCCAGAAGTAATTACGTACAGTGTGGTAGAGAGAGAGAAAGAAAAAAAGGTTGGTTTGTGTGAATGAATGCTTCATTTTCCTTTTATATTATTACCAGGTTGATTAGGTTACGCAAATTTTAAACTATTTAGGATTCAGTTTTTATTTATTATATTTATGTTGTTCTTGTGGTTGAAGGATTTTTGTGATTAATGGTACTCTTTTCATTACACTTTGGTTTGGGAATAAGTACGAGCTAAGGCTCCCCTTCACCTGTACTGAACTTTTCTGAACCTAACGGCAAAGTGACAGTATGCTGGCTAGGCCAAGGGCCTACAGATTTCGTGGCCATTTTCCCAACTTTTGAATCTGGCCTGCAGTTGGTTGCAGATTTTGGAAAGACTTTGTAGGAATGAATGAATGAATTTATAAAATTTGTGGCCATTTGCCACGTGCTGGAGCCAAAGGCCATTCAGCGCATATATACCGACTGGATATATTTACTAATAAAATGTACACTTATATAATTAACCCAAATTATTAAAATCAAATTCATAATAAAATACTCAATTAAATATCATAAAACATATGGATTTCATCAAGAAATTTAAAATTCACCTAAGCGGGAGCACCCTCTCCTAAAATATCTGACAAAGGTTTGTTGGTGAAACCAAACCGACATCTATGATTAAAATAAAGAGGGCAGTCAACAAATATATGCCTCCCTGTGATGCCAACAATACAATTGGAGCATTGAGGAACCTGCCTCTCTGCTCCACTAGTTAAAAAATACCTGTGTGTTAAAAACGTATGCCCTATACGCAGGTGTGTTCAAACTATACTAGATCTTCTATCCATCCCAACAGAAGGTCTGATCGACTTCAGCTTTAAATTACTATTTAAGTTGGACCAGTGATTCTGCCACTTAGTCCTACAAAATGATTTAATAAAAAGTTTAAAATCTTCACTGGGAACCCTCACAGAGTGGGAAGCCCTGGAGGAAGCTGCCTGCTTAGTGGCTGTATCAGCCAGCTCATTACCACGAATTCCCACATGCAAGGGAATCCAACAAAACTTCACACTGATGTGTTTTCGAGAATCCAGGAGGACCAGCTAATCCTGCACCTCTTGGACAAGTTGATTAGATGGCATCAACTTCTGGAGTGCAGCTAAGGAACTCTGGGAATCACAATAAATAATATAAGTCCCCCCAGTGCTACCTGTACTAAAAATAAATTTCAAAACGCTAAAAATAGCATAAATCTCAGCATTAAAAATTGAGAACTTAATAGGGAGGCTTTTTTTTAATTGTTCTCTCACCGATGATGACAGAACATCCAACTCCATTTGCTGATTTTGACCCATCTGTATATACAGCAATCGAGTTACTATGCTCAGAAACATGGGCCAAAAAGCTACTTTTAAGCTGAACATTTAAGCTGATCTTTTTGTTGTCTCTAACTTGGCAAATATCTAAAGGAGGCCTACACCAAGGAGGGAATTTAGAAAATGTGGTTTCCATAACCAGTGGAGGAATAAGGCCTACCTCTCTCGCACTAATGCTTAATCTAACTTCAAGAGGCTTAGGCAATGTAGGTCTAGTTGGTGCTCTGTCAACAGGATGTTTTATATACAGTAGTACCTCGAGATACAAAATTAATCCGTTCCGAGGTGCCTTTCGTATCATGAGGTTTTAGTTTCTTGGACCACATTTTACATGTAAAATGACTAATCCGTTCCAAGCCCTCCAAAAACACCCCAGTAAATTTCATAATAAAGGTAAATTGACCTATAAATAATGAAATACTACAACAATTTGGACCATTCAATACGTAACTTAATAATAAAAATGCAAAACCTGTAAATAAAGTGTACTATATTAGTGTACAAGAAATATTATTACTGTAACGTAAAATGTGGAAGCTTACCTTTCAAGTGAGGCTATCTCCGAAAGTGGCGGCAGAGGAGGAGGACGACAAACGGCAGATACGTACACTTAACTTTACGAAACGCATAAAAAAAAAAAAAATGTCAGAAAAACAAAACTAAACTTTACAAAACACATCAACAAAACTGTAACACTTAACTTTACAAAAAACTTAAAAGTAAAATTTATTTTGTCTTTTTTTTTTATTTTTACATTTCTTTTTACTTTTTTATACTTTACATAATTTTAATTTCTTCACAACCGAATGGATGCCAGTCCGTTTACGGAATTTTTCGAACCACCCATGAGAAGCCTTGAACTCTGGGGTTGCCGTTGATGTCCCCTGTCCGCCGTCGTCTTTGGCTTGGGCAATCAAATCGCCGAAAATAGCGCTGGCCTTCTGGCAGATTGCCGTCTCGGTTATCGTATCGCCATCGATTTCTTTGTCCTTGATCCATACAAGAAGCAGCCTTTCCATTTCATTATGCACATGGCTCCTCTTGTTGGACAAAATAGTCACGCCCTTGGAAGGTGTAGCTGCTTTGATGGCTTCTTTCTGCTTAAGGATGGTGCCTATCGTCGACGGATTTCGGCCGTATTCCTTAGCGATCACACTCAACCGCAAGCCAGCTTCATACTTTTTTATTATCTCCATCTTTGTCTCCATAGAAAGCATTCTCTTCTTTCTGTGAACTTCAGCAACTTTCTTGGGACCCATGACTATATGTACAGTACGTAATTAAGTTATGTATGTAGTACGAATACTAATTAGGTTCTCACAACACGATAAAGTAGCACAACGAAATCACTAACGAATTTACGATACTAAACTAAATCGTTGGACCGAACGAATGCCGCATGCGTACGATAAAGCTTCGGGTGCGAAGTGGCCGAGCAAATATCGGAGACCCTGTTCCTCCCTCCGAATGAAAAGAGGGGGAAAACCAGTCTACATAGAGGCTCTCAACAGGAGACTTTTTAAAAGCACCTGTACAAATACGCAATGCCATATTGTGTACTACATCCAGCTTGCCTAACGAGGTCTTTCATGCCGAGCCATAAATCCGAGATCCATAATCAATCTTACTCAAGCATAGGGCCTGATAAATTCTTAATAAAGTAGTACGGTCAGCTCCAAAATTCAGGTTACTAGCAACTTTAAGAATATTGCACCGTTGTTTAACATTTACTGCAGTCTCATTTATATGTTCAGCATAAGTCAATTTTTTGTCAAAAATAATTCCTAAATATTTGACTATCTTCATACAAGATAGAACCTACTAAAAATAAGGTTGGAATCTCTTCCCTTCTTCGTGTTCTACAAAAACGTATAGCTTTAGTTTTTTCAGCAGAAAATTTGAAACCTTTACTATTAGCCCAGGTAGCAGCAGCATTAATTGCAATCTGAATTTTAGTAGGAGCTTCAACTGCAGTAGCTCTACTACACAATATCATCCGCGAATGCTTGACCAGTTACTCCAACAGGGAGATGTTCAAGAAAACCATTAAAGGCAATATTAAAAAAGGTTGGACTAAGCACACTCCCTTGTGGAATGCCTTCTTCCTGAAGATACTCTGATGAGAAGGTAGAGCCAATTCTAACTTACAGGTATCAGTCAAACAGGAAGTCTTTGGCAAAATTATACAAATTGCCACCAATATGCCATTCAACCAGCTGCATTAAAATACCAGCCCTCCAAGCAGTATCAATTGCTTTTTCCAGATCAAAGAACACAGCAATGGTTTGATTTTGGACTGCAAAAGCATTCTGAATCTCACATGCGAGACATAATAAGGGGTCCAAAGTACTACTACTATTCTTGCAGAAGCCAAATTGCCTCTTCGACAACAGACTCTGTTTCTAATAACCACATCAGACGAAAATTCACCATTCGTTCGTAGATCTTGAAGACACAGCTGGTAAGAGCAATAGACCTATAACTTTTGGGATGACTAGGGTCCTTTCCAGGTTTCAAAAAAGGAACTATAACAGTTTTTCCACAACTTGTATGAAGTCCCTGAGCACCAGAATTCGTTCAAAACATCAACAAAGAATTTTTTTGTCTCCAGAGGTAAATGAGAAATCGTTGCATAAATAATAACATCTTCTCCAGGTGATGTTGGAGAAGACAAAGATAAGGCATATTCGAATTTGACAATACTAGATGGAAGGTTATATGCCTCAGAGTTAGAACAAACAGGCGGATTAACTATAGTCGTGTTTCTAATATTGCAAAATTCAAGGGAGTAGTGAATGGGGCTTGAAATGCTTGAAGTGCCGAGCAAAGGCCTCTGCCACATCTCTTGCATCCGATATAACTACCAAGTTGATTTTCAAAATAGGTAAAGGGGAAAATTTCCCTAGTAATTTACGGATTCTATCCCAAACCAGAGAGTGGCGAGTTACACTTTAATTCTGATATGTACCTAACGAAGGCCTCCCTCCTTGCTTCTTTAAAAACTTGCTTTGTTTGGAGAGGTTTTTCTTGTATATTATTCTATTAACCAAGACAGGACGCCTTCGATATCGCTTGTAACTAGCTCTTGCAATTTTCCTACTCAAGGCACATTTACTATTCCACCAAGGTACCAGTGGACAACGGGGTTTCCCTGATATTTTAGGAATTGACATCATTGCCCATCCAATCATTACACTAACGAGATATTCATAGGCAGCCGAGGGGCAAGGAAATTCATTGGCCTTACGATTGACTTTGGTAGATTTTTCATACAGCTGCCAATCTGCCTCCTTATCTTCCATTTGGGTAAAGATGGGGAGGGTGTATTTTGTACATACTTAAGATGGATGGGGTAGTGGTCGCTCCCATAGAGATTTTCATCCACTGACCACTTAAAGTCTAATCGTAATGATGACTAGCATATTGTAATATCAATTGCTGAACTGGAGTTATGGGCTACATCAAACCTTGTAGGAGAACCATTGTTCATTAAAACTACATCATTGCAATCTAACAATCTTTCATTTATAAGCCCACAGTGATCACACCTACCCTCCCCCCACAAAGTGTTTTGCATTGAAATCCATCAGAATGAAAGGCTGAGGTAGTTTGTCTAAAAGTGACTACAAATCTTCAACCTCTAATTGTCTTGAATTGCCAGCTCTGTCCACCAATCGAGTTTCTAGGTCAGGTTCTAGATAGAGAGAGCACAGAGTGACCCATTTGTTGATGAAAATCTGTTGCACAAGCTTGCAGAGAGAGCACAGAGTGACCCATTTGTTGATGAAAATCTGTTGCACAAGCTTGCAGTATCGAGTCTAATTGGACAATTTTTTGTGGTAATGACTTGGCCGCAATAATACATGTGCCACCATGAGCACGTTCACCTACAAGTGGTGGATATTTGTGAAAAATAAAGTTCTGTCCACAGTTAGGAGAAACATTACCTAGTAGTACCTCGAGATATGAAATTAATCTGTTCCGAGGCGCCCTTCGTATCATGAGGTTTTCGTATCTTGGACCACATTTTACATGTAAAATGGCTAATCCGTTCCAAACCCTCCAAAAACACCCCATTAAATTTCATAATAAAGCTAAATTGACCTATAAACAATGAAATACTACTACAATTTGGACCATTCAATACCTAAATTAAGACTAAAAATGCAAAACCTGTAAATAAAGTGTATATTAGTGTACAAGAAATATTATTACTGTAACGTAAAATGTGGAAGCTTACCTTTCGAGTGAGGCTACGTACATATGTAACTATCCAAGGAAGATTGCTTCTGCCTACGTACTTTTTCACAATGTTCCTGTGCGAGCCTTTTCGGGGGGTGTCTTCTACAAATGATTGCACTTTATGAAAAGCGGCTTTAATTTCTGCCATTTTTTTTTTTTGGTAAGTAATATGTACGTACGTACACTTTAAAAAATATACGTACATACTACAACGTAACTATCCAATACGTACATACTACAACGTAACTATCCAAGGAAGATTGCTTCTGCCTACGTACTTTTTCACAATGTTCCTGTGTGAGCCTTTTCGGGGGGTGTCTTCTACAAATGATTGCACTTTATGAAAAGCTGCTCTAATTTCTGCCGCTTTTTTCTTCTTTTTATGATTTTTAACTTCTTTTTTTTTTCCGCAGAATTTCAACATTCTTTTTTTGCATCTCATGATACTGTTGGCCCTGGTGTCCATCAAAACCCTGTTCAACCACAAATGCTCTCTCTGCAACTGCTTTGGGTACTGAATGTTCGGCTGCTGACTTCAACATAAACTGAAGTGCCTTGATTATACGTACACTACATAATGGTATGCATGTTGTAAATGATTGGTCTACACCCTCTGTTCAGCAGGGAGTGGAGATTCTACCAACCTTGCAAAGTTTCCAGTTATCCCATGAGAGAGACCTTGATCACTTATCCCATGTGAGAGATCTTGGTCACTTTTTTTTTTTTTTAATTATTAGTATTACATACACATTGACGATCCCGAAAACGAATACCGCGTGCGTACTATAACAATGCTGGTAACGAGTGGCCGAGCCATGCCACCACATGTGTAAGTGTTTACATAATAAAAATATGGAATGTTAGTCCATATATATAAGACTAAAACTAAAGAGGTCAACCAGATTGCTTGCAGGAATGTGATCAGACTAGAGACGCTAAAGAGGACGTATACAATAAAAGTAGGCTAAGATAACATGCCATCACCTGTAGTCATTCAATTGTTTAAAAACCTTAGTCCAAGCTCCCTGCTTGAGACAACTACCGCGACCTATAATTCAAACGGCCTACGTGATCTGTAGCGTGTCTCATTTGATTGTGTGTTCGTATGTAACTATGTCATCTGATAGTATGTTCATATGTTCGAGCTACTATCTGCTTCCTTCATAACTTGTAACAGAGATGTAGAACGGAGCAGAACAGAGTTAGCTATCGTCATTAGAAGACCTGTACAATCATACTGATCTTCAGCATGTAAAACTTCAGAAGAATATATATATTTTATACTTCGTGTTTTCTACAAGAACCTCCTCACCATGAGTTTAAACACATCGTCGTCATAAACAAGAAGATAATCCCGACTTCGTAAGTGATCTACAGACACCAAGTCACTCCCATGAATATGGAAGTGCAATACCAACCGACTTAGCGTAAGATTATCGCAAGTCTAACATTACCTCATAGGGCGCCTTATCATACAAGGCACAAGCCCTAAAAGTGGTGGCAAGCGTACCAGAAGGACTCTACAACTTCTCCGAAGATAAAACAGAATAATAAATCATGAAGTAAACGACGACGAAAGCAGCAGATTCTCCAAGCAACCTAGTATCATCGTTTAGTGAGCGACTTCAGAAAACAACAAGAACTTCACCAACGGCGAAAAGCAAGAGATTCTTCAAGCAACTTAGTATCATCGTTAGTGAATAACTTCAAGAAACAAAACCGACGTGTCTTTTTCCTACGGCAACGCAAGCTTCGTCTCTCATTAGAATCATTCAAGAAAACATCGTTAGTGAGCGTTTCCGGCACTTCAAGAAACAAACCGAACACGTCTGCAGCATCGGATCTTTCAAGGGCTCGAATCATCGAAACAACGCGCACGGGGGAAACTGAAGCCAAACCAGGTCATCCGCTAAATAGAGAAGGAGACCAAGGCCGTGTGGTTATCGGAACACCGTGACTTCCCACAAAAGCAAGCTAAGTACAATTTTTTATTCATTTGGAGTAACTTTGAGTGTTTCCTTTGCAGGTCGAATTTCGTTATTCCTGTGGGCCGAAGTTACGAGACATTCTTAATCTTACTTTTTTACAGAAATTATCTACATCATTGAGATTTCGCTACTGCGAGTTTTTTTATCTTTGAGTGTCTGTTTCCAGAAGTTCTACTGAAATACTCATAATCATATATTGTGTTAATTTTATCATTTTGGGTGATTATTAATCCTTATGTAACAAATTATATTAAACAGTGAATATGCGTTTACGCAGTGGACGTCTGTTATTTATACAGATGCATGGATAAGGTTGTTAAGCACCGTAGTGATTAGAAAACACACAAAAAACAAGTGGAACACCCGTACAAATCTATATAAATTAGAGGTAACACTATTTCGGGTCATGACAATAAATGCTCCTTTGCAAAGTCCCGATCGCAGTTTTAGCCTTGAGTTTTTGAGTTATATAAAATATCGAACCTCAATGACTCAACTTAACTTTAAAAATTTGGCTGGATTGCAAGGAATAACATGTCTGTAAAAAAACTTTCATCAGGCTAAATGCGCTGACCAGGATCCCTCACCATTTCAAATTTTAGCAAAGAATGAAGTACAAACAGTTAATATTGAATGCAGTAGAGATAACTTGTCTAATAGTAATCCGCTCAGGTTTCCTAATAGTTTCGTTCATTCATTGCTTTATACGTAACCAGCAACATAATGCTAAAAACACACAATACGTTGCCGATGGTAATAAAGAGAAGGATCCTAATTATTACAAAAAGACATAGAAACAGTAGCCCTTTCAGAATCAAGCAAGCAAACTCGGTTACTGTGTCACCTAGTCAAGCGGTCAAGGTTAGTTAAATCTGCCGAGTTTTCAAAGCAAAGCAAATTCCACACAATAAGCGACTCTAGCAGTGGGGAAAAGCAATGTTGGATCATACATACCGATATCTTTTTGAATTAAAAAGGATTTTTCCTATGAATCACACGACTGTATCTAGTAATCAGAGCAGGTTCACGTTTTTTTTTAATAAATAAGTTATTTATAAGTAGTGGTGGATTAAGCCCGACTGTACGCGTCGTAAAATTAGAATATCTTGTTTTATTATTTTAGTACACGTAATATCCTGTATTTACCGACTCACCGTCTGTTGTTCGAACTTCCCTAATGAGAAGTCCGGATAAGCGAGCGCTTACAGATACCTCTATAGTTATAAAAAACATTGAATCTGTATCTAGTGTAATTGTAAGATCCATCTAGGGGTATACAAAATATTATCTTACATCCTGCAAATAAGGCGTGTTTGTCAAAGGAAAATCCTATAAACCTTCAAACATATTAAAATCCGTTTGAACAAAAAGAGACAGTTAATCAAATAATAACTTATATAGAAGAACAAATCATTTGTCTCATAAATCGTAACATTGTTCAACATGACCCAACAGAATTCTCCCACAACCGCAGTCGCAGTTTTGCACTGCAAAATTTCGAGAATCATGCACCTCGAATGTTTAGTGCGTGTAAAAAGACTTTGCTGGGGAAATGAAATTTTAATCCTTCCCGACACTCTGAAATATAACGATTTCCGCGAACAAAGCCCTAGACACGGTTGACTAGCATCAACAAGTTAAATCTAGTGATCCACAACAGTATACATATCGTGGATACGGAAGTTGTAAATATCGCATTTTTTTATTGTTGCTAATTTTTAATCCCGCCCAACCAATCTCTCTGATAATCTATCTAAAGTAATATCCGTAAAGTCATTCAAGCAGAGGTGATCAGCAGAATTTTTTTTTTATCTTTTACCTGAATACCAGGAAGTTTCTCCACTGGCGAGTGATCTCTGGAAAAAACGGATGTAATTTAACACAAAATACGGTCTAAGGACAAACAAAGCTATATACGTACCTTCGTATAGACTCTCACTGAAATTTCAAAATAGAGGTAAATGACGCAGTTGAAAAATCTTAGTAATAGGAGTCATTAGGAAATCAAATAAGCCCATATCATTTTCCCTCAAACGTCATGCCATAAAAGATCGGACTTGGCGTATCCGCGTAGATTTCTGACGCTTAAACAAGGAAAAACGACTCCCGATAGTTTCCAGTGCATTGTACCGACGACATCTTATCTCTGTTAGGTTAGAATAAATTTTTTCACCAACTTGGACTTACTTAAATGCTTTTACCAGATACCATTACCTAAGTGATTGTACCTCATACACCGTTTTCAGCACACTCAGGGGACATTATCAATTTTTACGCATGCCTCCGGCTTACATTGCACCCCAATTACAATATAGTGTTTGGAGACTTTTAGGGGATACCCTACATGCCTATATGGATGATCTTGTAATCTTTTCTAATACCTTTGAAGTACATTCACATAAACTAGAGCTAGTGCTACAGAGACAAAGACAAATAATCTCAGAGTAAAATATCTAAATGCGAGTTTTTTAAAACCGAACATGTTTATCTAGGTTTTATGTGTCTGGTCAAGGTCTTCAAAGTAGTCCATGGTAAGGTGTCGGCTATTCATAACTTTCCGGTACCTATTAACGTAAAAGGGGGATACAGCACTTTGGCGCTGTAGTGGGTATTACAATCGTATGTAAATATGTAACTCTTTAATCATGACAGCTCCTTTAACAGATCTTACGAAGAAGAGCGTAGATTTACTATGGTCTGAAAAGCATAAACAGGCGTTCGATATCTTAAACAGGCGTTCGATATCTTAAAAGCGGAATAATGCAGCTCACCTAACTTAAAATCCCTGATTTAAATAATGAATTTTTTTTTTTTTTGCAACAGACGCCTCAGACCAAGGGGTAAGAGGGGTACTACTTCAGTAATATGATAAACAGTTCTTTCCTATAGTTTTTTATTCACGTAAACTAATGCCCTCTGAAAGTAAATATGCAGTAATAGGCAAGGAAGGGCTAGGTATCTTTAACTAACTAGAACATTTTAAGTTCATAAAAAAATCTATGGCTATCCTGATAAAGTCCACATGAGCATGAGTCCTTTACCGAGTTTTCAAAGGCTTTAATCACAGTCCAAAGAAACTCGGTGACAAATGATCATTCAGGTCTTTTGGAGCCAAGATAAAAATATCTAACTGGGTAAAGCAATTATCATAGCTGACGCCATTATCCCGCAATCCCGCACCATACTGCAAAGAACCATTAATTAGACTAAAAGATATAGAAACATCCGTGCCTATTGTTAAAACCGTATCTAAACAAGAAAATTCCTTAACCCAAGAGATCGCGAGCATTGAATATCTGGGTTGGAGCGCAGAACTGTTACAAACTGAACAAAGCAAGTGTCAACAGCGATAAGCAAAACAATAAACACCAAACAATAAACACTTCGAACGAAAACAGGGTCAGCAGCAGCTAAGCAAAAAACAATAAACACTTCGAACGGAAACAGGGTCAGCGGCTAAGCAAAAACAATAAACACTTCGAGCAGAAACCCTAAAGCAAAAGTATATTTAAAGTATGAGTATCAGAATAATGTAATCAAATGTAATATTATATGTAGGTCCGTGACGAGGAAAACCCGAAGAAACACAGCAGATGACTAACGACCAGGTAGTAGTAATAATCTCTTTCATACCAATCGTCATAAACTGGTTGTATTCCGTCATCCAGGTTTCCCTACTATGTCACAGAAGCCAAAATCACTGTTTTACTGGCCTACAATGCTTAGAATATAAAAATCACATAACTGATTGTAACACGTGTCATGAAAACAAGGGACACACTAAGACACCTGTCAGTTAACCAGGGCCTATCCTGTGCCAAATCAATCCTTGAAAGAATATACGTAGAATTATTCAACAGAATACGAGTCTGACAGAGGAGTAAACACTTCTTAGTGTAATAGTTCCTTGACACGTTATATAGAATTATAGCCACTAAAACAAAAACACCGCAATTGAGTGCGTTAGGAATATTTATGAGTGCTAATCAGTAAACATGGAATTCCAACACATAATAATAATCTGACTCGGGTGGTGTAATCAATAATAATCTCCTTAACTCGCGTGAGAATTCCTTTCCATTAAGAAAACCAATAATATATTTTATCACCCAGAGTCAATCGGTTTGGTAGAATAACGGATAATTGTAAATAGGAACGTGTCAATGTCTTACGAGTTACAACTCGTGATATTGGATCCGAAACTGGATTATAGCGGTTCTCGCGGTTTTAAATACCATTTATCATTCATATCTTGATACTGCAAGTAGCCTTATACGGTACGCCGCTAGAACACTTTTGCCACATATTCAAGCCAACCATTAATTTATCAAATATATACAAAAGAAATATGTAAATAAATAAATATAAAAAATAAAATAAATATGGATACAAGTGGAGTCAATATAATACACTCCATAAGAAGTCGGAAGGGTTACAAAATTATAACAAAAAGGAATCACGATAAAATCAATAAGCAAAAACGTAACCATAGTTAATTAAAATATCCAAATATATATGCGTAAAGATTTGAACTCTAACTTAACGCTTTAGTAATGACAAATAAGCTAAAAGTTTCAAACACATATCAAAACCTACTGACATATTGTCTGTCCCGGTGATTTATACTCGTAGTCAATGAAAAAAAAAATATAATAAATAAATAAATAAATAAATAAATAAAATAAAATAAAAGAGATTTTAAAGTCAGGAAGTCTAGAAGTGAAAATCTTATCTATGGAATAATCCTATATGAATCTTATACAGGGCTAATAATATATATAGAATTTGTATGGAAACCCTTTTCATTAGTTTGAATAAGGAATATTTAATTAACATAATTCCAACATGAAACTAATATATTGTTCAATATTGGTACTGTTTTTTTCAGACATTCTTCTCATGTGGGTCGAGTATTAAAAAACAAAATTTATCCTAAAGTTCGTATCTCTTACAGCAAGTAACGTAACTCTTAGCTGGCTGAGAGCAATCTCCTGCCAAGTGACGACGCCATCATTGCCGTTATCAGCATTGATTTCCTTTAACCTCAAATATCTGCTTGCACAGGCTTCATCTCGCGCTTGCAAAGCAGATGACTGGAGAAAGGAATGCTTAGCTCGAACTTCTCATGGGGAAGGCAGACGTGTCTATCCGTATGCGCAATAACAAAATAAGCAAATAGAATTTCTATAACAACAAAATGAATTAATTTTTCTGACCTCATAGACATTTAGAAGTATCAAGATATGAATATGAAATATTTACTTGCAACATTAGCCATTTACAATTCAAGTAAAACATTCATGGGAAAATGTCACATTTTCTTGAAAAACCCAAAGTTTATTTAGAAATTAGTTACATAGTGGGTTTTTCGTTGCATCTCCTACCTATAAATAAAGTTTTTAAAATTAGCCTCAGAGGATGCGCGCGAGAAATGAATATGAAACTTTTGTTAGGGCACATAGGATCAGATTTTATCACAACTTAATTTCAGTTAGCATAGAGAAATACAGAATCATGATTAATCTTCTCTTTGACTCTTATGTTGCCTGGCAATCTTACAAATAGCTCTGTTTTCCACTTCTTTGTCCAGTAATTTACTACCAGTAATATCGAATTTTCTTTGGGATTCGTATTGATATCTGTTTATTTCTTATAATTATGGATATTTTTACAGTCATCATAGACCTGGATAGGTTCACTCATTGTTAATGCCATGGATAAAAAAGTTTGTACAGCGGACTCTTTTGAATTCCAAAATATCAGCGAATTCATGTGGGTTAAGTCTGGTCTAAATGGCTCTCTCCCCTCCCCTGTATTTGGATGTCGTCTGAATTTACTTTGCCCTTGTTACAATTATAATTTCACTTGCAGGCTGATTAATGGAACCTGTTACAGTATCCTGCAGTACGAGAGTTTCACATAGCAACTTGAAAAAATCGTTCGTCGCTGCGGACGACAGCAGTCGAGTAACAACCGCCTACAATGTGAAAGGAATTTCATGGACTTCTTCGACCGACACCGTATCTCGTCGTTAATCTCGTTTTAATGCGGAATGCTCCTGCGGCTGTCGGAAATCGACTACAAAAGGGACATACTTCCGACAATTACGACCCAAAGGATATTCAACTCTACTTTGCTGGCGAAGGACTCGGTGCTGGGATGATTTTTATTCATCGCGAATGTAATCGTGTAGCTTAGGACGCAGAGAATAAGTATGAGCGCAAAATAGAACGTTGGACCCGCCCAGGCAAATTTTCCCCTTGTTTTAACCCTGTGAAATTGGCCGTTTCATTTGGCTACAGGTGGTTGTCTGGAACTGTGTAATGGACGAAAAGTTGTTCGAAAGCTAGTTAAATGTGAAGTAGTATAACCTCGGTCATGTATCCTATATATATAAATGATCATAAATAACAGAATCGAAATATATTTTTTTGTCGTGTACGCACTAGGAATCTATATAAATGATCATAAATAACAGAATCGAAATATATCTTTGCGTGTACGCAATAGGAATCTATTTAAAGTGCACATATATTAATCATAATTATATGAAACCATATACATATGTATAAACAATTCAGGTGGAGCCTATAATCATCTGTTACCTTTTTATCTTACCAATATCTGCAGTTAATTATGAGTTAGTATATGGATTAATGAATCAGATATATAACATAACAGTAAGCATAAACATTAATAATTTTTTATCAATTCATATATGAAATTTTTTATCAGTTAAAATATGATTTTTATCATGTTAATCTTCATTCTATGCAATTATCAGAGTACATTAGTATTTTCTGTAGCATATGTATCTTAATGAGATGAAGTGAAAAACTGTATCATTATATATCACGTGATCACTATTATTTACCAATATCCATTGTTTTTTATATTTTATTACTTAAATCAATTCATGTACACCATGAATTTTTATTTTACTAATATATATATATATTCACATAGTGTCTGTATCACACTCCTATAAGTCAAATGCAAGCAAGTTTGAGTAAATATTCAGTAGTTGGTTTTGGTAGCTGACCGAGCTAATGTAAGTGTTTACATAATAAAAATATGGAATGTTAGTCCATATATATAAAAGACTAAAAACTAAAGAGGTCAACCAGATTGCTTGCAGGAATGTGATCAGACTAGAGACGCTAAAGATGACGTATACATAAAAGTAGGCTAAGATAACATGCCGTCACCTGTAGTCATTCATTTGTTTATAAACCTTAGTCCAAGCTCCCCGCTTGAGACAACTACCGCGACCTATAATTCAAACGGCCTACGTGATCTGTAGCGTGTCTCATTTGATTGTGTGTTCGTATGTAACTATGTCATCTGATAGTATGTTCATATGTTCGAGCTACTATCTGCTTCCTTCATAACTTGTAACAGAGATGTAGAACGGAGCAGAACAGAGTTAGCTATCGTCATTAGAAGACCTGTATCTCTTTACCTAAGCTTTATCATGTAGAGAGAACAGAAGTAGCCATCATCATTGGCAGAAGCGAGTAAGCTATCGTTATTAGAAGACTTGTACAATCATATCTGATCTTCAGCATGTAAAACTTCAGAAGAATATATATATTTTTTATACTTCGTGTTTTCTACAAGAACCTCCTCACCATGAGTTTAACACATCGTCGTCATGAACAAGAAGATAATCCCGACTTCGTAAGTGATCTACAGACCCCAAGTCACTCCCATGAATATGGAAGTGCAATACCAACCGACTTAGCGTAAGATTATCGCAAGTCTAACATTACCTCATAGGGCGCCTTATCATACAAGGCACAAGCCCTAAAACATGTACATAGTAGATGCATGATGGGAGGGACGCTGACCAATAGGAGAGAAGGATTTCATGGCCGTGACTAGCATCAGGAACCAATGGGAGAGGAGGAGGATGGTGGCGAGTCTACTAGTATACTAAGATGGCGGCGCGATTTTCAAAATTGTTATCCGGGCGAATCTCTGACTTTCAGAAACCTTTCGTATCTTGAAAACTTTTCGTATGTAGAGCCGTTGAATTTTTCGTATTGGCTTTCGTATCGAGTTTTTCGTAACTCGAGGTACCACTGTATTTTGGTCTCTTTCTCTTGCAAACAAAGGGCAGCTAAATTATGCTCATTAAGAAGGACCCGGACCTGTTCTCTGTTTGAATGGAAACCTCTTATGTTCCACTGACAGAGCCATTATTCACTATTAGATTTGTTTTTTTGTACTTTTTGGACTTGAAATGGGCTGGTCTGGAAAGACTTGGTCTTGGTCTTTGTTTCGTAGAGGAGGAACTTGGCAAATCCTCAAGAAGCCTGCTATTTCCTTTCTTGGGAACCCTACCATGGTTTGGGGATATAGGTGGAGATGGAGTACGGGGTCTCTTATTTCTAAGAGGCACAGTCTCTGCAGTGTGCACCTGAGCCTTATGAGGTGCACTGAACAAGGTTTCATTCTGGGACATATCCAGATCAGGCAGTGAGGCTTCTACATCAGAAGCCCGAGAGACCTCCCAGAAGCCCAGAGGAGGCCCATCGGGAGGGGACAAAGGAGCCTTCTTGGATGAAGGCGGAGATGCTGAATGTACTTCAAGCTAAGAAGGGGATAGCTGAAGCTTTGGCTTTGAAGTTGGCATCCTAGATTGATCTTTATTCGATTTTCCACTTTTCACTACATCACTATACATTGAGGTCTTGGGAAAAAGTCTTTTTGCCTGGCCAATACTTATATGTTCAGCATGAGCTTCCTCTATGGCTACCACTTCATTTTTAAAAGACTCACATTCCTTATGCCTTGCATTATGATTTCCCTTATAATTTATACATAATATTGGATTAGAACATTCGCCTTCACGCTTTTGTAAGGAGCAGGCAGCACATAACTGGTCTAGCACACACCTTTGACGAGTGACCATATCCAAAACATATGAAGCATTGGAGTGGTCTATGCTTAAAAGGTATAACACGAAATCTCTCCTTGTCAACATATAATCAGGAAGTTGATCATCATTAAAAGTGAAAATAATCATTCTTGACCTTGGAACCTTGAAAATCTTCCACTTTATCATCGCACATTTCCAGCAATTCCTTGTCAGACAGTTCATATAGGTCTTGACTGAATACCACTCCCTTAGCATAAACTATAGTGTGGTTTGACCTCTTTTAACATGTTAGTATTTTTCAACTTGAGAGATCATATGACCTTGTCTATAAGACTTTGCATGAACCAAAAAACTGTTCTTTCCAAATCTAGTCATATCTGAGTTGGTCATTGTTCCTACCAATGTTATCAAATGTTTCCTGAAGTGAAAAAGATTGCAAAAGTCTGATTTTGTTGAAACAATCAGCCACCTGGCAGGTAGAGGTGTCCTCACCTTATGTTTCCCATCTGTAGTTTCCTGACTGACCCTAGCTGGATAAAAGGAATCTACTTCAATATTCTGGGGTATTTTATGATTTAATACACATTAAGTTTTCCTTACATGAACACTTTAAAGCATTCATGGCATTCTTATGAGTAGTAAACTCAATCCAAACCCTCCAAAATGCAAAATCTTCAGTTCACAATACTTTTATGACTTAAATTTCACCATACCTTCCAAACATTTCCAAAAAATGCAAAACAATTTAAATCTGAGGGGAGAGAATCAACATAAAGGATTCTCTCACCACTGCTAGAGCTTTCCATAGCCACACTCAAGGTCTTGTCATGGGTCGTCTTCTGTACAATTGAATTTTCTTTAGGATTGTCCTTGTTCGTGCCAAAGGTCGAAGAGGAAGGTAGTGTTAGGTCGCATTGTCCGGGGGAGTTTATTATAGGGTCGTTAATCATTAATCCTTCAAAAGAAATTTGAAAAACCTACTGCAAAACAGGCACAGAAAACCAGGCCCCCGCACCAACCCCTCTCTCACCAAAGACACTCGGAAGAGTGACTCCCATATGTCCACTCCCTACCCTACCCCGAAGGATAGCTCTATCATAACATGAGTGGCTCAAGTGTAAGCAAAACCCGCTTGATAGGACCGAGGGCATAACTAGTATGCAATCATCCCCATTCATGTTACAATAGAGGGCAAACCGGATAGAATGCCGAGTGTCCTACCGTAGAGACTATACCTCCCCGGCAAGTCCCCCATAGGTAGTTCTGCTGCCCCGATAGATATTGGTATGAAATCATAACATCTTCAGGGTCCAAACATACTCGAGAGGCAGACCAAACCTCTAGTCTCCGCCATTTGGATAAAAAAAAAAAAAAAGAGCCAATGCGCAGAAGCCCAGTCCCTGCCCAACCTGTAAGAAGGTTTTAGTGAAGAGGGGGGGGGACAGCTAGGTTGAGCAACTGAGTTAAAGGTAGTAGAAGTGGAAACAAATTAAAGTAAGAGGAAAATTGAGACTTTTGGATTCGAACTGGGATATTTCTCCCAGTTCAAAAGCCCTCTTGCCTGCTATGCAATTTCAGCCGTCGGCTGAAAATGCATAACTTCGTCAAGGCAGTCTCAAATCAAAAGGGAAGACTTTGTAGGAGCGCAATTGGGAACAGGAGTTGAACCTCAAGCAACAACTTCTTGAGCAAGCAGACAGCAGTGTTAAGGGAGGTCTATTTCAAGCTACATATCTATGGGCAGTTGGAAATATTGATTAAGGAACTAGAAAGAACCAGAGGCTCTTTGAAATAGCTGCTGCTGACAAGAGGAAAATTAAAAGTACAGTGGTACCTCGAGATACGAAAGGCTCAACTTACGAAAAACTTGATACAAAAGCAAATACGAAGATTTCTTCGGCTCTACATACGAATATTGTTCAAGATATGAAAGGTTGTTGCTATAAAGTCCGAGATTCGCCCAGACCACCGATAATTTTAAAACTCGCGCGCCGCCAACTGAGTAGACTCACCACCACAAGATCCTTCTCTCCTATTGGTCAGCATCTCTCTCATGATCTCGTGATGCATCTATGTAGCGGCGTCCTTTTTCGGTCACTTCACGGCATCATCAGTATCGTAAGCACGCGGAATTCGTTCGTTCTATACAATTTCGTTTATTAACATAAATTCGTTAGTGATTTCATTGTAGTACTACCTTATCGTGTTGTGTGAGAACTTTACTTCATACGTATACGTACTTCATAACTTAAATTACGTACAGTATATACGTAGTCATGGGTCCCAAGAAAGTTGAAGTAGGAACGAGGAAGATGCTTTCTTTGGAGACAAAGATGGAGATAATTAAAAAGTATGAAGCTGGTATGTGATTGAGTGTGATCACCAAGGAATGCGGCCGAAATCCATTGACAATAGGCACCATCCTTAAGCAGATGGATGTCATCAAAGCAGTTACACCTTCCAAAGTTGTGACTATTTTGTCCAGCAAGAGGAGCCATGTGCACGACGAGATGGAACGGCTGCTCCTCATCTGGATAAAAGACAAAGAAATCGCTAGCGATACAGTAACGGAGACAGCAATCTGCCACAAGGCCAGCGCTAATTTTGTCGATTTGATTGCCCAGGCCGAAGACAATGGAGGAGAAGGGACAGACGCCAACCCCAGATTTCAAGGCTTCTCATGGGTGGTTCGAAAAATTCTGTAAGCAGACTGGCATCCATTCGGTGGTGCGGCATGGGGAGGCACCCAGCTTGGACATGAAAGCGACCGAAGCCTTTATTAAGACGTTCGACGAGAACTCAAAGAAGGCTACAGTTCTCAGCAAGTCTTCAACTGTGATGAGACTGGCCTTTTTTGGAAAAAAATGCCTCGTCAGATGTACATCATGCCGGAAGAGAAGCAGCTACCCCCGGGCATAAGCCTATGAAAGACAGGCTTACGCCTGAACTTTGTTTGAACGCCAGTGGGGATTGCAAGTTGAAGCCCCTACTTGTGTATCATTCGGAGACTCCTCGAGCCTTCAAGGCCCACTCCAGTGATGTGGAGGGCTAATGCGAAAGCCTGGGTAACAAGACTTTTGTTCACCGAGTGGGTAAATCTGTGTTTCGGCCCGACAGAGAAGAAATTCTTGGAAGAGAGGCGCCTCCCTCTGAAATGTCTGCTGCTGTTGGACAATGCCCCTCCCCACCCTCCTGGCCTCGAGGAAGATATCGTAGCGGAGTATTAGTTTATCAAGGTTCTTTATCTTCCGCCTAACACCACCCCTCTCCTCCAGCCCATGGACCAGCAAGTGATATCAAGCTTCAAGAAGCTGTATATGAAACATCTTTTCAAGAGATGTTTCGACATCACTGATGCCACAAACCTCACCTTGCGTGAATTTTGGAAGGAGCATTTAGATGTGATATGCATCAGACTCGTCGACCAGCTTGGCAGGAGGTTTCAAGGCGAACCTTGAATTCCTCGTGGAGGAAAGTGTGGGCTGATGCCGTATCTGCCCGAGACTTCGAGGGATTCGACGTGGGCGAAGCTGGTGCTGCAGATTCAGGAACAGTTGACGATCCTGAAACTGTTTTGCAACCAGATCTTGAAGAATCGTTGCACTCGGCAAGTCCAAGGGACTGGTCGTCGACGAGGATGATATCAATGACCTTCTCGAGGAGCACCAAGAGCAACTTACGACGGATGACCTGAAGGAGTTGGAGGCCATGCAACATAACGTCGTTCAAGAAGAGTTCCCTAGCAGTGGCGAGGAAGAGGACGACGACGCTATGACAACGGCAGAAATGAAGGATGCCCAGCTGCTTTTCATAAAGTGCAATCATTCGTAGAAAAGACCGCCCGAAAAGGCTTACACAGGTCGTATGCTTGCACAGTTTGATGACGTTTGCCGGAGTTGTTTCAGGAACATTGTCAAAAGCAGGCAGAAGCAATCTTCCTTGGATAGTTATTTATAGAGGCCTTTAGTAGGAGTAAGCAAAAAAGGAAGAACCAAGTGAGATATACGAAAAAACAAAAGTTGAAAAGTGGTGAAGTTGAAATTTTGTTTTGAAAAAAAAAAAAATTTGATTTTAGTTTTTTGTAAAGTTAAGTGTTAGTTTTGCTAAAGTGTTTCGTAAAGTTCAGTTTATACTTTCCTGACATTTTTTTGTTTCGTAAAGTTAAGTGTACATATCTGCCGTCCTCCTCTGTCGCCACTTTCGGAGAGCCTCACTCGAAAGGTAAGCTTCCACATTTTACTAATTACGTACATACATACGTACAGTTTGTTCCAACACGGGATACAAACCTTTTGGTCCTTTTACAATAGGAAGGTAACTAGCGCCAGCTGGATGATCGTAAGCTTTCGAACAAGGGAGTTCGGTAGTTTACTGCTTGTCCGAAAGTGCGCGCGCCGTGTGACTGGGAGGCGAAGAATCACTTTTGCTTTCGGCCTGCTGGTGTGTAGACGTGCTCTTCATCGCTCTCTGCCCGCTTCATTGTCGTGTGCTTTCTGGATATTTGTATTATCTCTTACTGTTTGTGTGTGTGTGTAAAAGTGAACTGTAAGTACTCTTTTCATTTTTTCATATACACTTATTGTTATTGCAAGTGAATAATGGACCAAGGATTGAAGGAATCTCCGTGCCCCGGGGTGGAGGGACGTAAATGTGGGAAATTTAGAAGTTTTCCCGAGATCGATCCCCATGTCCTTTGTGCTCGGTGTCGAGGGGGGGAGTGCTCTCGCACCGAACCTTGTGTTGTATGTGTTAATTGGTCGGAGGTGCAGTGGGGCTTGTACGAGGGCAGGAAGAAGCGAAGGCCTGCCAAGGAGTCGTCGGAAAGCTCTCCCGCAACTCCCTTGGTAACAGACACTGTCTTCTTTCTTGACCCCCGCTCAGCTCCCGCGTATGGCACCTTCCCCTTCGGGGAGGGGGGGGGTGTGTGTGTGTGTGTGTGTGTGTGTGTTATTCGGGTCCTCTTCGCCCGATCCGTAGAGCATAGAGGAGGGCGCTCGGTACCCCCCGACATACAGCTGTATTCGGGTCTTTCCGTTCGTTCGGCGGGTGGGGCTGCCGAGGTTATTGCGCTGATTCGTCAGCACAATGATCTCGGGGAAGGATCACCGCTCCCACCATCCAAGCCCACATCCCAGCTCGAGTCGTTTTGGGGTCCTAAGAACGAACCCAGACCGACGGTGGGTGGGTCTGCCGCGATCAGAGCTTGCCGACTGTTTTAGACCAGGTCGAGTCTCTTGTCTCCGGACAGGATGGCTCGCTAAAGTCTGGCAGGTCGAACAAGCTACTTCCTCCTCCTCTACTGCGACAGCGGCATTTTTACGTGCCATCTGAGGATCCAATGCCGCCCAAACAGGTGAACCCAGAGTTAGCCAGGCTAACTCCGGTGTCTCTCTGCAGCAGCTCCTGTCCGGAGAACCTCTGGTTCTCGCAGCACGAGGCCACTGGGCCTGGAATCCACCCCTATGGCAGCTTTCCAGGCCGTCTCCTGGTTAGACCTGTGGTCCCTCACCGTGTCTAAAGTCGCAGCAAACGCTGGGGTTACTCCTCTTGAGGATGACGCGGCTTTCAGGAGACTGTCAGTCTGGGGGAAGGGCCATCTCCTTCCTCGCTCATCAAACGGCAAACCTGTGGGCCAACCTGGTACTTCGCCGTAGGAACGCAGTCCTTACCCGAGTATCCAGGGCGGCTGGGCAAGAGGCAGCACTTGGACTAAGGAACGGACCTGTGCGGAGTTCCTCCTCTCTCTTCCCAGGAGAGATGGTGGACGCTGCGGTGGAAAGGCGGCGCACTGATGACAGTGACCGCCTGGTTCACCATGCAGTTTCGAAGGCTTCTGGGCAGCCTCGAACTGCGGCTATGCCTAAGAGTTTGGCTAGCGTTTCCTCAGCTGCTAAGAAGGTTGCCCCGTCGAAGCCCCGAGGAAAGACACTGGCTTCTACTTCTGCAAGCGGAGGTCATCAGCAGCCCTCCTCCCAGTCCTCCTTCTTACGAGGGGGGGCAGGGAAGAAGTCAAAGAAAGGTGGGAAATGCTAGGGACGGGCGTTCCCCATCACCTGCTGCCGGAATGGGGGGGGGGGGGGGGGTTTGTGCCTGGCGAGCCATTGGGCAACATGGCAGCACTACGGTGCCGAGACCTGGATAGTCGACGTCCTTCGGGAGGGATATCAACTACCCTTCGAATCTCTGCCACCCCTCACCTCCAACCTGGTCCATCTGCAAACATACGTCCTGGGATCATCAAAGGACGTACCTCTACGACAGGAGATCAAGACCATGCTGAACAAAGGATCTGTGGAGATCGTCACGGATCAATCACCGGGCTTCTACAGTCGCCTTTTCCTGGTGGAGAAGTCTACGGGGGGCTGGCGCCCAGTGATAGATCTCTCCCCTTTGAACCAATTTGTTCACCAGACTCGGTTCAAGATGGAGACGGCACGTTCCGTGCTGGACTCCATTAGGGGAGAACGATTTCATGCTTTCAGTGATTTGAAGGATGCGTTATTTTCCAGATACCCATCCATCAATCCTCCAGAAAGTACCTCTGCTTCATCCTCGACAGGACGGTGTACCAATTCAGGGCACTTTGCTTCGGTCTCCCAACTGCCCCACAGGTGTTCACGCGAGTGTTCACTCTGGTGTCTGCTTGGGCCCACTCATCCGGGATACGTCTTAGGAGGTATCTCGACGATTGGTTAGTCCTGGCGAGCTCCCGCTCGCCGTTGCTGCAGGACAGGGATTGACTACTGGAGTTCTGCCGCAATGTGGGATCGTGTGAACTTCGAGAAGTCCGATCTCGAACCCAAGCAGAGGATGAAGTACCTGGGTATGCTGATCGACACGGTAGCAGGGCAAGTCTTCCCGGCAGACTCGCGGATCAGCAGATTCAGGGAGGCAGCCCGACGGTTCCTGTCTCTGCAGGAAACAGGCAGCTCAGCAATGGCAAGT
>NC_087205.1:92119962-92296923 GCF_015104395.2 Macrobrachium nipponense | reverse complement strand
CCATGACACAGGCTTCGCAGGATATGGCTACGTATTCCCTCAACCAACCGGGTAACACCCTATGCCAGTAATAAGTCGTCTTTGCTGGAAAATTGTCAACTACGACGACGTGCAAGCCGAATTATGACAGCGTTTTGACTAATGCTACTAGTGCATATGTCTTTAATCCCCAGGGGCAAGTACTAAACATGGCGAAATATAAATTTGACGCCCCAATCCCTTGAGTGGGTTTCGTATTCGCGGGAACGTTCCTTGTAGTTCGTGGTGAGTTACTGCCTACCTAGAATTACCAAAATGCCAATTGGATACTATGAGTTTTCTCAAGTCTTTCTCGAAACAGTGTAATTTTAAAAGTTTGCAAACTGGAAGTGTCATTTAATCTACCTACAATTTTTTTTCGTGGTTGGAAGAGGGGTACAGGTGGTGGTGGGGACAAGGAGGTTGGGTTGGGATGTTACGGAACTGGAATCTCCAAACCTGTGCATGGAATTAGTGGGCGACTGAAGGCTTAATGTAATAACATCCTTTACATCCATAACATACAACCTGTTATGAATAATTATTTATTTAATTTCCCATAGCCCGACTTACTTAGTTGAACTATTAGCGAGTAAATTATATTAGGGTGTAACAAAACCATTCAGGTCGATCAAAAACACACACCTTAACCCTTGGTTCTTGTTTGTGGAACAAGATTTTAATAAAGACTGGGGTGGCGTAGTTTACTTCTTATTCCATGGCCATCTTACAGTAATTTTAATTGGCTAATTAGAAACGCGAGTGTTCAGATTGATGCAATACGCTAACTCGTTTTTTTTCCATTGAACAAAATCCATTTAGTCTCTTATACTTGGCAAAAATGTCCATCGAAACTGGGTTTTTGTAAGACACTTTTTTTTTTAGATTTAAATATTAGTTTTCAAATTAACCTATTTTGTACGTTGACCAGATACTCATGCGCTCTCCATATTTGGTCTTTCAGTTCACTTTAGTATCACGTATCTAGTTACTGCTGGAATAATTGTGGTCACGTCTGTAAATAATTCTTGACAAAGATCAAAATGAGGCTGTTCAATAGTGCAGGTTCTAATGAAGCAGGTATACTTTGACACGAGTGTTGCACTCGAGTTTTAAAATAGTTTGTTTACTTTTGAACTTCTTTGTTAAATTTTGTGTTAATTCCAGTTAATTACTCAAATGAATCCCGACACCAGGTTTTGGAAGTTCTTGCTTAAAGACTGACGGAATGTATATAATGTTTTTAGGTAATGTTCCATTTAACTTAATTCCAGATGTGTTCCGTCGAGACAGAGTAGGTATGTTTTCGACCGTGCCTGCAATATTGCTTTTAACCTCTAGTTTCATCGCTACCGTAGTCTGGCAATACGGTGGTCTTCGAGTAGTCTATGACTATGTTGCGACGTAGTGCCTTTTAAGTTACGGTGAAAATGAGTTTAATTCATTTTTACTCGGTAGGTATTCAAATAAAATTGCTCATTAGGCCGTATCGTAAGTGATAAGTATAAAATTTTGAAACTGCTACAAAAATTTGTTGCTCAAATATTGAAATTCCTATAGTTCTCGTTATCAAGGTTAGCTTAAACTGGCTTTGTGCCAGCAAGGGAACCTTGCCGCAAGTGTGGTAAAGTATTTACGCAACAAGGTTTGATGTAAACCTCCGGATTTCCCCCCAAGAAATGGAGACTTATTTGTTGAACCTTTAAGAAGTGTTTTTTGTCTATTCTTTTTCACCTGTCGCAGTTGCGCCACGGTGGATTCCACTTGGAAGAATGGTGAAATTATTATCTCTGTTGTAACACCTAGAAATAGGGTAAATATTATGCTCGACTACTGTAGAGTTTTATCGACGCATTTGACAAACATATTCATCTCTCAACGTCTGGTAGCATCGGAGCTCAAAGCCATTATATTTCTAAACCTAGAAACTGAAGCCAAGAGCAGAATACGATAAAAAAAAGTCTCTTACACAGACTACTAAGCATTAAGTGTTCAGGTACTATGTAGTTTTATTTAGACTGTAAAGTATGCTCTATACATTGGTTACAAGATTGCAACGATTAGAGTTAAGTACAGTAGTAGTAGTTATGGGTCGAGGCAATGCCTTTGCAACGGCGCCTCTTAGTCTTGGGTATTTTTTTTTTTTTTTTTTTTTTATTTGTTTAGCTCTTTCCTTTTTTTCTCTTTTTTTTCCACATCAAGTATATGGTTTCTTTTCTTATTTCGTTGTTACCTGAAAATAGAAATTTTCCCACTACGTCACTTTCCTTCTCTTCATAGGGTTGTTGTAGCCCTATTGCTTTAACCCGTTCTTCTATATATGTACCACAATATAAAAGGAAATGAAATATGTCTTCTACTGCATCATTGCAAAAAGGACAACAGGTGTTCTCCTTCAGGTGCCTTTTTGCTATATTTAAATTAAGAGAGTTGGTTCTGGCTTTGAAGAGAAGGACTGAACCCGTAGAGTTGTCATAAATTTCTTCATCTTTTATTTCTCTTTTCCACGTTTTATATATGTTCACAGTCACTTTATTTTCCAACTCTTCTTTCCACCTCTCTGTGTCCCATATTCTGGCTTTGTCCTTTATTTCTGTTCTGGACATTCCTTCTAATTTTCTTAAATTTATTTTAACTTCCTGCATGTACTTTTCCACAGTTTTCCACCATTTTCTTTCCTTTTCTTGCATATCTGTAATTATTTTCTTCAGTATCTCTTTCCGTCCATTTAAAGTATTATTTACATAGCTAATCTTCCCACTCATAATTCTACTTTTCATTGAAGAAGCTCCTATCTCCCCCCTTAATGTGGCTACTACTGTACTTCTACATGCCCCTAATATTTTCCTATATACCCCATTCTCTATTCTTTGTAATTTTTCTATTTCTGCGTCTGTTAGATTAACCACATTGGTTCCGTATAAGACTGATGGTAGAGCTATGTTTTTCCAGAATGTTTTCCCTATTAGAACTTTGTTGCAGCTTTTTTCTATCATGGAGTAGGTTAGGTTGGCTAACTTCTGTGCTTTATTCAACATTTCTTTTTTCTGAAGCTTAAACAGATTTCTAGAGTCATTTATCTTTATTCCTAAATATGTGATGTTCTCCCTCACCTTTATGTTCTCTATCTCTTCTGGTTTATCTTTCATGTTGAAAATAATGATGCTGCTTTTCTCTTCATTTATTTCTAGTACACTCGACAAGAAAACTGAAGATACAGTTTTCATTAGCTTTCGTTCATCCAATTTCCCATTTCTTTTTACTGAAAAGACATAATATCGCTAAATTTACTCTAGAATATGAAAATATACTATAAATTATATCATATAAGTTAAAACTGCAAAACAAAACCGTTCAGATACTTAAAAACACGATATATGTGCGAAGTAATTGGAATATCTCAGATGAATTCGTTCATAGAGATCTGGTAGATAGAATGTGAATTTCTGATTTTAGTACTATATATCACGACGACAATAATTACTCGTTTTGCTTCATGAACGGAGATATATTGCCTCATCGTAAGTGGTGAATGCAATTATTTTAGTTTCTACAAACTTATGCTTGTATTCCAAAGGGATTAAAGTTAGCTGACGTCAATGGCACTCAATGTTGCGACGGCTAAGGTAGGTTGAACAAATCTAGTTGCATCCGCAAGAGCGTTTTCTATGATGTGAGGAGAGCGCAAGTCACTGGATACTGGCTTACGTAACGGATTTCACACTTTGATTACTTTGACGTTGACATGGATCGAATGCTAGTTGCTGTTTACAAAGCTACTGTCTTTAAATATAAATCTTAATCAAGGTTAAAGTAGCATGTCAGCTCAAAGATTTTCTGGCTATATGCTCCCATTACAGAGTAGTTCGTAGTAGCCTACAGCCCTACACGACCGCATTTCTTTGCCGCGAGGCTGAAAGATCTTCCACGATATAAAACTTTAATTGCCTGTGCAATACATATTGAGTTATTTGTGGTAATAAATATTTTTTAATGAACACAGCTTTTTTCGTGAATGATTTGTGGATGAAACCCGATTTTCAAAAGTCAAGACTATATCAAGAGAGCAAGAATGACCGCACCCTGTGTCTAACATTTTAACATTTTCCACGTCTTTTTACAATCTTGAATGCTACGGCAACTGTCGAATGTAATCAAGATTAGGGTAAGAATTTCTTAGAGAATTAACTTGAATATTATGATCCTTCAAATTTTATCTAGCATAGTGCAGCACGACCTTGGCAGTCATATCATATCGCGCAAGCATAGGCCTATCGATAGAGATACTTAATTCATTATATTTTCTTCTGCCTTTCCCCCGTCACAAGTCCGTCACCAGTACTATAATTCTCTCTCTCTCTCTCTCTCTCTCTCTCTCTCTCTCTCTCTCTCTCTCTCTCTCTCTCTCTCTCCACTTCTAAAACATACTTTAAAAAATATATATATTACCACTCAATCTCCCAAAGAAAATATTATGAAATTAAGTAGTTATAAATAGGCCTAAGCTTTCACATGAGCAAATTTTGCTCCTCTCTCTCTCTCTCTCTCTCTCTCTCTGCCCTCTCTCTCTCTTCTTCTCTCTCCTCTCCTCTCGTCTCTCTCTCTCTCTCTGCATCTCAGCTTTTAAAATAAATACATTTTTGGAAAAAAATATTATCACTTAATCTCTCAAAGTAAATATAATGAATTAAGTATCTCTATCGATAGACCTATGCTTGCGCGCGCGCGCTCTATCGTCATATTTCATCCTTTACTGTATTGTTCCTCACGATTTCCACAAGTACTGTCCAAATTTTAAAACACTTTCTCTCATTGTTTAAGATCCGTCTTCAATTACGTATGAATTTAACGTGTTTAGTGTCAAATATTACTTATAAATAAGGATTCACAGTAGGTTTTAAAAAAGGATGATCGATATTCTACCCTCAACTGACGTTACGAAAACAACATTAACGAATAATATAGAGCCTGTTTCTACATTCAAGTATAAATGATTATAGGACCTCAACAGAATCTTTATGGTGTAAAGTTGTTGGAAATCTAGAAAGCAACAATCGCTAGATTTTGAAGCTCCGCCCCTTTTCAAGAGTTGCCAGGTGTGGCATTATTGAACAATGTATGTCCGAAAATTTAAAAAAACTGTATCTTAACTTTCCTTGCCGAGTGTACCTCGTATTTCGAACTTAATCCGTTCCAGAAGGCTGTTCGAAGTACGATTTGTTCGAAATATGAAAAATATCCCCATAAGAAATAAAGGGAATCAGGATAATTCGTTCCAGCCAACCCAAAAAGTCCCCTTTTAAACATTTTTTTTTATTGTTTTCAAAAGTTAAAACAAGAGTGTGAAATAATGAAACAGTACGTTATATGAAGCAAAATTTCCTAAATTTTATTTTTTCTGTGTACACTCGGCAAGGAATGTTAAGATACAGTTTTTTTAATTCTTCGGACATATAGTGTTCAATAATGCCACACCTGGCAACTCTTGAAAGGGGGCGGAGCTTCAAAATCAGCGTTTGTTGCTTTCTAGATTTCCATTAACTTTACACCATAAAGATTCTGTAGAGGTCCTTTAATAATTTATACTTTAATGTAGAAACAGGCTCTATATTATTCGTTAATGTTGGTTTGGTAACATCAGTTCAGGGTAGAATATTGATCATCCTTCTTAAAACCTATTGTGAAACCTGATTTATAAGTAATGTTTGACACTCAACTGACGTAACATTCATGCGTAATTGAAGACGGATCTTAAACAATGAGAGAAAGTGTTTTAAAATTTGGTCAGTACTTGTTGAAATCATGAGGAACAATACAGTAAAGAATGAAATATTATGACGATAGAGAGAGAGCGCGCAAGCATACGCCTATCAATAGAGATACTTAATTCATTATATTTACTTTGAGAGATTAAGTGCCAATGTTTTTTCAAATGTTTCAAAAGTGGGGAGAGAGAGAGAGAGAGAGAGAGAGAGAGAGAGAGAGAGAGAGAGAGAGAGAGAGAGAGAGAGAGAGAGAGAGACTTGGAAGTGATGAAGAGAGAGAGAGAGAGTGAGCACAAGCATAGGCCTATCTATAGATATACTTAATTCATTATATTTACTTTGAAAGATTGAGTGATAATATTTTTTCAAATGTGTTTTAAAAGTGTGTGTGTGTCAGAGAGAGAGAGAGAGAGAGAGAGAGAGAGAGAGAGAGAGAGAGAGAGAGAGAGAGCACAATCATAGGCCTATCTGTAGAGATACTTAATTCATTATATTTACTTTGAAAGATTGAGTGATAATATTTTTTCAAATGTGTTTTAAAAGAGAGAGAGAGAGAGAGAGAGAGAGAGAACAAAATCTGCTTCCGTGAAAGCTTAGGCCTATTTATAATTACTTAATTTCATTATATTTTCTTTGGGAGATTGAGTGGTAATATATATTTTTAAAGTATGTTTTAAAAGTGGAGAGAGAGAGAGAGAGAGATAAATTATAGTATTGGTGACGGACTTGTGACTGGGAAAGGCAGAATAAAGAGCTGTGAGTCGGTGCACAGATACCTGGGACACGGGATCATAATATTCAAGTCAATTCTCTATGAAATTCATACCCTAATCTTGATTTCATTGACAGTTGCCATAACATTCAAAGATTGTAAAAAGACATGAAAAATTTTAGACGCAGGCTGCGGTCATTCTTGCTCTCTTGATATAATCTGCACTTTTGAAAATTGGGTTTCATCCACAAATAATTCCCGAAAAAAGCTGTGTTGAGTAATAATAGTTTTTACCACAAATAACCCAATAAGTATTGCACGGGCAATTAAAGTTTTGTATCGTGCAAATAATGCTGATATGTTGGGAGATCTTTCAGCCTCGCAGCAAAGAAATGCAGTCGTGTAGGGCTGTAGGCTACTACGAACTGCTTTGTAATGGGAGGATATAGCCCGAACATCTTTGGGCTGACATGCTACTTTAACCTTGATAAAGATTTATGTTTAAAGATGGTAGCTTTGTAAACAGCAACTAGCATTCGATCCATGTCAACGTCAAAGTAATCAAAGTGTGAAATCCGTTACGTAAGCCAGTATCCAGTGACTTGCGCTTTCCCGCTCGAAGTTCAAGGGCTGCTCCACATCATAGAAAACGCTCTTGCGGATGCAACTATATAGATTTGCTCAGCCTACCTTAGCCTTAGCAACATTGGCTGCCATTGACGTCAGCTAACATTAAACGCTTTGGAATACAAACATAAGTTTGTAGAAACTAAAAATAATTGCATTCACCACTTACAATGATGCAATAATATCCCCGATCATGAAGGAAAACGAGTATATATTGTCGTCGTGATACATAGTACTACAATCAGAAATTCACATTCTATCTACCAGATCTCTATGAACGAATCCATCTGAGAAATTCCAATTACTTCGGACATATATCGTGTTTTTCAGTATCTGAACGGTTTTGTTTTGCAGTTTTAACTAATATGATATAATTTGCAATGTATTTTCATATTCTAGATTAAATTTAGCAATATTATTTCTTTTCAGTAAAAACAAATAGGAAATTCGATGAACGAAAGCTAATGAAAACTGTATCTTCAGTTTTCTTGTCGAGTGTACGATTGACGAATTGTTTGGTAAAAATGGCGCCGGCCGGCTGGGGGATGGAGGGAGGAGAGACGGGAACCCTTTTGAGCAAACCGAATTGATTGCCTCACATTAGGTACAAAGATAATTATAGGAATCGATATTGTGTGTGTCCGATTGTGTCTGAGAGTAATCAGCGTGTTTACACTTGGTTCTTAAGTGCACGAAATAGATTAATTATGCCACAATACATCAACTTACTGTTGGCAACGGCAGACTTTTAAAACAAATATGAGGATTTTACAAACAAATAAGTAATAAGTCAAGAATGCAAGAAAAGGAAAGGGAATTAAAATAACTTTTCACTAGGAAGCCGTTTAACAAACAATCGAAGGCATGCAGAAGCTGAAAGCGGCGCACGATAAAAATAATTCATTCATTATTCCTAAAAATATATAAACTCTACCTCCCTCTACATCAAGTTAACTGTATATCACCCCAATGACGAATGCTTTTGTTAATCATTTGTGCGAAGTTTTATTGTGAAAAGCTTTGTTCTTTCATTTACTATTTCGTTAATATTGTTCAACTCAAGGTCCAAAGAGTATAGGTGGTCTTTTAGCGCTGACCCAAAATAAGCTTCTGCCAGGTCGAGAACGTGACGTCAACTCAACCTCGCCTTAGGCTACCACAAGGAAGGTCCTTTATTAATCCAATGGACAACAGCAAATACTATACGTGTTTGCGGATGCTCTACATCTAGTTAAGCTTTTTAGAAATAATTCTCTTGACCATGGATTCATATTGCCAGATGGTACAGTTGCTTCAAGGTGTTCCTTTACCCCGTCCCCTTCTGTTTCATAATAATGGTCTGGTAACACAGCAAATGAAGCCTGTTTGTCTTGTAACGACGGATATGAATGGTCGAGCTATTGATTGGATGCCGATGTAGACAATATGTTAATGATATACGAATAATAGTTCACATTACCAGTGAACTGAGTCGATGTTAAACAAATAGATAAATAGTATAGTAACAGAGCAATAAAAATAGCAATGGTAAAAATCATATTCAGTCCTTATTGACCATAATCGTCAACCTTTGTTCCATTCAGGTGTGGCTGTGCAGGTGCTTGCTGGGATCCTACTTTTGTTTATGGTAGATCATTATTAGGTGTCAATTTCAGAACGTTATTTGAATGGAAATACTCTTTGGATTTACACAATCCATCTACGTATTTATAAAGTAATGAAATTATAAACCGCAAATACCAAGACCTATAAATATAATTTCATAAAGGCAACTATGATAGCCATTGACAGGTTACGGTATGGAAGGCTTTGGGGGAAAATTATAGACCACCAGATGTATAAAGGAACTAATGTATCCAGTGTGTTGTCACTCATACTTGTTTATTATTGGAGCCACTTCTCACCAGGGTAACCTAGATGGAAATTTCTCTGGCCGATATTTAACTCGAGTCATCCGAGTAACAACACACCTTGACCACCCTGATGGTCCTTATATACCAACCCAAGGGTGGATAAAAAGAAATAGTTTGCAGTCGATATGAGTTTTCATTTCAGCCTTTCGTCTCGTGTGGTTAGCGACTGGATTTCTTGTCTCTTCAGTCTCGAATTTGTCGACTATTTATGATCCCGTGGATTTGTCAGTTCAATGAATTAAAGACACATTTTGCTATTTTTGCGTCCTTGTCTATTAATTTTATTTTTATTAATAAAATTTTAATTGAAACTGAATTTGATTAGTTTTCTGTTTGTGAAGATGAGCACCAAACTAATCTTGAAGGGAACACATAGTTCATTTGGCTACATCCACTAAAATTGTTATTCT
Organism: Macrobrachium nipponense; assembly: GCF_015104395.2. Taxonomy (NCBI): domain Eukaryota; kingdom Metazoa; phylum Arthropoda; class Malacostraca; order Decapoda; family Palaemonidae; genus Macrobrachium; species Macrobrachium nipponense. Next base: position 92,287,478 of record NC_087205.1, on the reverse strand, counting down.
TTTTCATGTTAAACAAGCATTGTTCCTGATTCCAGTAATTGCAGCTTTGTATTATCCTGACCCTTCCCTGATTAGAGTATCAGTGTCGATTTTTGCTTTCCTTATCGTTAGGATCAAATTAAATGAGAGTCCGTTTAACCAATGGCTCCCCAACCCCCATAACTGATTCTCCAGCCACCGCCAACCCCCCACCTCCCTTACCTATCCTCCAGTCCCACCCTCCCTCCATCCTCAGGTAGCCCTGCAACCTCACTAGATGTGGTGTGGAAAAATCGGTAATCCTAAAATTTCAACGGTCACATGACCATTCTTTCCCCTCTTTTACAAAGCTCTGGAACTGCAGTCTAATAAGTTCTGTTTGCATTTGCTTAAAGGTCAACCCTGGATATTCTAGTATCTTGTTTCTTGTTCTTTATTTTTTTTGGGAGGGGGTTTTGGTTTGTCATAGTACCTAACTCATTCATTCTCTTGATTAGAAAGCAGCAGTACTTTGGTCTAACAGAATTTAGTGTTGCCCTTGACGTGGTAGCCAAAAGGTTTCTACAAATGATTAACCTGTTATTTAATTTTCTGAGTAAATTTGATTTGACTGGCATTTCACCAAGCTTAATTTTACTTTCGAAGCAATGAAATCCGTTACAACCTATTATATATGTTAATAAGATGCAGAGAAAGCTTCTTGACAGCTCAGGATATAATTGAGATGAAAGTGTTTTTGAAAGTAAAGCAACAGGATGCATAAACTTTTTGTTCCTTCTTTGTCTCAATATTCATGGAGACTTCAATGCTGCCTCCAGTAAGTAGTAATCTCTGACCTGGAGACTTCTATGCTGCCTCCAGTAAGTAGTTATCTGTGACATGGAGACTTCAATGCTGCCTCCAGTAAGTAGTTATCTGTGACATGGAGACTTCAATGCTACCTCCAGTAAGTAGTTATCTGTGACATGGAGACTCCAATGCTGCCTCCAGTAAGTACTTATCCATATTCCTGGAGACTCCAATGCTGCCTCCAGTAAGTAGTTATCTGTGACATAGAGACTTCAATGCTGCCTCCAGTAATTGGCTATCTACATCCCTGGAGACTCCAATGCTGCCTCCAGTAAGTAGTTATCTGTGACATGGAGACTCCAATGCTGCCTCCAGTAAGTAGTTATCTGTGACCTGGAGACTTCAATGCTGCCTCCAGTAAGTAGTTATCTACATCCCTGGAGACTCCAATGCTGCCTCCAGTTAGTAGTTCTCTGTGACCTGGAGACTCCAATGCTGCCTCCAGTATGTAGTTATCTACATCCCTGGAGACTCCAATGCTGCCTCCAGTTAGTAGTTCTCTGTGACCTGGAGACTCCAATGTTGCCTCCAGTAAGTAGTTATCTACATCCCTGGAGACTTCAATAGTACCTCCAGTAAGTAATTATCTGTGACCTGGAGACTTCAATGCTGCCACCAGTAAGTAGTTACCTGTGACCTGGAGACTTCAATGCTGTTGCCAGTAAGTAATTATCTGTGACCTGGGATAACTCCAATGCTGCCTTCCAAGTAAGTTAGTTCTTGTCCTGGACTTCAATGCTGCCTCCAGTAAGTAGTTCTGTGTCCTGAGACTTCAATGCACCTCCCGGTTTAGTAGTAATCTTGGACCTGGAGAATTCAATGCAGCCTCCAGTAGGTAGTTATCGATATTCCTGGAGACTTCTATGCTGCCTCCAGTAAGTAGTTTTCCATATTCCTGGAGACTCCAATTCTGCCTCCATTAAGTACTTATTCATATTCCTGGAGACTTCAATGCTGCCTCCAGTAAGTAGTTATCTGTGACCTGGAGACTTCAATGCTACCTCCAGTAAGTAGTGGAGTGTCCTGGAGACTTCAATGGTGCCTCCAGTAAGTAGTTATCTGTGTCCTAAAGACTTCAATGCTGCCTCCAGTAAGTAGTAATCTGTGACCTGGAGACTTCAGTGCTGCCTCCAGTAAGTAGTTATCCATATTCCTGGAGATTTCTATGCTGCCTCCAGTAAGTAGTTTTCATTGTTCCTGGAGACTCCAATGCTGCCTCCAGTAAGTAGTTATCTATGTCCTGGAGACTTCAATGCTGCCTCCAGTAAGTAGTTATCTACATCCCTGGAGACTCCAATTCTGCCTCCAGTAAGTAGTTATCTGTGACCTGGAGACTCCAATGCTGCCTCCAGTAAGTACTTATCCATATTCCTGGAGACTCCAATGCGGCCTCCAGTTAGTAGTTATCTGCATCCCTGGAGACTCCAATGCTGCCTCCACTAAGTAGTTACCTACATCCCTGGAGACTTCAATGCTGCCACCAGTAAGTAGTTATCTGTGACCTGGAGACTCCAACGCTGCCTTCAGTAAGTAGTTATCTACATCCCTGGAGACTTCAATGCTGCCTCCAGTAAGTACTTATCCATATTCCTGGAGACTCCAATGCGGCCTCCAGTTAGTAGTTATCTACATCCCTGGAGACTCCAATGCTGCCTCCACTAAGTAGTTATGTACATTCCTGGAGACTTCAATGCTGCCACCAGTAAGTAGTTATCTGTGACCTGGAGACTCCAATGTTGCCTCCAGTAAGTAGTTATCTACATCTCTGGAGACGTCAATGCTGCCTCCAGTAAGTAGTTATCTACATCCCTGGAGACTTCAATGTTGTCTCCACTAAGTAGTTGTGTGTCCTGGAGACTTCAATGCTCCCTCCACTAAGTAGTTATCTGTGTCCTGGAGACTCCAATGTTGCCTCTAGTAAGTAGTTAACTACATCCCTGGAGACTCCAATGCTGCCTCCAGTAAGAAGTTATCAATATTCCTGGAGACTCCAATACTGCCTTCAGTAAGTAGTTGTGTGTTCCTGGAGACTTCAATGCTGCCTCCAGTAAGTAGTGATCTCTGTTCCTGAGGACTTCATCGCTGGCTCCAGTAAGTAGTTATCCATATCCCTGGAGACTTCAATCCTGCCTCCAGTAAGTAGCTATCTGTATTTCTGTAGACTTCAATGCTGCTTCCATTAAGTAGTTATCTACATTCGTGAAGACTTTAGTTTCTCTCTCTAGTAAGGTGTTAGCCATATTCCTTCAGAATGGGCCACAATTAAGGCCTGAAAGTACTTAGTTTTAGTAGAATACTATATGAATACTCACAAGTAAACAATTTATACTCTGTAATAATCTTGGGGGTTTCTTTTTTCAAAGGAAGGAATTTTACGGGAATGTGAATTTGACAAAAAAAAAAAAAAAAAAAAAAAAAAATCAGCTTCAATCAATCTGTATTTCTTGAGTCCTATAACAAAGGCTAATACGAAATTATGATTGTGAAAAACACTGAACTTTACAATTGTGGATTACTACATAATTTTTACATAGCTGCTATAAGTTCATTTATGAAACCAGCTGATTTTAATAAAGAAAACTCATAATTATATAATTACAAAAAGCTTGGGTGTTTTACTTTTTAGCAATGATTATGACAAGGACCAGCTCAAACGAGGGGAGAAATTTAACCACTTAAGTTAAATGTAAAGAAATAAAATCAAAACCTGACGAATACTGAAAGCAAAAGCAATTCAATCCAACTCTTATTTCTATGTATCTACCCATTTAAGGTGCATCTGGTTGCAAGATCAAATTGCAAATTGTTACATATAAATATTCAGTATTAGAAGTGAAATACCTTACAAAGCACTTAATTACATTACGCAGGGTAATTAAATTGAAATTCCATTGTCAAGTGGATCTTCAACAACCGATTAATTCTCGAACTACCACCATAGTTGTCATGAACTCTTATGAACTCAATATTCTGTGAATGATCATCGTGGAATTTACTTTCATAAAAATGAAAATACAATTGATTTCTTCTTTTTGTTAGGTCACATGTGGAAGGAAATTTTAAATATTGAACGAGATATTTGAAACAGTTAGTTTGACTTCAATAACTTTTTTCACACCCTCACTAATATTGCTGTGTTGCCTTCCACGATGACATAAATATTGGTGAGGGTTTGAAATTGACACTAAATAATGATCCACCATAGACAACAGTATGATCCCAGCAAATACCTGCAGCAGCCACACCTGAATGGAACAAAGGTTGACGATTATGGTTAGTAAGCACTGAATATGATTTTCACCATTGCTATTTTTATTATTCTGTTATCATACGATTTTTCTATAGATTTGACAACTTAATTCACTGGTAATGTAAACTATTATTCTTATATCATTAATATCATTAACACATTGTCTACAGTAGTGATTAGAAAATATGAGCATTGGCATCCAATATCTCGACCATTCACATTCGTCGTTACAAGACAAACAGGCTTCATTGCAGTGTTACCAGACCATTTTCATGAAACATAAGGGGATGGTGTAAAGGAACACTTTAAGGCAACTGTATGTAGTACGTACGCTCACAATGGTCCAGTTAAAGAGCTAATAAAGAGGAATGAAGTGATCTTCGGACAGCTTATAAACTTTCTGAAAAACATATCAATGTTATTATAGGTATGCAACGAATGAAAGTTAAACTTGCCGTGCAACTGCTGTCCAAAAGTACTTATAAATCATTTAATCACTTCGACAACCAAGGATATTTGAAGAGAAGGGCTGGAAAATTACAAGCCATTTAATTCGGCTTTATAGATAGTTTGATCCGTTTTATTCTCGACTGCCAACAGATAGAAAATCATCAAGAAATGCTTACGTGACTAAATCTGTAAATGCAAGACAAAATCTTTCAAGACATGAATAGAACCACTAGAAAAATGAAAGTGAAGAAAAGTACAATGCTCTATCTTTTGTCTAACTTGCTGAAAATGGCAAAATAAAATCTTGGCATGACGTATGCCCTAATTACAGACTAAATCAGGCTGGGTTGGGGCACTTTTTTGGTTGCAAAAATCAAATGGGAGCGTATGATCAGCATCCATCACCAGTTGCATTTAAACATCGTCCCAGAGCCCACTGTTTAGGAAAAGACAGCACACTTGTAAGCTCAAAGAGCAACATTTAAAACTTGTGATGATAAAGGAAAGGAGAACGCATTTTCGAGAAGTTCGGCAGCAAGGAGGTTTTCGCGCCACTGTTGGAGGCGCCTATGTTCGTGGTTGTTCCAGAATCATCGGGCGTATTGTGGAGCGCAAAAACGCGCCAATATTACGGGAGAAACGCCGCGATTTCTGATGCAATGCCTCGTCTAGATTCATCTAAGAAGTTCTAGAAATCCCTGGAGTCGGTGACGTTCGCCGTAGGCTCCGCCCCCAGAGTGCCGTATAAATACGACGAACGAACTTTGGAGAGCAGTGATCGTAGAAGAGAGAGAGAGAGATCACCAGTTAGTAAGAGCCACCGATCAGATTATCAGTGAGAGATCAGCAGCAGTGATCATCAGAGAGAAACTAGAGACGAAGGAACCGACGAAGCATCAATCAAGAAGAAAAGTTGCTAGAGAGTTTGGTTGGATATTGGTCTAGTCTTCTTCAGGTGTGGTCTACCATGTTATCTCTACGTTGAGCAGACTTCGGAGAAGAAAAGGGGAGAATTCCTGCCTTACAAGAAGATTAGTTTCTGCAATACGGAGTCAAGAGGACGTCCTCAATCGCAGATCTACTTTCATGAAGCCACCTCTTCGAAGTGCCAAACTGTTTAGCAAGTATTCTTACCTCACTGTTTCCCCCAGTTCACGCAGTGTAAGATTCTATCTATTTATGTAAATAGGAGATACCATTCTGCATTTACCTTTGTTAGTAAGCTTGTAAATAAACCTTTGTTGTGTTAGCGTTTCTTTCTATATTCATATCCCCAGTTTCAGCGGTTTGTGTTGATAATTTTTTTTTATTATTTCATATCGAACCTGAAGCGGACCTCCCTCAGAGGCCGTAACATTGTCTCAAGAGATCTGTGGGTCCGTAACATTTGTGGCGACCTTGCCTAGGCTATCAACAGTTTAACAGTTTGAAACAGGGAAAATATAGAAAGAATCAGAATGAGTGAGATGGTGAAAGAGTTTATTGAGTCGGGTAAGCTACTAGGTCTAGAGGGGAATGATCTCCGTGAGTATGTTGAGAAGAAAGAAAGAGAAAAGTATGAGAGAGATGAAAGAGCGGCTGAGAGAGAAGCAATGAAAATGCAACAAGAGAGAGAAGTAATGATAATGCAGCAAGAGAAAGAGAGAGAAGCAATGAGAATGCAGCAAGAGAGAGAGATGTTGGTAATGCAGCAGGAAGAAAGAGAGAAAGAGCGTATGCATGAGTTGGAAATTGCTCGGTTAAGGGAAAGTACTCGTAACAGTCGGTCAGGCGAGAACGAAAACGGTGATACATTAGGTATGATTCGTATGAGTGCAGTGCTAAAGTTAGTACCAAAGTTTGATGAGGAAGATGTTACGACATATTTCATGTGTTTTGAGAAGTTAATGGAACGAGTAGGTTTTCCTAAAGAAACGTGGACTTTTATATTTGCAGTCAGTTTTGAGTGGTAGGGCGCTTACTGTGTATAGTTGCATGTCTAAGGAGGAGGAGTGATAATTACGATATCGTGAAAGAAACCATTCTTAGCGCGTATAGGCTAGTACCAGAGGCGTACCGTAAGAAATTTAGAAATTTGAGAAAGGGTGAAAATATTACGTATGTAGAATACGGTAAGAAGTTAGATAGGCTGTTTTTTGATTGGTTAACTTCTGCTAAGGTTGAGGATTTTGATAGTTTGAAGAACTTAATGTTGTTAGAAAACTTCAAAGATAACGTATCCCCTGAGATTAAACTTTATATAGAGGATAGGCGAGAAGTATCTTTTGCAGGAGCAACTAGGCTAGCTGACGAATATAGTCTAACTCATAATTTGAGTGTTAGTAAGAAACTAAATGATCCTTCGTATGGTAGAGTACAAAGCAGTAAAGGTTTCAGTCCTAGTAATAACAATGCGAGTAAAAGTGAATACTATTCCTGTTATACATGCGGAAAACCTGGTCATACGTCTAAGGTTTGTAAGAGTAGGATGGCATATAGTGGCTCAGAATTAACTTGTTTCCGATGTAATGGGAAAGGGCATTTAGCGAGAAATTGTGCAGCAGAAAGGAAGGACGGTAAAAAACCAGTATCTCTAGTTAACCTTTCGTCAAGTAGGGATGATGTGATGAGAGAAACTAGGAAAGTTTTTGGCGAATTTCTGTCGGAAGGCGTAGTTTCCTCTCTTGGAGGAGTAGATTCGAGTGAAGTGGTCTTGCTTCGAGACACAGGGGCCGCTGTCTCACTGATTCGAAGAGAGTGTTTGCCGAACAGGGCAGAAATCAATATGGAAGAGAAAGTCATGTTAGGTGGATTTCCTAACACTTGTGTTCTTTGTCCTTTGTTGAAGTTGAATTTAGAAAGTCAGGTAGTGTCAGGAGAAGTGAAACTTGCAGTTGTGGACAGTTTGCCCGTTGAAGGCGTTGACATTATTGTCGGTAATGACTTAGCTTTATCCAAGAATGTGAATCCTGTTGTGAGGAATATTCCAGTGCCTGAAATGGTAGTAACTAGGTCGGGTTTAGATACAGACATAGACTACGATCATAATTTGTTCGTGGATTCGAACGTGAGTGAGTTCGTGGAGTCGAACGAGTGTGATAAGAGGTAGCGAGGTTGATCCTTAGCATGAGTGTGGCTGAGAGACCTAACTCTATCGTTGACAGTGATAGCCAAGGGGAAGGCGTAGCTGTCGAGAGCAAAGACAATACACGAAAGATGGGAAACTGACTATTAATACCATTAAAAAAAACATCATCCAACCCGTCAGAATGCGCGCCATCTATTGGTCATGCCCTCAACTAAAACTCGGCTGTGGCGTAGCGCGGCTTTTTTAAATGTTAAAATTTATTCTTATGCTGCAATAAACATCTCTTTATAAATTATTGAATACTCAATCGATTAATATTGCTTGTTAACATGATTATAGGGCTCTATCATAGCTTAAGACTTATATATTAGGCATTTCTGAATCATTAAATAAAATCCTTCAGTTAATGTAACATTAACTGCTAAGTATCTTTATCTAAAATTGAGAGGGCAGTTAACATTAATTGCTAAGTATCTTTATCTAAAATTGAGAGGGCAGTTAGAATGAAACAAACTTATTCTCATATTATCTTATTATTTCACCAATATAGTATACAGTAATTATTTTCCTGTTTTTGGGCTTGAGTAATTATTAAACAAAATCACATGAAACACTTTCACTTAGAACAGGCACTAGTAATACTGTATATGCTAATCAAATTACAGCATAACACTTGAAGGTTTTTATAATCTACTGACATTTTACTCCTTTAAAAGCAATATTAAAGAAGTAAAAATGGAAATGTGCACTGAACTGTACCTGTGCCAGATTTTTCAAAAATGCTTTCAAATGTTGCAGTACTGCACTCAGAGTTGTATGTTATTGCTGGTGCTGCAGATGTATCATTTGGATTACCTGTGAAAGTGGGAAAGAGTTACTAGTATAACTAACATTTTCAGTGCATAATACTGTACTATAAAAATGTATTATAAAACAAATTACAGTAAATAACAACATCTTTAAATTATATCAATAACATATTCATCCACACCTGCAAGATTTTGATCTGGACATGCATTTTTATTGAGTCTTGAGGAATCCGGAGTCACATAGTTCTTGCAGGAAAAGTGAAGACTGCATACTCTGCAACAGTTGTTTACATATTTTGTACTTTTATGAAGAAGACATTTAATATTGACAACTCTAAAACACTGTAGGCATCTGCAAATACATAGACATAGATATTATGAAGCAGGGTGGCAATTCATCATTTGTCATTTGAGGGAAGTTGAAATCCATGTCTAAGGGAAGTTACAATATACAGTATTTCTTAATAATTATATATCTGATATTTAGGTACTTATTCCTAAAATATTATATACTGTACATAAAACAATACATATGTGTCAGACAAATCTAAGAACCTAGAGGAATGAATACAGTTTATTATATTTTATGATTATTTATTAAGCTCTTGATCAAGTCAGAACCTATTTATAACAATTTATCAAAATCTCATAGCCCAATTGTGGGAGTTCTCAAAAATGCATATTCAATTGGCACCCTTTTATGAAGGTAATGTAACCAACACTTCTGCCTGGTATTTTCTAGTAAAATGCCATTTCTGCAAGAAGCATACACATTCCTAAAAAAATTTGAAACATTTATTCTAATTAACTTGAACCATGTTTCTTTTTGCATCATGTACAGTACAAGCAAATATCATAGGTTTTCACAACTTGTTTTGCCAATTTATTACTACTGTATTACTGTGTACATTTGCTGCCAAATGGTAAATTTACTTTGGAATACTATGTGGGGTGTTGGTACCAATTACAAGGTTTCATTTTAAAAATTGAACAATTATGAGCATATAATGCAGAAACATAGATGAAACGGTAAGAATGGATCTTGTGGGAGCAGATATGCTGGTTTGCATGTAATTTTTTTTTATTTTGAATGCTTTTATCCATACATATAGGAAAATTCAATCATAGATTAAAAGGTTAGTGAACTTGAAATTAAAGTAAAACACTCTAAACTTAACTAACCTACTTATGCTCTCCCATATGAATGCTCCCACAAGTTCCATCCTTCCTGACGAAACAACTTTGGTTTGCTAAATAGTTGCTTATTAATGAAAAATTAAGGTAAACATTTATAACTACAACCCAAGGGTAAGCTGCTGAGAATATAACATAACTACAGTATATATACAGTATATCCAAGTTGCTGTGAGTAGCCTGTCTGGAAAAGGCATGGAGACCCAATATTCACGAATTGTATGACAGTGATAGGAATTGGTATGTTTATTTCATATTTCTAGAGATTTTCAAGATATGCAAATATAACTTTAAGGTATTTATTTGAAATACATTTGACGCCTGTAAATGACAAGAAAATATAGTTTTTCTAGTTGATTTTGATATGTTTTGCAAGATAGCTTCATTTCCATTGCAAATTACTGTTGGCATGGTTAGGTAACTGTTGGCATGGTTATGGTACTGCTGATATGGTTAGGTTTACTGTTGACATGATTAGGCTACTGATGTACACTACCAGGAAGGTTAGGTTGGTTGCTGGGGTTTCAAATGGCAAATATTTTTTTCTAGTCGAAAATCACATATAAATATACGTATTTTCTTTCCGCTTAGAGGCGTCCACCGTATTGTAAATATTTTCCAATATTTATTTCGGAATACTAACACTGCACCGACATTCAATTTTGCTTTGGTCTATTTTATTTCTTCATTTTCTCTAAAAGCCAGCATGTACTTTGTAACAGATGTAATGATTTTATTACCTTTCTTTATTCTGAGGAAAAGCATGAAAAATCAGATGGGGAAAATCATTTTTCGTCTTAATGCAAACCACACACGGGTGATGATGGCTTCGCCCACTCATGATTGAAATTGAATGGCCCGCTTTGTGAAAAAGTAAACAAACAGACGATGTAGGCAGGTGCAATGCTACCGCCATCTTCATTTCATGCCAGGTACTAAATTGTATGCGGCCGATGCTGCTGTGGCTTGAGCTTCCCATCTTTCGTGTATAGTCTTTGGTCGAGAGTAACGTAGTAAATGTACAGTTGGACACAGGTTTCCCTGGTACACCGTCTTGCGAAGCTTCGAAAAATTACACAGTAACAGTGTTTACTGCAGGAGATGGGGGGAGGAGGGAACCCCTTCTCTGCTAACAAGAGTTCCTCCAATAAGTTCTGGAGTTCGTTTGGTGGGCGGAGTTATTAGGTATGGTTGGAGAAAAACACACAGTCACACACACACACACACACACACACACGGAGTAAAAAAAAATCTGAGCAGTTTATATCGTTGTAATGAAGATTGTTGTCTCACTTGTAACATAAGTTTGTTTATTAAGGTTCCAATTAACTTTCGGTCAAGACATTATCTTACATCCGTGTCTATTATTATATATCGGTCATATTCATTACACAATACTTAAAATTGATCAAAATTTTAAAGTTATATTGGTATTGCCGAAAATCACGAACATCATAACATGATATTTTAACCTTATCACGTAAGACAAGTTTACATCATTGGTTGCAGTGCGTTTCCTACAAATTCTACAATAGGAAGCTATAAAGAGAAGCTCAGCAGCAAATGATTGAATATACCCTAAAATTCAATGAATTTCTTAAGTCTCCGACACTTAGCTCCTCTCTCTCTCTCTTATACTAGCTAACTTATATATATCTCTCTCAGCTATACTAGTTATGCAGTTCTGATGTCATTAGTGTATTCAAGAGAGGATCAGTGACCCAATAATATCGAAGATTGCCCTTCCTGACCATACCCATAAGCATAATCAAAGCAAATAAATTTCTCATCTCTGATACTGTAATGTCATAAACTCTTGTTCCCTTGAGTGTTCGGTTGCTATATTACCCTATTTCATAACATGAAATTAACGATTGGATCTCTCTACAGTTATTTCCATTATAGAATCATTAAAAATAGAATAAAAAAAATTTATTCCTGATATACTATCATCAAAATCGAAGGTGTGCGGCAAAAAATTATTGCCACCAATCCTTTGCTACACAGGATTAGCTGGTTCGACGTTTCTGACAACCTCCTAGGCCACCCTTACCTCCCCTCCCCCGCGCAGTTCATACAAATGGAAGACGAGCAGTGCAAACGGCCAGCAAGACCTCTAATAAGGAACTAAGTAGTACAGAACCAATACCGATACAATAAGCTATGAAGGCGCATAAAATTAAAAACTTAAAAACGTCACATGACGTAAACATGTGTGGGACGACTTCTGCAACACGTCATATGACGTGGTTGACCTTTTAAGGGTTAACTGTTGTTTTTTTTTTTTCTAAAATCATGTATGCACTGATATATTATAACTATATATTTCGTAGACCTCAGGTGATAGGTGAAGTCATTTGGGCTTTCCTGATAGTGGCTGACATAAAGAGAGTATCATCTACTGAATTGACAGTTACCTTTTAAAATGTCCCACAGAGCATATGACCCCTATACTCAGAAACGACAACGATGGCCTAAAAATATGCCACATTTTACTCTTGTTCATATAACTTAGGTTTTAACCAAAGATACATTGAAAATATCAGTAGGATATAAAGCATTACATTTCAAATAATGAAAACTATTTTAAGACTCCAAGAAGCTAATAAGCGAAAATAAGTGGCGAATTATATCTGTATCGGCCACACCACAGTGAACAAAGTATACAGGTAAGGCAATTTGCCAATACTGTTACCGACCTCACTGTATGAAAACAGTGCTCAGCGAGTCATTCAGTTTTATAATTCAATGCTGCTAACAAGAAACGGTGATTAGGAAGACATCAAAAACATGTGGGGCCTGAGTAAGTAGGAAAGTTTACTGCAATACTGTCGATGTTGTATGGAGGCATTATGCCATTTTTTTTAGATACTTCGAATATTATATCAAGAACATCATGGTTATAATAATACTTGTTGTGAAATATGTTTATTAACACATATAATCAAATAACTAGTGAGAACAAAATGAGAACATTGTATGTCCTATTACAAAAAATATAACATTTATATTATACAATCTAATACCTTGACCATCCACCCTCTCTCTCTGTCACTTCCCTCAATCTGTCGGGCATCGAATGAACAAGGTTGAAAATTTGCTGCGGTCTCCGTCTACAAATTTTCCACTGAGAGTTGATGTGAGCCATGAGTTGCTGTGTTGTTCTCTCATGTTCCATTTTCCATGTGTTCACCATCTGGGCCCACACGTGTTCAATCACATTCATATCTGCTCCTTTGCTCGGCCATTCATGAAGAAGCAGGTTATCCTGTCTGGCAAACCACTCTTGAATAACGTGAGGAGTGTGAACAGGATGGGCCCTGGTGGGAAGGGAAAATTCCTTTCTCGTAACGAAGGCAAGAAGAAGGTTTGCAGCAGCTCAACATACTTAGCTGCTGTATATCGTCCCTTGATACAGAACACATCACCCATACCATACAGACACACCCAGCCCCATAAGTTGCAGGTGACATGGCTGGATCGAACCACCTCAACAATGTTACGGGGTTCATATCTGAATGAGAGAAAAATATAGGGGTGTATAATATAAATCATATATATATATATATATATATATATATATATATATATATATATATATATATATATATATATATATATATATATATATATATATATATATATATATATATATATACATATACCTTTGGAGAATTTAAATTCTCAGTGATGAACAACACTGAAAACATTCTATCGTGTAATTATTTATTTAATATATCATATTTGAGGAAAAAGAGCAAATGATGCCACTGTCCCTTACCTAATATTTATCTCAGAAATAGAACTCTTATTTATGTTTACTCCCTTTATATATTTTGACAGTCCTCTTCCGTGGAAGAAAATTGAATATTAATAATTAATATAACGAAGAATGCAATTGATAATTGATGCAAATAATGATTTTGCTCATCATGCCGGGTTCTATTTGTTCGCCAACAATGCAGCTTCCCATGCGATGTGGACGAGAAGCACTTCTAGTCAGTAAAGATGTCCCTGCCCCAAAAGTCCAAACCCTTATCAGCATGACGTTGGGCAAAATCAAGCCTTCCCGCCTTATGTCGCTCCGTCAAGAGCTCCTTCGTCACAGGAGTCCCGTGATGAATCCTAGCAGCGTGGAGTCTGCTTCGTACTGTCATCGATGACACTTCTAATCCAAGGTCTTCATGAATGGCCTCGGCGTTGGTTAAGGGTTGCTCTCAAGCCACCCTGATAATGGCGTCATCCTCAGCTGGGGTGGTTTTCCGTGGACCCCCTGGCCTAGCTAAGCGAACATATTATCTTAAATGTTTAAATTATAATTTATATAACATCGCAATCAATTATAGATTCTTCGAATTTTGTACTCGATGGATTGATCATAGTTTAGTAAACATGGGCGTATATTTTTGGTTTCAAAAGCATATCAAATAGAACGAGGTTACATATATCCATAATATTCTCAATTTGGTTGGTGGTTATTAAAACTGTAAATCATTGCTGAGCCATCACTGAAATGACATTTAATAAATAAACTATAGCTATCATAAGACACACAATGACTGTGACAGGGTGGGCACAAATAAAATGCTCTTGTAGGCTTAATTTTAGCGAGACAACTCAATCGACTATCTAACTTTGTTGGTCGGCAAGGGCCAACCACCCACCAGTGTGGAATTATGGAGGTGCACCTGAAATATTACTGTGGTGTTGCAATGGCTGTGGATATCTGTAGTCTAACCCAAATTATAATAGCGAGACGAAATACATTTAAGAAACTTTCATATTAAATAAGCAAGATTAAATAACCATGAATAATGTAACATATCCACCAATCATTCAGCATAAACAACTTACGCAAGTCGTTCAAGTTTCCACTCTTCTCCCATCTTCTTATCCACAACTGTACCGTGGTGTGGGACACACCAACATCACGTGCAATGGCTCGTATCGAGAAGCCATTGTCGCGTAAAGTGACAATTCGTCCTCGCAGCGCCAGATTTGTGTCCCTTTGATTCATGGTGAGTGGTTATGAAGCCTGCCTCATTTAAAAATCCTGCTGACGACCTCACCTCCGTTGGGATTCAGACTGTGTTTCAAGTCGAGTAAAACAATACCATGCTTCATATATCATTATATCGTTCCTTGATTGTAGGATTAGCTAATAGGGATCATAATCACCATGGTATGAAATAAAGATACTACTGTTAAATATAATATGCTCATGTAATTATTGTTCCTGTTAATAATTACATTGAGAACTGAATATTCGTTGAGCACTGCTTCGTAAAATGAGCTCGGTAAAAATGTTCGCGAATTCTCTAACCTATTTATCTGTAACTAAGATTCGTTTAAGTATGAGATTTTGCTCTAGTGTACTACACCAGTACCGTAATTTATAAGAGTATCATGAATCACAAATAATAAAGAATAGACACTTGTCCTGTACGAAGAGGCAAAAGGCTCGATTAGCCAGAAATGGATATGACACAACAGTATAAAAAAAAAAAACAACTTCGCCTGCCCTCTCCCTCCACCCCCACTTCCACTTCCTCCCCTTGCCTCTCCTCCCCCTCCCCTCTCTCTCTCTCTGAATGTTACTTCAGTTTAAGTATATTTTGTACGATTTTATTTTATCTATCCATCTATCTAATCTAATAATAATAATTTACAATGTTGTTTATATCTAACGATTCACTCAGCTGTTACCTGCCAGCAAGGCTGGCATTACAGTACGGTATGGCACGGTTGATATTTAGCCTATGTGTACGGTACGGAATAACGCAACGACAATTTTACCAAAGTACGGTACGGTATAGTTCAGGTACGGAAAAAATGTGCAAATTCCGTACCGTACTACCTTATCTTAGGCATGGATATATTACTTTTGGTCTACGTTGAAAACAAGAACAATATTAAGCAGTAGTAGTAGCTATTACTATTTTTATCTTAAGGTCAATTTTTTTTTTTCTTTCTTTAGTGACTATTGACTTCTGTTATGAGTAAATGATTATAATTATTAGAGTGAGAGATATCTGCATGTATGGTGGAGTAGTAGAACGATAGACACTGATTGATGGTAAAGCTACTGTTATACTTGTGTTTGGTTACCTCCTTCGCAATCTTCATTTGGACTCGGGGCATCAGCCATATGCTTGTATTACGAAGGTGAAGAAGAGATGGCCGCCGAGGAACATAACTGTCGGCATGGTAGCAGAAATCCGTTTGTCACGCAACTTTTCAACTTTTTTTTTTTTAGCAAAGAGAGAGCCGCCAATTGCCTACAGATTGGTTTGAACAGGTAACTGGTTATAGTTGCTATATGTGTTACAAATAAAAATTTAGCATTTTTACCGGACATTCATTAGAGTTAAAGCCTTGATTATACCGAAAAATTATAGCAATATCTCGCACTGATACCAGTCTTCATTACAGTGTTATTGACCAAAAACATGACTGCACTGTCTGTGAAACTCACAGTAATAGCTTTACCAATTACAAATGAGCATTACCTTTTATTCAGGCTTGGAGTAATTGTCATTTATCTGAAATGTTTTTAATAACACGTTTTGAAGTTAACTGTAATTGCGTTAGTTTGTTTTTATTTATACTCAATGGTAATTGTAATTGTAACTGAAAAGTTCAAATAATAAAGTACTTTATTTGAAATTGTTATCCTAGAGCAGCCCTCTTACTTTTCGAGGACTCATCTTAACCAAATGCAATAGAGAGATGTTTTGAGTCGCTACCCAATTTATTTATTATATTAAGGGAGAATCTTAACAAGCCAGCTACCAATTCTAAAATTTTTTTTTATTCCATTTATTTCCTTTGGAGAATCTTAACAAGCCAGCTACCAATTCTAAAATTTTTTTTATTTTATTTATTTCCTTTTTTTATGCAAAAAGTTGTGAAATTTTTTTCCCATATTTGAGTTTTGTATTTCAGTATTATTTTCTTATAATCAGCATAATAATTTTCAACACAATAAACATACTAACAATTTACTTAGGCAAATCTTAGGATGTTAACGATAATTTCTGCAGGTCTAAAGTATTTTAGATATGTTTGTTTTGTATTTGTACTAAAGGTATTATAAGTTACAACTTAAAACTGTTGCAGAAATTGACTGTAAAAGGACACCAAACTCAAGTATAAAGTCTTTGCAACTATCTGCATTTTTTTAAAGGAAATAGGTGTGCGAAATGTAATTGAGTAATAAATTTTATATATGTATTTGTAGTTGTGATTACAATTTTGAAATATTAAAATTATGAAATTATACTAATGATTGTATTTGATATTGTTCCCCCATCTTGTAATTGAATTTGTAATTGTAATTCGATAACAGGTCAGGTAATTATGATTCTAATTGTAATTGACATAAAGCAAACGTAATTACCCCTAACCTGCTTATATTACGTAAGATATGCGACAGTAGCTACTTCATACGAAATGGACGAGCATAAAAATAATGGGAACAAAAATAAAAAACAAATTATGTATACATGGGAGAAAGCTGATTAGAAATTCAGTGATTTTTTCACTGCACTGCGAATTGTTCAGTCTTTAATAAATCGACTTTATCTTTCTCGGGATGTATGGGGTTCATGTCTGCACCCTTATTTGGCCAGTCAACCAATTCAAATCCTCTCGACCTTGAAACCATTCCTGGACTACTCTGGCCGTATGGATGGGACAGCCATCATGAATGAAAATGACAGGACTACTATGAGATTCAGGGACTCTGTAACACGGTTTTTTCGCAATAACTTTTTATCTATGCATTTCATAAATATAATGCTTATTCAGAATACATATTATATCTACACATAAATTTTGACTGTATTCTGCATTACGTAAGTTGAATAAATTTGGTACTTATAATGTATAAGTGACCTTTTTTGAAGACGGGCAAACTTACTCAGAGAAAAGGTTTCGAACGCACTCGTTACGTAACTTATGACAGCATTTCTTCCCTCTTTCTCGATGGATGATTGGCTATACGTAACGAAGGCTAAACCTCTGGCAACAATGACATACAAATTTAAATACAAGCAAAGCAGTACACCTTTATGAACTCTGAAACCTCTCCACTGATAATTGTCATAATGAACAAACCAACAAAATATGTTAATAAATACAAAAACACTTCGATTATTAGTCTAACTCCCAAAATAAGTTTCCTAAGAAATTACAGTCTACTTTATAGGTCACAATCAGATTGACAAGATGTAGGGAATAGTTGTAATTTTCAAAAACATAGTAGACAAGCTTGATTTGATAACTGCTATATCCAATGTCAAGCAATTTTTATATATTGGCTATCTACCTATTTACTTAAAAAAAAAAAAAAAAAAAAAATAGCCGGTACCGTATTTTGGCTTTAAACCTTCACCAATAATTATCGTCAGAATGATGACTTCATGAGGCTCCACCCACTTTCGCCTCGTTATAATTCAGGATAACACTGAAGGCTACCTTGGGCACTGTTGGATGAGAAAATTTAACATTTCTCTATAAAAACTAATTTCTCGAGCAGTTATAAGAAGTGCTAAATGATCCTCAAGGATCCCAGCAGTTGGCCTAAACGTTTAATTCATGTATATTACTGCTATACTGTTGCGGCACTACTGCTACAGTAGTATTACTACGCTAGCACTGATACCCCACCCACATCTATGTATCGTTCCGCCATTCATAAAGTCTTTGGGTTTCAGAGCCGATGGAGTTTCTGACTGGCGGATGGGCGGGGCAACATTTCGTCAAAAGGTGTGTTTAACTTGCTTACGTAATGAATGTTTTTCGACTTGGCTCGTAATCATTGGCCATGGCGTCGGCTAGATCATTTTTACTCTATAAAAATTAAAACTATCGGGTTTAGGTTATTGATAATGCTGACAAAATTTGTGTGTGGTTGTAAAATATACACATGTCAACTTTCAGCTACATCCGATGCTTTGACAAGGAGCAAAGTCCAAAAAACCGTGTTACATAGACCCTGAATCTCATAGTAGGTGGAAAAGGATAATTCCGCTGGTGAAGTGAAGGGAGGAAGAAATCCTGAAGAATTCTATCCTATTTTTCATTGGTGAAACCCTTCAGTCTTGGTGATATCACATATACCATGTAAGGAAATCCAGGCCCACACGTTTACAGTTACAAGCCATTCCTGGCCACATCGTAAATGTTTCCTCGGTGGTATCTGAAGGAAAACAATCTGAATTTTTTTACAATTTACTCGTTGCTTTCCATAACAGGGAAAATAATGATATATTGTTTTGGGGAAATGTAATGCTAAGCCGATTAGTGGAATTCACGTTAAGAGAGGAACAGCACCACCTTTAGTAAACAGCGTTTCAAACAAATAATTAACAATTTATCATTATGAAGACATACAGAATTTTAAACGTTATCAATGACAGTAATGACCTGAGATGTTGCAATGCCAGTAACAGCCAATCAATCAATCAGTCCCAGTAATCGTGTAATTTAATATATCACTTTGTTCAGTGATAACGATATCACTGCTACAGCACCCCTATTACACGCTAACTAGTTTGTCACCCAATCATGGCTAGACTGAGGTGTTGTATAAATTTTGATAGGTTATCTGTCCTCTGCTAGTAGTATTCGTTATAGTCTCCAAATGAACAACAACATATAGTTCTCCGGGCGCAGATCGTTGCTCTACGAGAAAGTGGGCTTTCAATACGTGCTGTTGCACAGCGTCTTGACGTCTCCCCTACAATAGTAAATAAATGGAAAAGGAGGCACGCTTAGACTGGGAAATTGACCGACTTTGGATAGCATTTATTTATATCATTTATTTATTATTTTTCTAAACTATAAACCTTATAAATCCATGAGATTATGAAACCTAAATTACAGTTGCCTTGGTCTTGTTGAACTCTAATAGTGATTCTTTCTCTTTACTTCCCAGAATACCAAATAGCGTTCCCATAAGTAAACAGGCTATAATTAATCTTGATTATCTAGGTATCTGCATGTTAATTACGGATTTCAGTTCGAAGACCTCCACCACGAATGACCACCCATTAGGATAACGACGACATTCGACAAGCAGCATAAGAAGATCCTTTTACCAATACTATTGCTATTCGTGAACGTCTGGCATTAAATGTTTCGGCTATGACAGGAATACCTCATAAAATTCCTGCAAAGAAGGAATTTCTCGCCGAAATGCATCGTGCTGATAGGCTTGCCTTTGTTCAACAGTTTGTGGGGGAGGATATGGAATTTTGGTCTCGAGTCGTATGCAGTGACGAAAGGTCTTTTACTAGCAGAAGTCACGGCAGAATACGTAACTGAAGACAGAGTAATATAAGGTGAGTTCCTATAATTAATAACGGTTGGTCCTGTTGGAGAAGGTTTTGACGCAAGGCGTGAACTTCTCGGCGGATTCCCGAAGCCTGGCGATGGAGAAGTCGGCATTGGTCGGGAAGAACTCGCCAGGGACTGTTAATGGCTCCCCGTATACCTTCTCCGCGGGTGATGCCTCGCCGTTCGCCTGCGAGGCAGTCCTGAGTCCGAGGAGGACCCATGGTAGCTGGCTCTTCCAATTTTTGCCGGTGCAGCGCGCCATTAGGGAAGCCTTGAGCAATCGGTGGACTCTCTCCACCATGCCGTTAGCTGCTGGGCTGTAGGCGGTGGTGGCATGTAGCGACGTCCCCATTAGGTGGGCCAGGGCGGTCCACAGCTCCGACAGGAAAACTGGTCCGCGGTCCGTCGTGATCTCGTCTGGCACTCCGAATCGACTGACCCAGCTGGCGAGGAGGGCTTCGGCGCATGCTTTCGTGGTTGCCTCCGCCATCGGTGTTGCCTCAGGCCATCTGGTGGAGTGATCGATTATCGTCAGGAGGTATCTGGCACCTTCCGATGGGGGCAGGGGGCCCACGACGTCTATGTGGATGTGGCCGAATCTTCGTTTCGGCTGCGGGAATTCCCCCACGCCTGATTCTGTGCGCCGACTGATTTTGCTAGTTTGGCAAGGCACGCAGGTCCTGGCCCACTCGAGGGAGTCCTTCCAAATTCCATGCCAGACGAACTTCTCCGTCAGGAGGCGCATCGTCGTCTGGCCCGAGAGTCCATGTATGACGTCGAACACGGCTTTCCTTCGGGAGGCTGGGATCAGCGGGCGCCCCGTGCTGATGTTGCAGAGGAGCGTCGTGCCTGCGTGTCCGAAGGGCACGTCTTCCCACTTGAGGGCGGTGATAGCTGTGCGGTATGCGGCGGTCTCCGGGTCGGCGGCCTGTTCTCGGGGGAGGTCTTCGTAGTCGACCCCGAGATGCACGGCGTTGATTTCTATCCTTGACAGGGCGTCCGCCACAGGGTTCTTCTTGCCAGGCACGTACTGGATGGTGCAACCGAACTCCGCGATGGCTGCCAGGTGCCTCTGCTGTCTTGCTGACCAAGCGTCGCCCGCCTTGGTGAAGGCATGTTTACCAATGGGCGGTGGTCTGTCCAGATCGTGAAAGGGGCGCCCTCTAGGAGGTAGCTGAAATGGCGCACTGCTTGGTACACCGCCAGGAGTTCGCAGTCGAACGTGCTATATCCCGTCTCGGCAGCTGACAGTTTTTTACTGTAGAAGGCGAGTGGCTGGGGCCCACCTTGGACCATCTGCTTGAGGACAGCCCCGCAGGCGACGTTGCTGGCGTCAGTGGTGAGGCGTAAAGGTGCAGTAGGGTCTTGGTGGCATAATGTCGCAGCTCTGGCGAGGGCCCTCTTCGTCTCGTTGAAAGCCTTCTCTTGCTCAGCCTCCCACGTCAGGGTCTTTGGTTTCCCCTTCAGGACCTGTGTTAGAGGAGACATGGTGCGGGCGGCGTCGGGGATGAACCGACGGTAGTAGTTGACCATCCCGATGAACTCCTGCAGGGACTTGACCGTGGTTGGGGTTGGGAACTTCTGCCCTGCGCCTACCTTCGAGGCCATGGGCGCACGCCTGCCGCGGAGATCTCGTGCCTGAGGAAATCCACCCTCTCGGCGCCGAAGGTGCATTTGTCGACACGGACAACCAGCCCGTTTTCCTGCAGGCGCTTCAGGACCGCTCGGACATAGTGTAGGTGCTCCTCTGGGGACCTGGAAAAAATTTAAGATATCGTCGACGTAGCAGACGCAGAAGGGCAGGTCCCCCAGGATGCTGTCCATCAGGCGCTGGAAGGTGGCCCCTGCATTTCTCAGGCCGAAGGTGGAGTAATGGAAGACGTAAGAGCCAAAAGGCGTGATGATGGCAGTCTTGGGGACATCCTCGGGGTGCACTGGAACCTAGAAATAGGATTTTAAGAGGTCCATTTTTGTGAAGACTTTCGCCCCATGGAGGGCCCCGGTCAAATCCTGCATGTTTGGCAAGGGGTATAGGTCGGGGATTGTAGCGAGGTTGAGTCTCCTGTAGTCTCCGCAGGGCCTCCAGGTGCTGTCAGGTTTCTGTACCATGTGCAGGGGCGATGCCCAAGGGCTCAACGCTTTCTTGCAGATGCCCATTCGTTCCATTTCTGAGAACGCCTGCTTCGCGTCCTGGGGGCGGCCCAGAGGGAGTCGTCAGAACTTCGCGTGTGTCGGGGGGCCTGTGGTGGTGATGTGGTGGAATATTCCGTGCTTGGGCGGCGTCCCTGCCGCCTGACGAAGTTCCGGCTTGAAGACTTCAGGGAATTCCTGCAGGAGGTTGCCGTACTTGTGGGGGCGATGGTACAAATTGTAGGGGCGCCCGGGCCCGCTGCCAGTGGTAGGGAACGGCATGTCCCCGTGTCGAGGAGGCGTTTGCGGCCCATGTCCACCAGGAGGCCGTTCTGCGCCAGGAAATCTGCCCCCAGTAGCCGGATCCTGACGTCCGCAATGGTGGATTCCCAGACGTAGTTTCGCCCCAAGATTGGATATCTCGAGGGACTTCGTGCCGTAGGAATGGATGGGGGTCCCGTTTGCGGCGACGAGGGCGGTTGTTTTGTCAGGATCGCGGCTACAGTCTTTTCCTGACGGCGGGAATATCGAGTGCATCGCCCCTGTGTCCACCAACATCCTCCGGCCGGAGATCGCGTCGCGGGCATAGAACCCTACGGTGTGTGGTTCCGACGAGGCCGTTGCCACGAGCGGCTTAAGTTTTGTCTGCCGTCACTGTTTTTTGACTGCTGGAAAGTGCAAGGGCTTTCGCACCTCCTAGAGAATCTCCCGAACCTCCGGTTGTAGCGGCACCAGGAGTTTTCACCGCGCTGCATGTGGGAGGACTTCCCCTGGGATACGGCGCCAATCTCTTGCGTTGGGTCGTCATCTTCTTCTTCTCCCTTCTCTGCGGCTAGGCACACGGAGGATCGAGGGGCGGCGAGCTTCGCTGCATTGTTCGACAACGTCAGTTTCTTTGCCTTCTCCAGTAGTTCATCATCCTGTAGGGTGTACGCGTCGGTCAGCTGTTTTCGGACATCTGGCTAGAGTTGCCGCAGGAATATTTCGCGGTCCAGGCAGATTTTCTTTTTTCCGTCGGGACCTACTTCGGGCAAACGGACGAGGCCCATCACCGTGTCCCAGGCATCCTGTGGGTCGGCGCCGCGCATGGGGTTCGTAACTAGGTCGAGGGCGCGGGCGGCCTTTTCAGCGACGGGCGTGGAATAGGCTGTCATGAGCCTTGCTTTTATCCCGTCGAGTGTGACAGGTCCGGTTCGTGCTCGACCGGTCAGCCAGAAAGATATTCGGTCGAACGCCTCTGTCGGGAGAGCCGCTGCGACAAGGTCAGCCTGCAGTATTTAGTTTGTGAGCCCCGCGATCCGGAATTGCCCTTCAGCTCGGAAGAACCAGGCGGTCGGGTCAGCTGTTGTGAAGGGGGGTAATTTGACAGCTTGAACGGCAGCTGTGTCCGAGGCCATCGCTGGGGCAGGGGAGGCCTGGGTTTCTCGCGCGGTACTGTCTGCGTCCATTGTCCTTTCTCACAGAAAACGGTCGACAGTCGTGAATGGCGGGCCAAACCATTTGAGGAAATGCCTGAACACACCTTGGGAAGGTATGCCGTATTTAGTCCGTTAAGAGGCGTTGGTTATTTCCACGGTAGGAGCTTTCAGAGATCTATACTGAGGCGCCGTGTGAGTCCGTTAAAGATCTCTGAAGGTGAGCGGCGGTATTTAGCCCCTTAATGGCTGAGCCAAAACCGCTTGGGTCACCGTCCAAACCGGGAGGTCACCAGTTGTGAGGAGTGAACAAAGAGGCAGGTAGAAGTGTACTGACTTTATTACAGGTAAGGGAAATTTAAATATACAGCATACGGATGGAAATGTGGTTACCGACCCGCGAGAGAATAAAAGTGGGTCGGTGAGACCCGATTTGTGTTTCTTGAGAGACATATAATACAAAATATAAAAGTACACAATATATGATTGTACAAGCTATATACACTGGCGGAAAGCCCACTGAACGCTCTCACGGAGGGAAGTAAGAACAACGCGAATGATGAACTACATAGAGAGAAAATTGTGAATAAGCGTTGTCCTTACATTGTTAATCTCTGTTTTTCTGTACTATAACCTTCATTACTTATTGGGCAGCTTATCTATTATTTACCTTTTTACATTTAAACATTTAAATTCATGATTGTCGACCAAATGTAAAATTTTTACATTTGCATCCTGAATAAAAAGGGAGTGATTTTTTTTTCCAACACGTAGTTAGTAAAGCTTGAACGATATATTCATTGTATATTTGTAAAACTAAATTAACATTTTGTTCCTCAAAGGTGTAAGGAGATAATGCTTTTAATGATAGTTTATATGAATGTTCATTGAGTAAACATCTATATCATGAAGTTTTTCAAAGGGCTGAATGGTGCATAATGAATTTCGTTTTCCAAATTATTGACATCAAACTGAGAAAAGTCTTTGTTTTATTTATAACTTTCTGGCCAAGCCAATTATTCCCGATATATTTTAACAATTTTACTGAAACACACGAAAAAGGGCATTTGTTACTCTGAAATGGGTGAGGATACACTTTACACAGCTGTGGAATGCTGGGAAAATAGGACATTCCTTTCCCAATAGCATTATGATGTTACAATGCAAAACACCGAAACATTTTTTTTTTCTAAGCCTATAATTACCTTCAATGTGCAGTGCAGAACAACAGCTTTTATGCTTTAATTGGGAATTTGTGCAACTTAACTTGACCTGTTCAACATAAAGTAAAATGCACCTGTAGCAGCTTCACTATAGCCAAAGGCTGAACCAACAATATTTTTGCCTTTATATAATGAAAATGTGGTATTAAGTACACGAGTTTCATCCACCATCAGTATCACTATTTTGTCATTGGGTAGTAATGATTTACATTTACTCTTAATGTACATAAGAAAATTTGAGTCTTTTTGTTATGATGCTGGACAGACCTGTTTGAAAAAACAGTAACTTTGTGGGGAACAACTATACGCATAACAAAAACACAATATTACCTGCTCTGATGGATAATCAAATTTATTCAGTCATAACTAGAGCTAAAATTATGGCCAAAATGAAATAATAGTTTTATAACAGCAATGTAATATAGGGTAAAAAACCGCATGGTACAGGGGTGGACCATGTACGATCAATGAGTACAACTCCAAAAAAAAGTAAATTATAACACGTCCTGACATCGGAGATGGGCATCAGACGCGACTTGTAGTTGGTGAGAAACGGAGCTAAAGACCTCTACTCCTGTGTCAGGACGCGTTATAATGTACTTTTCTTGGGGTTGTACACATTGACCGTACATGGTCCACCCCTGTACCATGCGGTTTTTTACCCTATATTGCAGTGTAGAAATACATTCAGCAGTATCAGCTCTCTGGAGTTATTGAATATCTGCTTAATGATATTTGTATCATGAACCTCTGTAGGTATCTTGAGATCTCCTAAGTGACGTACGTACTTCATTGACATGAAAAATGCATGTACTGTACAGTTAGGCTTAACTGTAGGTAGGGCATTGTGGCATAAGTGTGGCATTTCATTAATCTGTACTGAAGTTTTACCTGTGGAAGAAGAAAGATGGTCTTTTATTATTTTTACGTGTGTATATCAGTACTGAAACCTAGTAATGCAATGAGGATAGGTTAGGTTAGGTTAGTGAAATTTCTAATAGAGGCTCCTGTTTTAAACCTGTAACCCTTAGAATATATGTCTGTCTACTTTTTTTCACCCTAACCCATCTAGGCCCAAAAGGTTTGTCCCATGCCTTTGACTATTGTCAATGGAAACTTGCCTATTTCCCAACCAACAGCTAGGCTCCACTGGGAGTTCTTTAACTTAGGCTAGCCTATACCTATTCGACTCTGTTAAGCATTGGTTGACAAGAATTCCTACTAAAATTCAATGTAGGCTAAACCAGTCTTTCTTCATATTGTACCTGACCTTGTTGCTCACAACTACTACCTAGAATGCAGACTGTATTTATATTGCAGTTGAAAGTCATCCAGAGAGAAAATCAAATAGGTAATACCTGTTGCACTGAACTTATTGCCGAGTTTATCTGCTTACCACAGTAAGTTCGTCCAAAAAAGGACACTAGATGTACCCATGGCTTGCTACCTCATGATGCCATATAGGCTAAGTTTTATGTTCCAGTTCATAAAATAAAACAATGGAACCACGAAAATACCTCGTGTCCAAGCGATGTAAGGGAAGGAGAGTCGGAAGTGAGGCGTCAGTCACTCGCCGCTTGCGTCGGATAGTCTGACTACCAGGGTCGAACGTCGTCGTCATGCCGTGACCGTCACATCGAACAGGTATTCTATCTCTGTGGTCTTTGGGTAAAATTAAGGGACCCCGCGCAGTAACGTAAGAGCCGTCGAATAAACAAGTACTAAACTAGATAATCAGTCAGTTCGAAGTACGAGCATTTGTTCGACAAACGATACAAAATTTTCTCGAAAATTTTGTTCGAAAAACGTAAAGTTGGACATATGAAACGTTCAACAAACGAGGTACCACTGTGGTTACTACCCAAAATTGTCTGTTCACTTATATATTTTTGATATTATAACTTAACAAATTGGAAATACTTGAGCATTAGCAGTAAATCAATTCAAATTATATAGCTGATATTTAAGTAAAATTTGAGGTATATTCATTAAAACCAAACACTTTTCTTTATAGCAGAAGATACAAATTTTCTCATTTTCAGGTTTCGTCCAAGATCTCTGCGAAATGGACTATACAAAGTATACTCTTCTATCATTAATGACGCCAGATATAATACACAATCAATCAGTCAATCTATCTTTAAGTTGATCAAGAGGTAAGACAGCCAAAATATTTTAGATTATATCATTTTTATAGGATCTTAAACTCTGTTTTGGTGTCAAATATTCCTAAAGAGAACAGCATAATTTTTAGATGTGATGTTGTTACATTTTTTATAGTGGTATTTTATTTTGCGTTTCTTTGGGGTACTGCATGTTATTACGTATCACTAAGTTGCCTTATTTCATATATATACAACAGTGGTACGAAATTTAGTGATTTTAAGAACGTTTACGTATACAAATACTTTTCGGCCAGTCAATAATGCGGCTCATGAGATCTAATATGTGAGATAGATATGTATTAAGATCATATTAATATGTAATTAGGCTGTTAAAGCTATAAAAGCCATGGCAATCTCACGATCCTGCTCTATTTTTGGGTGCCATGCCCCTCTATCGAGATCCCAATTGCTCGTCTGACGGGGGCCCATTTATTTCGTCAGTCTCGAGTCGGTCTTTTGTGTAACCTAATGGTCTACGGTTTCTTCAGTTTTCTTGAAAAGTGCTCGGCGTAAAGAAGAAAGACCCGATTCTAGCTAAGGAGTTTTCAGTTGTATTTTGTTTGTATGGTGCTTTTACGCTGCACGGAACCAGTGGTTATTCAGCAACGGGACCAGCGGCTTTACGTGACTTCCGACCACGTCGAGAGTGAACTTCTATCACCAGAAATACACATCTCTCACTCCTCAGTGGAATGGCCGAGAATCGAACCCGCGACCACCGAGGTGGGACGCTAATATTTTCAGTTGTAGATTAACATCTTTTTGGATCAGAACATAGCACTGTATTATCAGTCAATAATTTTTCAGAACCGATGTGGATATGAAACTGGATGTGTTAGTGACTAGATAAAGAAAAGTGTTTGAAGAGTGACCGCTTAGGAACCATTAACTATTATAATCTGTTTAGGGTATAACGTTTCTTTTCTGTTTCAGAAAGCTGAAACATGAAGATGAAGCATTTAAGAGGACACAAGTTTGCTTTTGGCTTATACGACGTCATCGACGTACTGCATTGAGCAATAAAAGTAAGTTTCGGTTCATTCAATGTGCCCTAGACTTCCTGTCTAGGGAAAGCATCTGTAATCTTTTATTGTCATTGAGTGTTAGAACATTAGATAACTGATAAACATTATCATACATGAGATGCATTAGCCAACGTAATCTTTGTGGTAAAAATAAACCTGTTTCATATTAGTGGTCTCTCTAGCTTTTGTTTACTTTCGTGGTTCCTTGCTGAAGTTTCTCGCATTACAGCTGTAGACTCGCCAGATTATGGTACGTTGCTTGTTTCTTTATGTTACTTATGTTGTCCCTATGTATGTTATGTTTTGTGTATATTCTTGGTTATACTGTCTTTCATAAGGAGTGTGATTTATGTACCTTCTTAGTTAACACAAGTGTTTATTTGTTTGTGTTCGACAACGTGTTTGTTTTATTTGCAGTGTACTACTGTAGTGGAATTGTTTACTGAATAAAACCTTGGTTCTGGTTACACCGGGTTTACTTCAATTTATTCAGTAAACTATTCAATCGCCATGGAACGGCTTCTACGCCTTCCCCGGTAATAGGTGGACCCTGACTCTGCCCAGGCCGCCAAGGAGTGGACACACTGGCTGAGGACGTTTACAAACTTCGTTCAAGCGGTGCAGCTGAGTTGACTACCCCTACGCTTGACAAACTGGTTCTTCTCACTAATTATGTGGCTCCTATTGTGTATGACTTTATTTCTGAGTGTGAGATTTATGAGAAGGCTGAAGAGGTTCTGACATCTTTGTACTGAAACCAAAGAATGAAATATTTGCCAGGCATTTACTTGCCACTCGCAGGCAAAACTCAGGTGAGTCCCTGGATCAGTTCCTGCAGGCACTGAAGCTACTTGCTAAGGACTGCCAATTCAAAAGTGTAACTGCGGAGGAAGCGTGTGACAGTTATGTTCGGGATGCCTTCATCAATGGTTTGGTCTCGTGTGCAATAGACGGGGAAATGACTTAAAGTTGCTGTTAATAATTAAGGCCATTCGGTTAGTTGCAGTCAGTTTAAATTAAACTGACCTTATGCCATTACGGGCAATTAAGGTTGGTAAGATGTGATAGGGAGCAACAGGTTAGTGTAGACCTTAGACTAAAGATCAGCATAGACGTCACTCAGTTTTAAACGGTTTTAATTGTGCCATTCTTTATATATGTTAAAGTTTATTTTAGCATAATTGGAGAGTGATAAGTTAAAAAAAAAAAAAGGTGTTATTCAAGTTGTTTAAACAGTGGTATGAAAAATTGACAGGTGATCCAAATTTCATTTGTAGCTCAGCTCAAAATCTGACTTTGTATAGGAGACATCATAAATTGGATGCCAAGTTTGTGCATTTGGTTATAGTTAATCATTGTTCTATTCGCTCGTAGGTGGATGTCTGAAGGAATCCGTAGCGATTACATTAAGATACATGAATTGAAGCCAGGCTTGATCTGCTTATGATTTAGTTGAAAGCCAATGGCTTACTACAAAACAGTGAGCTCAAAGTTTGATGTTATAATTTAGGTTCTTGAGAAAGTAGTACTGATGGGATAAATAGCTTCAGTACGTAACCTCCTGTCTGTAATAAAGGGCCAGTTTTAGTAGCTCAGCAACAGGATTTTGATAAGCAAATAACCAATGCTGGTAGGTAAAGTATATTTCAATATCGGTTATGATAGTTTTGAGGAACAGTTTTATTTTCATGTTGGCAGATTTCAGCAGAGACAAATTACATAAAACAAAGGAATTATATGAGTTGGTGTAGTAATTAAAGGAAAGTAATTATGCTGGTGATATTATGTGAATTCTTCAAATGAAGACATGGTAATTCATCCAGGTGGGTAAAACAGTTCAATTGAAAGTACTAGAAATCACTAGTAGTTGATGCGCATTTGTTGGTTAACTCTGGAAAGAAGAAAAGTTGTACGATTGGACTTGCTAATGAATTACACACGATGGAATTAAGAACCAGTAAGATTTCTGGACGTAAACTTTTACACTTCCTGTTATGATTTTGTAGACAGTATAGTCAATAACTGGCAATGCCTGATTGAATTGAATTGAATATAGGATTTAGGCATTAACCCAAGCACTTGGACATCAAAGGCCATTCAGCGCTATATAACAAAAATCATTCAATCATAATATCTGTATACTCACACCATTTAGTACCATTTTAACCTTTAATATCAATCGCAACACTTTCATACAATAAAATCTAGATGTGAAATAAATAGGGATTAAAAGGGTAAAATAAATAAATAAATTAATAGAATCAATTATAGCTCGTAATATAACCCAATACTTTGTATAAATTTTCTCAAGTTCAGGGTATTACAGTTTTCCCCCAGTATATCTCTCAAAGGTTTGTCCTGGAGTAAATGTGTCCTCCTCTGTAGATTAAAAACAGGACAATCAACTAAAATATGTTTAACATCCATTGTCACTTGACAAGTATTACAGAGAGGGGCCTGTCTCCCTTCCTCACTCTTCATTAAATAATTGTGCGTTGCATGTGTATGGCCAATACGCAGCCTAGTTAAAATAATGGTATCCCTCCTACTTGTAGAATTACAAGATGACCATTTATCCACCAATGGGTGGATTTGTTTCAATTTTGTATTGGTGGTCAGTTCAGACCATCGAGCCTGCCACTTATTTTTACAGTAAAGATGAATCTCACTTTTAAGATCTTTGTAAGGAATACTAAAGGGGGATGGATTACTTAGCCCTGAAGCTTCCTTTGCTGCCTTATCTACTTGTTCATTTCCATCCACCCCAACATGGGCAGGGACCCAACAGAAGTGAACACTGATACTCTTCCTAGACTGCAGAAGTACTAACCAGTCCTGCACCTCTTGTACTAGATGATGGACTGGCATAATTTGTTTTAATGAGAGTAAAACACTATTGGAATCCGTAAAAATTGTATAAAAACTATTTTGGTTGCCATTTTTAAAAATATGTTGGACTGCGAGAATTATTGCGTACAGCTCAGCAGTAAATATTGAACAAGAGGATGGGAGTTTCCTTCTAATAACAATATCCCCCACCACAGCTGCACTTCCAACTCCTGCAGCCGATTTGGAGCCATCTGTAAAAACATGTTTCCCATGATGTTGAGCAGCATGATTTAAAAACTCACTTTTCATTACCCTACTAGGTAAGGTATTTTTCCCTCCTGCCGTAAAACATACTTTAACAGGTGGATTACACCAAGGGGGAGACTTGGGATATCCTACCTCTGCTATCTGTGCTGTTAACAAGCCTACTTCTCTAGCATCATTTTTCAGCTGTACTTCCAAAGGCTTGGGCACTCTGGATCTGTTAGGAGCCCGATCTAAAGGCGCCCTAACATATTTATAGTTAGGATTGTTTCTCACAGCAAGGGACCTAGCTAAATACCTCAAACTCAACTCCTCTCTGCGAATGGAAAGGGGTGGTATGCCAGAATCCACATAGAGACTGTCAATGGGAGGGAGATGTTCTGTAAGCACCTGTGCAGATGCGAAGCCCAGCATTGTGAACAATATCAAGTTTTCCAAGTAAAGTCTTTGCAGCTGACCCATATATTTGGCATGCATAGTCTAACTTGCTCAGACACAAAGATGTATAAATTCTAAGCAAAGTTGTTCTATCAGCACCCCAATCAAAATGCGATACAACTTTCAGAATGTTCAGTGACTTCTTAACCCTGATAGATAGGTAATTTATATGGGGACCAAATGTCATTTTCTTGTCGAAAATTACTCCAAGAAACTTGATATTATCCTCATATGGCAAAATACAATCATTTAAGAAAAGGGTGGGGATCTCTTCCCTTTTGCGAGTACGAGTAAAGCGAATGGCTTTGGTCTTCTGAGGTGAAAACATGAATCCACGAGAATTTGCCCATGGGATGCAGCATTTATTGCAATTTGAAGATTTTGGCATGCTTGTAGTGCAGATGATCCACTACAGTAAATTGCAGTCATCGACAAATAGTGATCCTTGTATGCCAGGAAGTATGTGACTCATGAGAACTATTAACTAGCCAACAGCAAATAAGGTCACACTCAATACGCTGCCTTGGGGACAACCTTCTTCTTGCATGTAGGATGAAGATAGTTCTGACCCTACTCTCACTTTAATTGAGCGGTTTGATAAAAATTCTTCAATAAAAGAGAACATATGTCCTATACCCCACGAGGCCAATTGATTTAAAATACCACCCCTCCAGGTCGTGTCATATGCTTTTTCGAGGTCAAAAAAGACACCCACCACCTGGTTTTGGTTAGAAAAGGCATTTGAAATTTCCCTTGATAACATCAGCAAAGGGTCTAGAGTACTTCGGTTCTTCCTAAAACCAAACTGCCTGTTAGATAAAAGATTTTTTGATTCTAGATACCACACAAGTCTGTTGTTGATCATTCTCTCAAATAGTTTGCATATGCAACTGGTCAAGGATATGGGCCTATAACTAGATGGCAGTTCTGGGTCTTTACCAGACTTGTGGCCTGGAATTACAATTGATGTATGCCAGGAATCAGGAGATGTATGGGAAGCCCATAGACCATTAAAGGTTTCTAATAAAAATTCCTTGGTATCCACTGGAAGATGTGATATCATTTCATACCGGATGCCATCCTCACCTGGGGCTGTTAAAGAAGAGCTAGAGATAGCATTTTGCATCTCCTCCATACTAAAAGGCAGGTTAAAGCTTCAGTATTTGAAGAAGCAGGAGGAACAACAGATGTTGATGCTCTAATTTGTTGAAATGCTGGGGAATAGTTGTCAGCCCTTGATACATGGGCAAAGTGCTTAGCAAGAACCTCTGCTACATCTTTGGGGTCAGATATATATCTATTATTTTCCCTTAATATTGGTAGAGGCTTAGGGACGAATTTGCCTTGAAGTTTTCTAATCTTGTCCCATATTTCCTTTGAAGGAGTTTTGGGTATTAATATTAGATATATTTCTTCCAAGATGCTCTCTTGCTTTTTTTAAAAGTTCTTTTTTGTTTGGCACAGGCTCTGAGGTACGCTATTCTATCTGCTACATAGTTTGTTCTCAAGTATCTTCTGAGCAAGTTCGGGTCACTTTTTCTTGCGTTGGCACATTCTTTACTCCACCAAGGAACTACAGAGCGATGAGGTAAACCGCATGTTTTAGGTATAAACTTGCTAGCATTATCATCAACAATATTTTCAAGATGTTGATAGGCATGCACTGGAGATGTAAATTCATCATACTCTTTATCGGTGTGTGAAAACCACTTTCCCATTAAATAAGCTGCCCAGTCTGCCTTGTCTATCTTCCATTTTGGTGGACACTGAGAAGGAAGATTATGGACATAATTTAACATTATTGGCCAATGGTCACTGCCATGTAGGTGTTCATTTACTGACCAAAGGTAGTCCAATCGAATGGATGAGGAACAGATTGACAAATCAATGGCTGATGTAGAGTTGTGGAATACATCATACCTAGTTGGAGAACCATCATTCATTAGTATTACATCATTGTTGTCGATTAATTCTTCAACAAGATTACCCCATCTATCGCATACATTTCCACCCCATAAAGTATGCTTTGCATTAAAATCACCCATCAAAATAAAAGGGGCAGGAAGCTGATTGATCAGGTCTTGAAGGTCAGAAAGGGTAAGCCTTCTTGGATTCCCAGCATGATCTAAGAGGAAAAGTTCTAAAGATGGTTCAATATATAGCGAGCATAAAGTAATTTTTTTTCCGATATGAGTTCTAACTGCACATGCCTGTAGTGGTGTATTGAGTGGGATTGTTTCAAATTTTACAGATTTGTGAATAATAAAACATGTACCACCTTGAGCTCTTGCAGCTTGCAAAGGAGGGGATCTACAAAAATGATAATTGAGTCCAGGATTAAATGGTTTGTCACTGATCTTGGTTTCCTGTAGACAAATTATCTTCGTGTCCAAGTCCCTGGTTAAAGTTTTTTATTTGCTCAATGCTAGTACTAACCTCTGCAATTCCGTGGCATAATATACATTATCTTTTGTTATTATTTTTCTTTGTCTCATTTGTCTTTTGGGACTTTTCAGATGAAGCCATGTAAGGCCTGGAGATGGAAGGCTTTACTAGGCCACCGCTCTTCTTTTCTTTCTTTCTGTGATCTTTATACAAGTCAACCTTGGGATCATGAGCAGTAGGGCACTTACCTGATTTGGATGAAGGTGAGGAGGATGGGGACCTTTTCCTCTTTGGAAGATCTTGTTTTCCAATCTCCATCAAATCAGGTAGAGATTCTGCCTGAGACAATACATTTGAGGTGGTGGAAGCCACATTGGCTTCCTTGGAGGATTGTGCTAGAACTTCAACAGTTCGAGCACTTGGCCCTCCAGAAGGCTGGGCTACTACCTCTAGGAGAGATGCTCCTATCGGTGACACTACTTTTGGTGTGGTGGAAACCATCTTGACCTCTCTGGAGGTTTGTGCTCTGGCTTTTATAAGCTGAGCACTTGACCCAGATGGCTGGGCTACTACCACTACGGGAGATGCACCTGACGGGCCAGGTGCTACCACTGGTTCCCCTGTGGTAGTAAGGGGTAGTGGATTATAATCTTTTGGTGGCATCTTAACCGCTTGAGCAAAATTAAGTTGTCGATTGAGTAAATGCTTTGCATAACCTACACTAATATGTTCAGCATTTGCTTTCAAGATGGCAGCTTCTTCTTTCTTGTATTCTCTACAAATTTTATCATTTGATTTATGATGATCTTTACAGTTTGCACAGGTTGTATCTCTGTTGCATTGGCCATGTTCTAACGAAGAACAGTTAATACAGATCTTCGTATTATTGCAGTACCGGGAAGGGTGACCGTACTTGAAACAATTAAAGCATTGTAAAGGCCTAGGTTTATATTCTCGAACACGTACTTTTTCATTCTCAATAATTATATGATCTGGTATGACAGGGGTTCAAATGTTAAAGCTACCATGCTTGTTTGAGGGATCTTACTTACTTTCCAAACATTAGCAGGGCACATGTCCAGAATTTCTGGTTCTGAAAATTCATAAAGATCTTTATCAAAAATTACTCCCTTACCATAGCTGAAGCTCATATGTGGTTTAATATCCTTAATAGTATAAATTTCTGCAATCTTCATGCCACAAAGCATGTGAGCTTGAGTATCTGATTTTGCATTAATCAAACAGATTGCTTACCGTATCTACTAATATCCTTACTTTTAATTAAACCAACTTTTTTTTTTTTTAAATTTTACTCATCTTATAATAGTTATAATTTTCTATCTTCCCAGATGCAATTATCCATGTTGGGGGCTTGGGGTTCTTACTTCTGGAAGTCCATGCTCTATTTCTTTTCCAACCATTCTTCTGGTTTATATACCTCTAGGTGTCTTGGTGCTTTATCACATAGAGCCCCAGAAATCAAACAATTGTCAATTCTTATGCTCTCTAAATTTTTATTTGCTTCTAAAGCAATCTCAAAACTTGAAAATGATACCCAAGCTCCCCAAAAGCCTTTACTACCATTAAGCTCCATTAAAATTTCTTTGATTGCCCCAAATCTACAGAAGGCTTCATGAATTATGTCATAGCTACAACCAATTGGTATGTTTTTTAAGTGGAGAATTTTCAGATTTTTTGTTGTATCTGGTAATGAGCCAGAACCAGAGAGTAAAGTATTACTGTTACTACAAAAATTATTTTCCACCAGTGCCGATAAATTGTCTTTAACAACACTGGTCAGAGAAGTATTGTTGGAGGAATCCTTTTTATTGCAGAGGTTGTCAACAGAGCTTTCCTTATTTAAACAAGCCGAAGTCGTCTCTAGTGTCATGGGGTCACATTTTCCGGGGGACTGAGTTCTAGAGTCATATTCCATTTTTCGTTTTTTTTTTTTTGAAATTAGAGAAACCAACCGCAAGCCATGGTAAAAACTGGATCTCCTCTCAAAGACTTCCCCCTCACCAAAGACACACAGCAGAGACCAACTCCCATATGTCCACTCCCTACCCTACCCCGAAGGGATGGCTCTAACATAACATGATTGGCTCAAGTGTAAGCAAAACCCGCTTGATAGGACCAAGGGCAAAGCTAGTATGCAATCATCCCCACTCATGTTATTTTAGAGGGCAATCCGGATAAATTGCCGAGAGTCCTACCGTGGAGACTATACCTCCCTGGATTCCGTAGGCAAGTCCCCACATGTAGTCCCGCCCCAATAAATATTGATGTGGAATCACATCAATATCCTCAGGGTCTAAACATAATCGAGCGGCGGACCAAACCGATAAGTCCCTGCCATTTGGATCAAGGTAAAGCCTAAGTTCAGAGACCCAGCTCCTACCTAACCTACACGAGGGTTTTAGTGAAGAGGACAGCTAGGGGGAGTAACTGAGCGAAAAAAAGTATGAGATTTGAAGATGATCAAGTAAGAGAAAAATTGAGACATTTAGATTCAAACTAGGAGATAATTCTCCCAGTTCGAAAGCCCTCTTGCCCGCTACGCATTTTCAACCATAGGTTGGAAATGCGTAACTCCGTCAAGGCAGTCTCAAATCAAGAGGGTGGCAATGCCTGAGATCACTGAATATTAACATTATATCGTGAGTTTTATTTGGCAACTGATGTCCAGAAAAGTTACTCCACTTTACATAATTTATAAAGATTAGATTAGATTATAAAATTTTTGGCAATTTATTCATTAGCTTCTCTCATTCTTGTACTTTTACCTTTATTTGTGAACTATCTTGCCTTTATTTGTGAACTAGATGTGCCTCCATCAACAAAAGTATATGCAAATGTTGTTTCTTAGGAATATTTATAGTAAAACTTACAGAGCAAATGAAAACTTATCAAGAATAGTTATTAGTGTTTGCATCCCTGATACTACTCACAGATTTAAAGTGATACGGTTTTTTAATGTTGTGTAGTTAGTATTATGATCAGTGGGAAACTGAACCTCATTCTAATACGTGTGTAAGATTAGATTAGATTATAAAGTTTTTGGCACATAGCCAAGCGCCGGAGCCGAGGGGCCATAGGGGCCGCATTCAGCGATATATATCTTAAGAATAAAAAATTCGCTATCACACAAAGAAACATACACACAACCGATCTAACATACAAATCATTCATTCATAAAAACCAAACAAGAAACCTAAAACAATTAAAAGATAATTACAATTCGTAAAAAAGACCAATATTTTTTAAAAATGTCATAATTTGCTCTGCCTGAGCACCTTCACCTAAAATATCGGCAAGTGTCTTATTTGCCAGCAAACAAGCTCTACGTTTCGTTTCAAAATGAGGGCACTCCACCAAAATATGCACCACAGTCAAATCCACATGACAGGTGGAACAGCGAGGAACCTGCCTATCCGCTCCACTCATCATTAGATACCCATGAGTATATTTAGTGTGGCCAATACATAATCTAGCTATAACTATCTCAGACCTTCTATCCATCCGGCTATGAGGCCAAGGATGAACAGAAGGCCTAATCGACTTTAATTTAAGATTATTATCTAAAGCAGACCAGTGGGCCTGCCACTGGTCTCTACAATAAAATCGAATGGTACTTTTAAAATCGGAAACAGGGACGCCCATGTTGGAAATGTGCCTAAGCCTAGTTGCAGCCTTAGCAGCAGCGTCGGCTCGCTCATTCCCAACAATTCCAACATGGGACGGAGCCCAACAAAACCTAACAGAAAAACCTCTTCTATTAATTAAAAGATAAAACCAATCTTGTACTTCTTGCACTAAAGGGTTGCAAGAGACTAGGCTTTTAAGAGAAGATAAAACACTTAAAGAGTCGGTAAAAATAGTAAAAACCTTGTTAGTATAAGAACTATAAAAACTATAACTAAGAACAGTCAAAACTGCCAGCAGTTCAGCTGTAAAAACAGAGGAATTAGATGGAAGCTTCTTTTTAATAATATTATCACTAGTCACTAAAGAGCAACCAACACCATCAGAACCCTTCGAACCATCAGTATATATATGTTGAGAATCACCATGTTCAAAAGCATGGTCCAAAAAACTTGCCCTCAACTGATCACCAGAGCTGATACTCCTGCTGTCCCTAATTGGGCAGATTTCTAAGAGTGGCCTATTCCAAGGAGGAAATTTTGAGGGCGAAATTTCAGCTACTGCAGGGGGTAGTAATCCCACCTCCCTGGCAGAGCTTGCTAGTCGAACTTCAAGCGGCTTTGGCAGTCTAGGTCTATTTGGGGCTCTATCAGTTGGTTCTCTAACATACTTATAATTAGGGTTCAGCTTTGATGTAAGTACTCTTGATATGACTCTCAAGCCTAATTCCTCCCTACGGATAAATAGTGGGGGAAAACCTGACTCAACATATAGGCTCTCTACTGGAGAAGTTCTATAGGCTCCCGTACAAATACGTAAAGCCAAATTATGGACGACATCTAATTTCTGCAGTGTTGTCTTGCATGCACAACCATAAATTTGACAACCATAATCAATTTTGCTTAGGCATAAAATCTGGTGCATCCTCAAAAGGGTGATTCGATCTGGCCCCCCAATTAAAATTAGAAACAACTTTTAGAATATTAAGACGAAGCTTCACGTTACATACAACTTCATTAACATGTTGAGCAAAAGTTAATTTCTTATCAAATGTAATACCTAGATACTTAATGCTATCTTCATAAGGTAAAATCGAATAATTTAAAAACAGCGTAGGAATCTCTTCCACTCTTCTTAATCGGCAAAATCGTATAGCTTTGGTTTTTTCTGGTGAAAATTTGAAACCTTTAGCACTGGCCCATAATGTTGAAGCATTAATAGCAGTCTGGATCTTTTGACAAGCCTCGACAGCTGTAGACTTGCTACAGATTATTGCATAATCATCAGCAAAGGCCAGACCATGCACCCCGACAGGAACTTGTTCTAGTAGGCCGTTGACAGCTACATTAAAGAGTGTTGGACTAAGGACGCTTCCCTGAGGTAACCCTTCTTCTTGAGGGTAAGCAGAGGAAATGTAAGAGCCCACTCTTACTTTCAGGTAACGTTCTGACAAAAAATCTTTCAGACAATAGAACAAATTACCCACAACACCCCACTCTATAAGTTGCATAAGGATACCCCCTCGCCAGGTAGTGTCGTAGGCTTTTTCTAAGTAAAAAAACACTGCAACAGTCTGGTTTTGCACAGCAAAAGCATTCTGTATCTCCCGAGTAAGGAACATCAAAGGGTCAGAAGTATCTAATCGGCACAAACTGCCGATTAGATAAAAGATTCTTTGAATCCAAATACGTACCACACAAGTCGAGCATTGACCATCCTCTCATAAATCTTGCTAACACAACTGGTTAGAGCAATTGGCCTATAGTTCTTAGGAAGGAAGGAATCTTTAAAAGGTTTTAAAACAGGTACAATAATCGATATCTTCCAAGACACTGGTGAAGTTCCTGAAAGATAAAAACTGTTTAAAATGTCTAAAAGAAATTGTTTTGTACTTCTAGGCAAATTAAAAATCATTGAGTACAGTATATCATCTTCCCCAGGAGATGTTGGGGAAGATAACGAGATTGCTTGATCTAATTCTTTCATGGTGAAAAGAAGATTATATGACTCTGAATTTGAACTAACAGCAGGAACAACCGTGGTACCGTCCCTAATATTCCTGAATGCAGTAGAGTAATGTAGGGCACTAGATATATTGGAGAAATGCCTACCAAAGGTTTCTGCAACTTCTCCAGAATCAGATATGAGTAAGCCATCAATTTTCAATACAGGCAAGGGAGGTGGAGAAAATTTCCCTTGCAGCTTTCGGATTCTGTTCCAGACTAATGACATAGGGGAATCATATTTTAACTCACTTATATATCTGATAAACGATTCCCTCTTTGCCTGCTTAAATGTTTTCTTTTGCTTAGCAAGAGCTCTTTTATAGATAATTTTATTGACCAAGCAAGGATATCTACGATATCTCTTGTAGCAAGTTCTTGTTATCTTTCGGCTCAAGGCACATGAATCGCTCCACCAAGGTACTAGAGGACGACGAGGTTTACCAGAAGTTCGAGGAATAGACAGCATGGCACCACACAGCAATATATTGATTAAATACTCATAAGCAGATGTTGGGCTCTGAAAATCAGTTATCTCTTTATCAACTTCAGTAGATTTTTTGAATAATCCCCAGTCAGCCTCCCCTACCTTCCATTTTGGTAAACATGGAGATGGAATATTTTTCATAAACTTTAAGTGAATGGGCCAATGATCACTGCCATGATCATTCTGGTCTACTACCCACTGGAAATCTAACCTCAAAGACGAAGAGCAGATAGTGAGGTCAATGGCTGAATCAGAATTATGAAAAACATCATGTCTTGTAGGGGAACCATCATTCATTAAAGTGATGTCATTTTAACGAAGTCAAAGCCGCTGTTCTATTATTAAAAACCCCACCGGTCGCAGTTTGGCTCTCCCCAGAGGGTGTGCTTGGCATTAAAATCCCCCATCAGAATGAAAGGTTTAGGAAGCTGGTCTATTAACGTCTGTAGATCGGTTAATTCTAGCTGACGAGGATTACCCTGCGCATCCTGCAATCTATTTTCCAATGATGGATCAAGGTAGAGAGAACAAATTGTGATCCATTTATAGTTGAAAATTTGAACTGCACAAGCCTGCAACACAGTGTTCAATTGAACAACTCTGTGATTAACAGACTTACGGACTATGATGCCTGTGCCTCCCTGAGCACGTACACCTATCGGGGGTGGAGACCTATGAAATGAATAATTAAAACCCACGTTGGGAGTGTGCTCTCCCAACTTTCTCTTGTAGACACATCGCAGATAGATTATGTTCCTTAAACAGAACCCGAACTTGCTCTCTATTTGGTATAAAGCCACGGATGTTCCATTGCATGAGAGCCATTATTTAGAAGATGGGATCTTGAAATTTTCTACCAATTTAGGAATCTGAGTCCTGGTGAGAGAGATCTTATCAGTTTTACCAGAACTACTTGATCTAGATCTGGGTGATATAGATCTTTTAGATGATGGGCCTTCACTTGCCCTTCCAGTTTTGCTTTTATTTTTCCTCTGATGGCCGACTGACCGAGAATGAGGCGAAGAGGGAGAAAGGGCCCTCTTCTGACAAATAAAGACTGCCTCTATCTCCTCACCGTCATCTCCACGGTGCACTGTAATGACAGGATCAGGTGAGGGCTCAATGTCAGGCAATGTCCCTGTCAGAGAGAAGTCGTCAACAGTTTGAGATCTGGCTTGAACCCTTGAACCAACAGGGTCCCCTGGCTTGACCAGAGTCTCTACAACATGAGGAGCCCCGCCAGAGGGGCCATGAGAAGCCCCACTAGGAGGGCCGTGGGGAGCCCCACCAGAGGGGGCGTGGGAAACCCCACCAGGGGGGGCACGGGGAGCCCCACCAGAGGGGGCATGGGAAACCCCATTAGGGGACCCCAGGGGAGCACCACCTGAATGGGCACCAGAAGTAGCAATATCCGGCTGTTGTGCCTTCAAGGCATCTGAATAAGTTTTCCTTCCCAATAGCTTCTTGGCCTGTCCCACACTGATGTGTTCAGCAATAGATTTAAGTAATGCCTCCTGTTCTTTTTTAAATTCACTACATTTCTTATCTCGGGCTCGATGTTCACCCTTACAGTTCACACAAATTACCGGTTCAGAACATTCCTCGTGCTCAGGCTTGCCACACGATTCACAAAGTTTATTTCTGGTGCAAAACATTTGAGGAGTGTCCAAAGCCAAAACATTTAAAACACTGGAGCACTCTCGGTCTATAAGGACGAACTTTCATAATTTCATTGTCAAGAACAATTTCAGATGGCAAAAAAGGACTTACAAATGTTAAAATAATCATAGACGAGCGGGGCACCTTGAAAACCTTCCAAACCACGTCTGGACACATCTCCAAAATTTCCTCTTCGTCCATTTCATGTAAATCTTCATTGAAGATGACACCCTTTGCGTAACTAAAAGTATAGTGTGGTTTTACCTCTTTTATCATACCTTCGGGATCAAGCTTTAAATTTAGGAGCATTACTGATTGAACATTGGTCTTGGCATGAACTAAAAAACTATTACGCCCAAAGCGAGTTACTTCTGGGCTCCCAACATTGCCGATCTTCTGGCTTACCAACCTTTTCACCTTGAAGAGGTTGCCTCTCTCACCATGTGTTGAAATAATCAACCACTTAGCTGGGTTTTACTTATTTTATTCGAATCTTTAGTTTCAGTTGGTGGTCTATATATCTCAAGATACCTAGGGACCTCTTCTGCCTCTTACAAGTCCAACACTCATAGAGTCTGACCTAAACTCTCTGTAGGCTCTGTGAGCTTCCGATTCATTGTTGAAAAATATCCAAAATTCAAAACAACCGTAATTTTTTCCAAGTCTATTCCGTAATTCTTTTACGTTCCCAAATTTACAAAATTCATTGAATAAGGTTTCATAATTCCAGTCTAAAGGGACTGGTTTTACATACAAAATGTTTGTAACAAGGAGCTCATTAGAAAAAGGCTCCAAAGTCACAATGGAAGAATTACCAAAATTTTCCTTGTCCTTATCCTTGCCCAAGTCGTCAACAGAAGGTTTTAGTGTGTCCATAAGACGTAGAATTGATGATTCGTCCAGGTAGTCCCCCACCCACCATGGAGCCACATTTAGAGGACAGTGTTATCCCATACAGGGCTGCCCTAGGGGTACCACCCAGATATACACCCCACCCTCAGTGCTTAAGGCGTCATGATGTCCGTCGAGATCAGACCCAGCACTAAGAGAAGGGTTTGACATCTAAACTTTCCCCTCGCTCGACCACGTTAGGTACTCGAGTTCTACGGGTGAGGTGGCATGCCAACCGTCCTCACCCTCCATCAAATCCAATGAACAAGTCCAAATCATGTCCAAAACCAATCCAAGTCATCAACATAAAAACCGTGCCTTAAAGAAGGAAGAAAGCAGAAGGAAGAAAAGTTTAGTAAAAGGAAAAGGGCTGACTTATTTAGTTGGATCAACAACTGGGCACCAAGGCCCAGCGAGAAAGTAGTTCCCACCAGGAATCAGGGCCCAGCTGCTGAACCCTAAGCCCCCCATCCTCGGCAAGGCTTCAGCATCTGGGGGGAATACGTGTGTAAGGACAACGCTTATTCATAATTTTCTCTGTATATAA
The DNA here is from genome assembly GCF_015104395.2 of Macrobrachium nipponense. Classification (NCBI taxonomy): domain Eukaryota; kingdom Metazoa; phylum Arthropoda; class Malacostraca; order Decapoda; family Palaemonidae; genus Macrobrachium; species Macrobrachium nipponense. The sequence continues at coordinate 92,244,433 of NC_087205.1, read as the reverse complement.
TTCATCATTCGCGTTGTTCTTACTTCCCTCCGAGAGCGCGCTCAGCGGGCTTTCCGCCAGTGTATAAAGCTTGTATAACCATATAGTGTGTACTTTTATAATTTGTATTTTATGTCTCAAGAAACACAAATCGGGTCTCGCCGACCCACTTTTACTCTCTCGCGGGTCGGTGACCACATTTCCGTCCGCATGCTGTATATTTATATTTCCCTTGACTGTAATAAAAGTTACGGGCTGCTCTGTGAGCAAGAGCCCGTGCTGACACAAGGTCAGCTAAATAAAAAACAACAGCATAATAAAAGTCAATACACTTCTACCTGCCTCTTTGTCCACCTCTCACACGTGAGATGCAAGAAAAAAAAATTGAGAGCTTAAACCTGACCGTTTAAGAAGCTCACGCTGTCCTGTCACTGTGGCAACAACTTATCTGAAGATAAGAGGCCATCAATTGAATTTTAAATTTCGGTTCACTCGTCTTTGTTTGCAATTACCAATATACTTTGAATTGTTTGGAGGACCAAATTGCCATGGGTAAGGCACGAATGGTAGTGGTTCAACAGAATTTGTGTACTACGTATCTTGAAATGATGCAGATTTAATAATTTATATGTTTAAGCTCTTTGTCAATGGTAAGAGTGCTCATCTGAATTATGTTTGAAGCTCTTTGTCAATGCTAAGAGTGCTCATCTGAATTTGTCAGAATAGCCGTTATTCTAAATAGTATTGGTTTTCTAACTTTAATGTTGTTTGTACATTATAAATACATATCTTTATTACAAAAAACATCCATTAATAGGTATTGACAAGTGTTTACAGTAGCTTTTGAATATTTCAAAAAGGAATTATAAAATTAGTAAATCGATATCTTTGGTGTTGACTGGTAAGTGTGAGCCTGTGATGGCCACAGATTCACTCGATACTGTAAACTCCAGGATTCAATGGGAACATGTGAAGTAACCTTGCAGGTTTATTCCCTCAATTTTGTTAAGCTATACACAATGCACACATATAATACATCATTGTATATAAATTTGAACGAACTTCCATTACCTGGAAAAATTAAGGCAATAGTTTTTTAAAGCCCAGAAACATTTGAAAATTTTCCAGGTTTGTGAAAGTTTGGGGGAAATTTAGATACTGAATAGTATATTAATCTTATCACCACTCTGCTATACATTTTGAATGTTTTTTCTTTTGATTGCAGTCTAGTTAGGAGAGACTTGTCAAATGGCAACTGGGAGACTGGGTCAATTCAGAAATTCTGCATAGACCAGGAAACCACAGGCAACACTTGGGCAGTGATGTACTATTATACCATTAGATTTTTTGAAGTTCAGTTGCTCTAATGGCTTTCAGATGGATTTTTTTGCGCCGAATCTTCCCACATCGCTGGTAATACTATATTTATAGCATGAAAGATCGTCTGAATTAAATGAATAGTTTTCCCTGTTACCTCTCACAGCAAATGGCCAAGTGTTACTTATTAATTTCAAAGTAGTGTTGAATTATGAAGCTCTTTTGAAATATTTAAACTACATACATATCTTTTACTGTTATTTTTCTGTATAAAGCCATACACTTTACTTTCAAAATAATGAGTAAACCACCATGAAAGTCTTTCTGCTATAAGTAATTACATTATTAACATTTTCCTTTCAGGTAATATAATTATATATATTGAAAAATTTAGATTTAGAAGGCTGTATTTTCTGTGTGTACAGTTGCTGGCTGTAATGAAGTTAGAGTAGCTAAGATGTGTTTCATTACCCAATTAGAACTACAGAGTATTTTCTGTCGGAAGAATCCTTTGCCCTAACATGTAGGCTAAATGAAGTAAGCAACCTTCCTTACCGACTATGGAATGTGGTGCCACATAGTAAGCTACTTACTGAGAAACTATTTGTATCATTCACAAGTGAAGGCGAAGTGTTTGTTTTTTTTGTATTTTCAGTTTTGGAACTCTAAGTACACCAGCCTCACTGTGGCTACAAGCTAGAACAAATCTTGAACATATGAAAATTTAATAGATCTTGAGACTATAACAAGAAGGGGTTAAATGATAAGGAACCTGTCTTGCATATCAGGGGTCACACGTGATAGTGACAAGAGGGCCATAAGCAAGCTGTCCTGTGTATGAACCAGGGTGAAAAAAAAGAGGTCCATTAGAAAAAATGTCCTGCATATCAACAAGAACAAGAGAATCCATAAAAAATAAATTTGTCCTGCATATCATAAGTCACACATGATAGTATCAAGAGGTCCATACGCAAGATGTCTTGCATATATCGACTAGGAGAGCGAAACAAGAAGTCCACAAGTAAGCTGTCCTGCTTATTAACACGGAAACAGAACCACAAGCCAGGTGTCCTGCATATTAACAAGAACAAATCAAAAGAATCCATAAGCAAGTTTATCTGCGTTTCGCGAGTTATTTGATATCGTGACACGAGGTCCTTAAGGGGGAGAGAGAGATCCATTCAGAGGGAGGCTGTTCTGCATATTAACAAATGGGGAGGAAGAGATCCACAAGTTGTTTCTGCATGAACAAGAAATACTTCCATAGAAGGAAGTTGTACTGCACATCTAAAAGTGGGGAACAAAAGAAACATTCAAGCTGTGTCTGTGTGGATTATAGATCCTTACATAATAGGAACTGGTCCTATACACAACAGGAAGCAGGGAATAAGAGATCTACAACAAACAAGTACTCTGCATACCATTAATAAGGAAAAGTTCTAGGAAGTGCACACCATTAATAAGGAAAAGTTCTAGGAAGGTCATATATGTTAAGGACATTTAAGACCAGTTATCTTTCTTATTTAATAAGGGTTATTTATGTTTAGATTATTCTAGATAATGGATAATTAAAAACAGGAAAAATAAGCTTTTTATTTTGATCAGGTATAAATAAATGTATAACAATTTGTCTCTCTCATATGTCCAATATATACACACCTATTTAAATAAGGATATTCTAACATTTTGCTGCTCTATACCTGAACAGTGAGATATTTGTTTTGCTCTATACATGAGCAGTGAGATATAGTATGTTTTCAGAGCACGAATATAGGTAGGTAAATTACTCTAATATTACTGATGTCACTAGCAATATTCCTGGCTTTCAAAGACTCCCTTTTTGCTAGGATTTTGGATGTGAAGAGCAATACTTAAATTATCGAAAGCTGAAGTTGATTTACATACATACATGTAAAACGATAAACGTAGAAAGGTTTGTAACCTTTCTACTGAATCAACTAACTTACACTGTGCTGTAATTAATAAACAAATACAAGGTAACTTTGTAAATAAAGTAACTAGAAAAAATTAACATTCAATGCACTACCATGATTAGTGCACTGGTTGTGGACTTTATCCCCAGTTATTTACAAAGTACAAAGTTACCTTGTAGTTTATTAATTACAGCACAGTGGAAGTTAGTTGATTCAGTAAGAAATGTTACAAACCTGTTTATGTTTATCCATTTACAACACCTATGTATGTACATCACCTTCAGCTCTCAACAACTTTTTCAAGTACTGCACTTCACATCCAAAATGGTAGCAACAATTGAGTCTTCGAAGGAAGGAGAATATTGCTGGGTATAATGCATACACACAATTATTGATGTCAGTAAATAAACTTTTGTGCAAGTAAAAAAAAAATATTTCACCACTTACGTAAAGCAGAGCAGAAAAAATTGAAGGAAATTATTCGTCCAACCTTGATACCATTAAAAAAAAATTGAAATGAAATGTGAAAAATATTTGGCTATTAGAATAAAGATTAAATGAACTCAGATTAAAATAACCTATTAAAATAACTATTAAATGAACTATTGTAAAATATCTTTTAATTATGTATATAGAGGCAGTCCCCGGGTTACGACATTCCGAGGTTAAGGCGCTTTTTAATTATATTCATCAGAAATTATTTCCAGGGTTCGATGTCTCAACACTCATCTGGCAGATGAAATAGGACACCAAAAATGCAAAATAATCAATATTTAAAGTTTTTTTTTTGATGAAAAATGCAATAAGATTGCAGTTTACATAGTTTTCAATGCACCTAAAGCATTAAAAGTAAGGTTTTCTTAGGATTTTTGACGATGTTCCGGCTTACAACGCGTCTCAAGAACAGAATCCCCATCGTAACCCGGGGACTGCCTGTACTACTAATACTATATATTTAATAAATGAACTCCAAAGATTAAAATTAACTAATAGAATATTAAATGAACTTTCATTAGATAAAATGATATATACCTAATACTAAATCTGTAAAATTAAATATTTTAGCAAAAAAGTATTCTTAGATATATATACTAAAATATATCTACTAATTTTTTAATAAATGAACTCAATAAAGATTACAAACAAATATTAAATGAACTTTACATTAAAATATTCTTAGATATACATTTTTAAATATTCTTAGATATACACAAAAATATATTTACTAATAATTGTTAAACTCAAACTAATAATGTAATTAAAACATTAAATGAACAATGAAATAAAAAATTTAGATATGTAACTCTTACTTTATATTTACTCTAATAAATGAACTAATATTAAATGAACTATTTTAAATGAACTCTTACATTACCATAAATAGAAAATATTCATAATTAGATAAGACATACTAAAATATTTTTACTCTAACAAATTAACTAAAAAGATAAATACTACATTATATTGAACTCATTTAAAAATATTAAATTCTATTGAACAATTATCAAAATAAATGTACTCTTATACACTATTGAACTCTCATCAAAACATTAAATGAACTCTTACATTACATTAATATTAAAATATTAAATGAACTTACATTAAATAAAATATTCTTGGACTAAAATACGTATATTTGAACTTATCAAAATATTAAATGTACTTTTGTATACATTATTGAACTCTTATGAATATCAAAATATTAAATGAACTCAAATTAAAAAAACAATACTCAAATATAACATTAAAATATTAAAAAGTAAATAATGAATACTTAAATATTACATTAAAATATTAAATTAATTCTTGTACGTGTATTATAGAAAATGAACTTGCATTAAATAAAATACAAGGATATGGAATCATGCCTATCAAATTAACAGATCACAGTATTGATATATACATTCCATTTCCATGCTGAAGCCTGAATCTAGAAACCAATATTTCACAGCTGACTGACAATTGGCTTTCATTTAGAAGTAAAAGGTACATTATTTGAACATTACATTGCATTTAATGATACTAATCCATCATGATTGGTTTGGAAATATGTACAGTATATCTGCGTCATCAGCTTCTTTATTGTTTACCCCACAAACAACTTCATTACTGCCTAACAACAACTGCACTAAGATCTAGGGCCCTTCAAGTCTACATACAAAATTACCTCAACATTATGAATAAGTTCAAATAGATGTCAACTGTTTGCATTTCTTGAATATTTCATTCACCCCACCACCCCTTAGCTGGAATGCTATCTGGGTTCTATAAGTACGTTACTGGCCCAAGTTGATTGGAACTCTTGCCTAAATTCAAAAGGCTTAATTTTACCCATTTAGATATGATGCAGTTAAGCAATATTCTTTTAAGGCATGTAGTTGAAGTAACTAAAATATCCCCACAGTTTTACTGCAAATTCTGTCATTTAGATTATTACTCAATAAACGACAAAAGTACATACAAGTTTTATTGAATATACGGCACTAGTAGATTAGATAAGTTGCATATCTGATTGTTTTCTTTTGGAGATAAAATGCATGAAGGTATTCATCATGTGTGTGACAAGATCTTATGCCAAATTACGTACTGGCATGCACTCTAATGCCACACAAGATTATACTTTTAGAAATTGATGTCAGTTGTCAAATTTTACTTGTGCACAAGTAGTACTTGAATGCATGCAGTGTTTGATTTCAAATATCACATATAACTCTACTTGTATATCATGAATGTCCAGAAGTAATTACGTACAGTGTGGTAGAGAGAGAGAGAGAAAAAAAGGTTGGTTAGTGTGAATGAATGCTTCATTTTCCTTTTATATTATTACTAGGTTGATTAGGTTACGCAAATTTTAAACTATTTAGGATTCAGTTTTTATTTATTATATTTATGTTGTTCTTGTGGTTGAAGGATTTTTGTGATTAATGGTACTCTTTTCATTACACTTTGGTTTGGGAATAAGTACGAGCTAAGGCTCTCCTTCACCTGTACTGAACTTTTCTGAACCTAACGGCAAAGTGACAGTATGCTGGCTAGGCCAAAAGCCTACAGATTTCGTGGCCATTTTCCCAACTTTTGAATCTGGCCTGCAGTTGGTTGCAGATTTTGGAAAGACTCTGTAGGAATGAATGAATGAATTTATAAAATTTGTGGCCATTTGCCACGCGCTGGAGCCAAAGGCCATTCAGCGCATATATATCGACTGGATATATTTACTAATAAAATGTACACTTATATAATTAACCCAAATTATTAAAATCAAATTCATAATAAAATACTCAATTAAATATCATAAAACATATGGATTTCCTTAAGAAATTTAAAATTCACCTAATCGGGAGCACCCTCTCCTAAAATGATATTGTTATTTTACAATAAAGTTTTGTACATAGTACTTACCTGGCAGACATATACTTAGCTTACGTCTCTGACGTCACGACAGAATTCAAAACTTGGCAGCAAACGCGACAGGTAGGTCAGGTGATCTACCTTACCCGCCGCTGGGAAGCGGGTGTAAGAACCAACATACCTTTCTTGCCAGATTTTTTCTCTCTTATACCTGTCTCCTGAGGGGAGGCTGGGCGGGCCATCAATCGTATATGTCTACCAGGTAAGTATGTACAAAACTTTATTATAAAATAACAATATCATTTTTGTACATGAACTTTCCTGTCAGACATATACTTAGCTGATTGACACCCTTGGTGGAGGGTACAAGACAGAAAATAACAAAGAAAAGGTAAACAAACACCTGTTTGTAGGATAAAAAATAACCTTGGTCTTAAGAAACCTGTTTAGGCTGAAGACTTCATAGATACTGTCTATTAGTCTGCATAGCCATAAGAGCTACAGCGAGGGCGTGACCTACAGCTGAAAAGACTCTTTGGGTCTACTAACGGGACTTGATATCCGCTTACTTAGTAGAATCCAAGTCGGATCCAGGTCATGGGGGTTCGCCCTCTTCTATGACAGAACCTGTCCACTACCAACGCAGGGAGCTTCAAACCAAATCCGATCACCTAACCAAACTAAAGTAGTTTAGTAGTACGAAACGAAAAAAAGATGCCCTACCTGCATCATTTTTTCATACAACCATATGAACTCAATTACCAAAAACAAGGGAAAAAACTACTAAGGATATGTTCCAGCTCCCTGCCCCAGCACCGAATCCGCCGATACGTACGGGCCTAATGCGAAGCACTAGTCATACGTAATACTGACGTCTTTTAAGTAGTGGTTGGCGAATACTGAATTACATCTCCAGAATGTAGTTTTTCATCCAGATTCTGGAAGAGAGATATTCTTATTAAAGGCCAAGAAGTGGCAATGGCTCTCACTTCATGAGCCTTGACTTTTAGGAGCTTGAAATGTTCTTCATTACAAGATCTATGTGCTTCTTTCACAAGACTTCTATGAAGAAAGACAGCGCATTTTTTGACAATGTCTGCTGGGGTCCTTTACAGAGCACCATAGTCTGTCCTCAATGCCCTTAAGGGTTTTCTTCTTCTGAAGGTAGTATCTTAAACTCCTAACAGGGCAAGAGATTCTTTCGGGTTCTTCCCCTACTAGGGCAGATAATCCACGAACCTCAAAGCTCCTTGGCCAAGGATTTGAGGGGTTCTCATTCTTTGCTAAAAACGAAGGAAGGAAGAAACAAACCACGGAATCTCCTTTGAAACCTACCCTTCCTTCTAGGGCATGAATCTCACTAACCCTTTTAGCGGATGCTAGAGCCATGAGAAATAGAGCTTTCCTCGTAAGATCTTTGAAGGAGGCTAAATGTGGTGGCTCAAACCTAGAGGACCTCAGGAAACGAAGAACCACGTCCAGATTCCAACTTGGAACTTCGTTCGAAGTTTTCTTGGAAGTTTCGAAAGATCTTAATAGATCATGCAGATCTTTTGTTATTCGAAAGATCTAAGTTCCTATGTCTGAACACTGCAGCCAGCATGCTCCGGTATCCTTTGATAGTAGATACTGCCAAACCGCATTTTTCTCTGAGGAAAACTAGGAAATCTGCTATCTGAGTCACACAGGTACTGGAAGAGGAAAACTTCTGGTTCCTGCATCACCGGCGAAAGACGTCCCACTTCGACTGGTAGACTTTAAGGGTCGAAGGTCTTCTAGCTGAGGCGATAGCCTTAGCAGCTTTTGTCGAAAACCCCTTCGCTCTGACAAGACTTTTGACAGTCGAAAGCCAGTCAGATTGAGAGCGGGGAGGTTTCTGTGATACCTGTCGAAGTGGGGTTTGGTTGGCTGAGCAAATCTTGTCTTTGTGGAAGTGCTCTTGGAAAGTCCACCAACATTCCAGTACCTCTGTGAACAATCTTGGGCGGGCCAGAACGGAGCTACTAGCGTCATTCTTGTCATCTCTGAGATAGCCAATTTCTTGAGGGTTTGTCCCAGTATAATTTGAAGGGGGGAAAGGCGTAGACATCTAGACCTGTCCAATCTAGGAGAAAACACATCCACTGATACTGCTCCTGGGTCTGAGATCGGGGAGCAGTAAAGTTCGATCTTTGCGTTCCTTGCTGTTTGCAAAGAGGTCGATGTGAGGTCTGCCCCATCTTCTACACAGGTCTTGGCATACCTCTGAGTGGAGGGTCCACTCGGAAGGCAGGAGTTGATTCTTCCTGCTCAGGAGATCGGCCCTGACGTTCCTTTCTCCCTGTACGAATCTGGTGAGAAGACTGATCTTCCTTGTTTGAGACCACAGCAGAAGATCCCTTGCTGTTTCGTACAGGGAGAAGGAGTGTGTCCCCCCCTGTTTTTTGACGTACGCCAAGGCTGTTGTGTTGTCCGAATTGACCTGAACTACTGCATTTCGGACGTAGGGCTCGAAGGCTTTCAATGCCATCCAGACTGCCATCAACTCTCTTGTTGATGTGCCAGGACACCTGATCCCCCTTCCAGGTGCCTGACACTTCTCTTGTCCCGAGCGTCGCTCCCCAACCTGCTTCCGACGCGTCGGAAAACAACACATGGTTGGGGTTCGGCATGTAAAGACATATTCCTTCCACAAAACGAAATGGGTTGTTCCACCACCGAAGGTCCTTCTTGATTCCCCTTGAGATCTTGAAGGAGAACTCCAGATCTAGGGGGAGAGGCCTCCAGTTCTGGTATAGGAAGAACTGTAGAGGCCTGAGATGCAACCTTCCTAGAGAAACGAATTGCTCCAACGAGGAGAGTCCCCCTCCCAGCAGACTCATCCACTCCTCGCTGTGCATGCATCTTCTCTAGGAAGATCGTTAGTTTCTCTCGTTAGCAAACGAGCTATCCTCTCTGGCGACGGAAAAAAGCCCGAAAAAAGCCAGAGAAGCTATCCGAATCCCCAGATAGATCCGCTCTTGACTGGGGATTAATTGAGACTTCTGGAAGTTCACCAGAAGTCCCAGAGAACTTGCCAATGTAAGGGTCTTTTGAAGGTCCTCCAGACATCTTTCTTGAGACTCTGCTCTGATTAGCCAGTCGTCGAGATAAAGCGACACCCTCACTCCCTCCAAATGTAGCCACTGCGCCACGTTTTTCATTAACCCCGTGAAAACTTGGGGTGCAGTCGACAGGCCGAAGCACAAGGCCTTGAATTGGAAGAATGTTTCCTCCCATCATGAATCGTAGATACTTCCGTGAAGAAGGAGTGGATCGCACATGAAAGAAGCATCCTGAAGTCTAGTGACACCCATCCAGTCCCCTGACGAAGAGCCGCTAACACTGAGGAATTGTCTCCATGGCGAACTCCTCTTTTCCACAAAGACGTTCAGGGGCTTACATCCAAAACCGGTCTCCATCCTCCTGAGTTCTTCAGAACTAGGAATAGTCTGTTGTAAAAACCCGCAGAGCGGGGATCTTTCACTAGTTCTATAGCCTCCTTCTCTAGCATGAGATCTACTGCTAGAGAAAGGGCTTGATTCATGATGGGGTCCTTGTACTTGGCCACCAACTCCCTCGGAGTTGTCGTCAATGGTGGTCTTGACGAGATGGGAATGAGGTATCCTTTGCTGACAATCGATAGGGACCAATTGTCTGCCCCTTTGTGGGCCCAGACGTCGGCAAATTTCAGTAGTCTGGCACCCACTGATGTCTGGAGTCCTTGATCGCTATTTCTTCCCTCTGACTGACCCAGAGAAGGTTTTACCTCTCTTAAAAGGTCTAGTTCCTCTGGTTGAAGAACCTCTGACAGAGGGTCCTCCTCGAAAGGGCTCCTGCCTCAGAGGAGTCTCTTTCTTGGCCTTGGGTTGGAAGACAGAGCGAGGTTTCCTGGCCGCCTGGGCTAACATGTCCTGAGTAGCCTTAGCTGAAAGGGCACTCGAGACATCCTGAATAATTTTCTTGGGGAAAAGCAGAGGAGAGAGTTGAGCATACATAAGAGGCCCTTTGTGCATGTGAAACTGCCTTAGTGAGAAACGAACAGTAGACTGACCGCTTCTTAATAACTCCAGCTCCAAACAGTGAGGAGACTTCACTCGAGCCGTCTCTCACTGCTTTGTCCATGCAAGTGAGGACGCAGTCAAGATCTTCAGGAGACAGTGAATCCGGGGTCTGGGTCTTATTAGCCAGAACTCCTAAAGACCAATCAAGGAAGTTGAAAACTTCCAGGACTCGGAACATTCCCTTCAGTAGGTGGTCAAGTTCGTTCATCCCCCACGTAGTCTTGGCGGACAGGAGGGCGGATCGACGAGCAGAATCCACCAATGAAGAGAAGTCCGAGTCCGCAGACGAAGGGAGAGACGAGCTAAAGGTTCGCCCGATTCGTACCAGAATCCCAATCTGCCAGTCAGTTTAGACGGAGGGAAAGAGAAAACAGTCTTCCCTTTCTCTTCCTTAGAAAGGAGCCATTCCCCAAAACCTCTAAGCGCCTTCTTCATGGAAACAGTAGGTTTCATCCTTACACAAGACAAAACCTTCGAAGTCTTCGAAGTGGAGAATAAAGAAAGAGAAGGAGGAGCCACAGGAGAAAGGATATCTCCGAACTCTTGCAGGAGCAAATCTGTTAACCTCTTATAGGAGGAAACAGAGGAGTCTTTTGGTCCTTCTTCTTCTGAGGGATCCTGTTCTTCCTGAGCTGAAGAACCCTCATGATCCTTAGAGGCGCGACTATCCTTATAAAAGTCTCTAGAGGAAGTAAGACGTTTACATCTTGGAGATAAAGCTTCAGAAACGTGTCTACTTGCAAAATCCTTCTTGTCTGGAGGAGTGCATTTTCCAGATTCTTGGAGCCTACAGGAGTAAGGCGGCTGTCAGGAGCAGAGCGCCTGTTTGAAGAAAAACTTCTATCAGGCTCTTGGCGTCTATCCAAAGGAGAGCGGCTACCAGGCGAACAGCGCCTGCCATACGAGAAGCGGCTACCAGGCTCTTGGCGCCTGAACCGAGGACAGGAGAGAGGATCTCTGGCGACGAGCGCCTACTAGGTGAGCGCCTACAAGGGGATGGGAGAAGCGCCTGCTAGGATCTCGGCGCCTGACTCGAGGAGAGTGAAAGTCAGGAGAAAGAGCGCCTGCCAGGAGAAACCGCGCCTAACAAGCTCTTGACGCCTGTCCAGCGAAGAGCGCCCCTGTCCGATTTAGGGTGCTTATCAACAGGAGAGTGGAGGCGAGACGAGGTGCGGCTACGAGGTGAGTAGCGCCTACTAGGCTCTTGTTGCCTATTAAGGGGAGAGATTCTGTCTCGAGAAGAGTGTCTGTAGGGCGAAGATCTCCTACGAGAAGCCTGCTCCTTGTCCGAAGGGGAGACAAAAGAATCCTGTCTGTCAGGCGACTGACGCTTGGACGAAGCCGGGATCTTGTCCGAAGAAGAAATCCTCCTGCGAGACTCCGAACGCCCAGAAGAGTGAGCCACCTCCGTCGCAGAGCGAGGAGTCGGGAAAGAGGGAGCCTGGACTTCTTTACAGGCAGCGAGACGTCCTTTCCTACGACGAGAAGTCACGCAAAGAGAGTCAGCCAGAGCCGAAATCTGTGCCTGAAGACAAGCCAACACCCTTGCAGGAGATTTCCAAGTCTTGAACAGGTGACGAGGCTCGATCTCTGCTCGGGGAACGATACTCAAGAGATCTCTTCCGTTTCTTCGCTTCCAACCTTCAGGCTCTTCCGAAAAAACTTCAGGGCTGGAGGAAGGGCACAGGGAGTGTTCCAGGCTCTCTTTGAAGGGCGCGAGGCTTCCGAAGAGCTCCATCCTCGTTTTTAGGAGAGGGCGAAGGCAAAGCGAGAAGCATTTGCGCAAGACTTCTCTCTTGGGCGCGATCCAAGGTAGCCTGGGAACGAGCAACAGGCGCTACCGAGGGGACGCTGACCAGTGGGGATGCTCCCATAACCTTCCTGCGGCTTTCGACTTTCCTCCTCCACTAGGACTGGGAGTCTGGAAGAGGTCTAGGCCTGGAAGCATTAGGGAGCCGATCAGACGCACCCTCCACTGCACTGGGATCACTGCACAATTCACTATTAGAATCACTCTTACCTTCCAAATGTTAAATTTTCCTCTCCATGCTGCGAATGGTGGCTTTCATGGAAGCCACTTCCGAAGGCGCATCTTCGGCTTCGATGCAGGGAGCAGGAGCTGAAACTGACAAAGGAGCTACTTCTAAAATAGGATTATCTACATCCAACTCGCTAATACGAGATCTACTACTGCTCCTAGAAGAAGCTTTCCTAACTTTATCTTTTTCAAGCTTCCTCAAGTAGGAAGACAAAGACTTCCATTCATCTTCAATCAGCTTATCACATTCGTTACAAGGGTTATTAAAAGGTGCATTCATTCCCTCTACACTTCAAACATACTGTGTGAGGGTCTACCGCAGCTTTCGGTAGCCTCACCTTACACTCAGTCATACAACAAACTCTGAACATAGCAGTTTTCTTAGAGTCAACATCAGACATCATGAATCCAAAGAAAAATCCAAAGAAAAGTCAAATAACGGTCCACAAATCGCGAATGCCAGGCCAAAAGATCAGGTACTTCACCAAAAGTCCGTAGAAACAATCCAGGGCAAAAACGAGCAAAGAATCCAACTGTCAAGAGGTACCGACAACAGGTGTAGTCGACACCGACGACAGAAAAAATCTGGCAAGAAAGGTATGTTGGTTCTTACACCCGCTTCCCAGCGGCGGGTAAGGTAGATCACCTGACCTACCTGTCGCGTTTGCAGCGAGTTTTGAATTCTGTCATGACGTCAGAGACGTAAGCTAAGTATATGTCTGACAGGAAAGTTCATGTACAAAAATATTTGACAAAGGTTTGTTGGTGAAACCAAACCGACATCTATGATTAAAATAAAGAGGGCAGTCAACAAATATATGCCTCCCTGTGATGCCAACAATACAATTGGAGCATTGAGGAACCTGCCTCTCTGCTCCACTAGTTAAAAGATACCCGTGTGTTAAAAACGTATGCCCTATACGCAGGTGTGTTCAAACTATACTAGATCTTCTATCCATCCCAACAGAAGGTCTGATCGACTTCAGCTTTAAATTACTATTTAAGTTGGACCAGTGATTCTGCCACTTAGTCCTACAAAATGATTTAATAAAAAGTTTAAAATCTTCACTGGGAACCCTCACAGAGTGGGAAGCCCTGGAGGAAGCTGCCTGCTTAGTGGCTGTATCAGCCAGCTCGTTACCACGAATTCCCACATGCAAGGGAATCCAACAAAACTTCACACTGATGTGTTTTCGAGAATGCAGGAGGACCAGCTAATCCTGCACCTCTTGGACAATTTGATTAGATGGCATCAACTTCTGGAGTGCAGCTAAGGAACTCTGGGAATCACAATAAATAATATAAGTCCCCCCAGTGCTACCTGTACTAAAAATAAATTTCAAAACGCTAAAAATAGCAAAAATCTCAGCATTAAAAATTGAGAACTTAATAGGGAGGCTTTTTTTAATTGTTCTCTCACCGATGATGACAGAACATCCAACTCCATTTGCTGATTTTGACCCATCTGTATATACAGCAATCGAGTTACTATGCTCAGAAACATGGGCCAAAAAGCTACTTTTAAGCTGAACATTTAAGCTGATCTTTTTGTTGTCTCTAACTTGGCAAATATCTAAAGGAGGCCTACACCAAGGAGGGAATTTAGAAAATGTGGTTTCCATAGCCAGTGGAGGAATAAGGCCTACCTCTCTCGCACTAATGCTTAATCTAACTTCAAGAGGCTTAGGCAATGTAGGTCTAGTTGGTGCTCTGTCAACAGGATGTTTTATATACAGTAGTAACTCGAGATATGAAATTAATCCATTCCGAGGCGCCTTTCGTATCATGAGGTTTTAGTTTCTTGGACCACATTTTACATGTAAAATGGCTAATCCGTTCCAAGCCCTCCAAAAACACCCCAGTAAATTTCATAATAAAGGTAAATTGACCTATAAATAATGAAATACTACAACAATTTGGACCATTCAATACGTAACTTAATAATAAAAATGCAAAACCTGTAAATAAAATGTACTATATTAGTGTACAGGAAATATTATTACTGTAACGTAAAATGTGGAAGCTTACCTTTCAAGTGAGGCTATCTCCGAAAGTGGCGGCAGAGGAGGAGGAGGACAAACGGCAGATACGTACACTTAACTTTACGAAACGCATAAAAAAATGTCAGAAAAACAAACTAAACTTTACAAAACACATCAACAAAACTGTAACACTTAACTTTACAAAAAACTTAAAAGTAAAATTTATTTTGTCTTTTGATTTTACATTTTCTTTTTACTTTTTTTATACTTTACATAATTTAATTTCTTCACAACCGAATGGATGCCAGTCCGTTTACGGAATTTTTCGAACCACCATGAGAAGCCTTGAACTCTGGGGTTGCCGTTGATGTTCCCCTGTCCGCCGTCGTCTTTGGCTTGCGGCCCCAATTCAAATCGCCGAAAATAGCGCTGGCCTTCTGGCAGATTGCCGTCTCGGTTATCGTATCGCCATCGATTTCTTTGTCCTTGATCCATACAAGAAGCAGCCTTTCTATTTCATTATGCACATGGCTCCTCTTGTTGGACAAAATAGTCACGCCCTTGGAAGGTGTAGCTGCTTTGATGGCTTCTTTCTGCTTAAGGATGGTGCCAATTGTCGACGGATTTCGGCCGTATTCCTTAGCGATCACACTCAACTGCAAGCCAGCTTCATACTTTTTTATTATCTCCATCTTTGTCTCCATAGAAAGCATTCTCTTTCTTTCTGTGAACTTCAAGCAACTTTCTTGGACCCATGACTATATGGTACTGTACGTAATTAAGTTATGTATGTAGTACGAATACTAATTAGGTTCTCACAACACGATAAAGTAGCACAACGAAATCACTAACGAATTTACGATACTAAACTAAATCGTTGGACCGAACGAATGCCGCATGCGTACGATAAAGCTTCGGGTGCGAAGTGGCCGAGCAAATATCGGAGACCCCTGTTCCTCCTCCGAATGAAAAGAGGGGGGAAAAACAGTCTACATAAAGGCTCTCAGCAGGAGACTTTTTAAAAGCACCTGTACAAATACGCAATGCCATACGTATTGTGTACTACATCCAGCTTGCTTAACGAGGTCTTTCATGCCGAGCCATAAATCCGAGATCCATAATCAATCTTACTCAAGCATAGGGCCTGATAAATTCTTAATAAAGTAGTACGGTCAGCTCCAAAATTCAGGTTACTAACAACTTTAAGAATATTGCACCGTTGTTTAACATTTACTGCAGTCTCTCTGGTAGCCATCTTGCTTGGTGAGACGTACCCGCGTGAAGTCAGATTAATCAACAGATATCACAAGTTTAACATACGACTAGAATTTGAGAAATATCTAGAAGTGTTCGTGAACTATCGGTGATAAGATTAGTGTGAAAATAGTAGGATAAAGCGTCTTCTAAGTTAGTTTATCAAGTGTAATACTATAAATCAGAACAAGATGGCAGTAAGTTCCAACTGCGGGAAGAGGTGGCGTAATTTGGCGTGTTTAGCAGATTCGCAATACGATGAGGTAGCAGGAAGGGAACTGGCATTTCTCATCTATGAAATCAGCAACAGTCCTAACCAAAAAGATACAAAAGCATTCATAGATATATTAGAAGGATATAATCCTTCAAACTGGAACAAATCTAATGAAAACATCTTGAAAATAATTGAAGAAGTTCCAAATAAAATCCAAGTGGTCAAGAGACTCATAAAGAAAATATACATAAACCAACATATTCCGACAAAGAAAATGAATAAGGTGAATCTTGTGAATATCCTAATTGATGCATTAGGAAAAAGAATGCCAAAAGCATGCAAACTGTGTAAGGTTGGTATAGCATTTAGTCAAATCCACAAAACCTAATCAGAAAATGTGCTGCATGCAACATTCCGACCCATCCACAGTGTGCTGAGGTAATACAAGATTTGAGAAAAGATACAAGAATTTTTTGTTCAACATGTCTATCATGGATAGACAATGTTATTAAATCAAGATTGAATGTAACAAATAGTTGAGGATGAAGAAGAAGAGGAGAGGAAGAGAAGAAGAAAAAGAAGAAGAGGAAAACGGAAGAGAAGTAAACAAAAATGAAATGACAGAAAAAAATAAGGAAAACAAAGAACAAGATAAAAGTATGGATGCAGAGATACTCATTGATACTACATATGAGGCAATAAAGCAGCATACCTACGAAGAAATAAATTACGATATGACAACAGAAAAGCAAATCCCGAAGAGGCTCTACCCAGATCTATACAATGACGGGAAAGAGGAAAAAAAAATAGACAAGAAGACAAAATCTGCAACCTTTTTGAAAAGAGGGAATTGCAGATTTGGAGAAAGATGTTTACTACAAACATCCTAAGATATGTCAAAACTATGAAATATATGGTAAATGTGCATACTTAGATGGATATGGGGATGATTGCAGAGATCTGCATCCAAAAATATGTAAAAACCTAAAAGAAGGAAAAGGATGTAAGTTCGACAAAAAATGCAAATATATGCACCCTGTAGCCATGAATCATAATCAAATAAATAACCAACCAAGTAATAAAATCCAAAATAAGAAAGAAACAAATAAAGAGAGAAATCAAGAATATCAGGTAAAAGAGAAAAGCAAACCACCAATGAGATAGCAGAGGTGTCAGCAAAAAATTTCAAAGCATCAGCTCCGAAATTCTACTCAAGAGATAATAACTGTATTTATTATGCAAGAGGATATTGCAGAAACGGAGAAAATTGCAGATTCAGACACAAAATGAATAATTATGATGAAGGAAGATCAAATATTATGGAAAAGTTGGATTTTTTAATGTCAGAATTTCTGGAAATGAAAAAAAGAACAACAATCCAGAACAGGAAAGAGACATGGGAAAATCCTTATTACTACCAGTATTAAATGAAGGAAGAAAACACGCAAACCATCATAGTGATGAATGCGCAGGGTTAGTTACGAGTAACTCAAAAAGAAAAATAGAGTACTTAGAAGAACTAACCCAAAATGAAAAGAAAATAGATATAATGAATATAAGTGAAACCTGGTATTCCCAAGAGACTGGGAATGATGATCAAATAAAAGGGTTCCAAACTTATAGATCAGATAGAAAAAATAGGAATCAAGGGGGAACCGCAATATATGGGAAAGACAAAAAACAAGGAAAAATATATGAGAAATATAGTAACTCAGAATGTGAACTAATAGCGGTAGAATTTGAATCTGAAAAATTGATGAACATAGTAATATATAGACCTCCTAATACTAAAGAGTTTGACTTAATAATTGAAAAACTGGATGATATATGTAGAAATCACAAGGACTGGACTATTCTCCTATCTGGTGACTTCAACTTTCCTTTCGTTAGAATGGAAAGAACGAATAGGAGATTGTGGTTGTACTTATACATATAAAAAAGAGAGTAATAGTAGTGCAGAAGTAAGAAGGCAATTTGAAAAGCTATTAGATATGCTACTAGAATACAACATTCAACAAATAAATCACCTGCCAACAAGAAAGGAAAATACTTTAGACCTAGTATTTGTGAACGAGATGAATTATGTTAAAGAATAATAGTTTATAATGCGAGTATTTCAGACCATAATGTCATAGAATTAAACAGTTCATTCCAAAGCAAGTGAAAATAGAGATAAGCAAGAAATGAAAAAGTGGGAAGGATATGGAAAATACAACTTCTACAGTAAAAATATAAAATGGTCAGAAATTAATGAAGAATTAAACAAAGATTGGGATAACATTTTCGTAAGTGATGACATAAGGGTAAATACGGAGATATTATATAAAATATTGGAGAAAATAGTGGAAAAATATATACCGAAGAAGAAAAGTAAACATTCATTCATGCATACCAAGAGACAGAAGGATCTTGTTCCAGAAAATCAGAAAGTGGAAAAAAAAGGTCTTGCAAAAGAAAAAAATGCATGGAGAGTTATAGAACTAAAAAGTAAGATAGAAAATGCAGAACAAAAGATTATACAATCAAAGAAAATGAAAAACGGGTACTTGGAAGAAAAAACCCTATAAAGTATCAAGCAAAACCCCAAACTATTATACTCATATGCGAAGAAGATGAATAAAAGAAGAATAGAAAATAGGCCCTCTGAGAATTGAAGGGAGATTAACGAATGAAAAAAAGGAAATTTGCAACATACTGGCAGAAACGATATAAGAGAGAATTCACCCCTAGAATAGATAATGAAGATAATGATATAGAAGTAAGGGATGAAAATAGTGAATATTTAGCTGACATAGATATTAATGAAGCTGATATTGTGCAGGCTATTAATGAAATTAAAAATGGAGCTGCTGCAGGGCCTGATGGAATTCCTGCTATTTTGTTAAAGAAAGTAGTTCATTCTATCGCAAAGCCACTTGCAATATTATTAAGACAAAGTGTAGATACAGGCAAGATTTATGACGAGCACAAATTAGCATATATTACCCCTACTTTCAAAAGTGGATCAAGACTAGAGGCAAGTAATTATAGGCCTGTGAGTCTAACATCACATATTTATGAAAGTGTATGAAAGGGTAATGAAGAAAAATATTATGAAACATTTAATAAAAAATAATTTGTTTAATAAAGGACAACATGGTTTCGTACCCGGAAAAAGTACACAAACCCAACTGTTAGTCCACCGTGAGAACATATTCAAAATATGAAAAAGCGGAAATGAAACAGATGTGGTTTATTTAGACTTTGCAAAAGGCTTTTGATAAAGTAGACCATAATATATTAGCGAAGAAAATTAGAAAACACAATATCGTGGATAAAGTAGGAAGATGGTTAAAAGAATTTTTTACACAACAGAAACAGATAGTTATTGCAAACGACGAGAAATCGGATGAAGCCAAGGTAATATCCGGTGTGCCGCAAGGTACGGTGTTAGCTGCAATACTGTTTGTTATTATGATTGAAGACATAGACAATAATGTTAAGGATTCGGTAGTGAGTAGTTTCGGCAGATGACACAAGAATAAGTAGAGAAATTACTTGTGATGAAGATAGGAAACGCTCTACAAAGAGACCTTAACAAAGTATATGATTGGGCAGAGGTAAATAGGATGGTATTTAACTCTGATAAATTTGAATCAATAAATTATGGAGACAGAGAAAGAAAGCTATATGCATATAAGGGACCTATAATGAGACCATCACAAATAAGGAAGCAGTTAAAGACCTTGGTGTGATGATGAATAGGAACATGTTATGCAATGATCAAATAGCAACTCTGTTGGCAAAATGTAAAGCAAAATGGGAATGTTGTTACGGCACTTCAAAACAAAAAGAAAAAGCTGAACACATGATTATGCTTTATAAAACATATGTTCGTAGTCCACTTGAATATTGCAATATGATATGGTACCCACACTATCAAAAGGATATTGCACAAATAGAGAGTGTACAAAGGTCCTTTACAGCTAGAATAGAAGAAGTTTAAGGACCTAGACTACTGGGAAAGACTACCAAAATTCTTAAAATTATATAGTCTAGAAAGGAGAAGAGAATGCTACATGATAATTCAGGCATGGAAACAGATAGAAGGAATAGCAGAAAATATCATGGAACTAAAAATATCAGAAAGAGCAAGCAGAGGTAGATTAATAGTGCCCAAAACTATACCAGGAAAAATAAGGAAAGCACACAGGACATTAATCCACTACGCACCAGCATCGATAATGCAGCGTCTATTCAATGCGTTGCCAGCTCATCTGAGGAATATATCAGGAGTGAGCGTAGATGTGTTTAAGAATAAGCTCGACAAATATCTAAACTGCATCCCAGACCATCCAAGATTGGAAGATGCAAAATATACCGGAAGATGTACTAGCAACTCTCTGGTAGACATTAGAGGTGCCTCACACTGAGGGACCTGGGGCAACCCGAACAAGATGTAAGGTCTGTAAGGTAAGGTCTTATATGTTCAGCATAAGTCAATTTTTTGTCAAAAATAATTCCTAAATATTTGACTTTATCTTCATACAAGATAGAACCTTCTAAAAATAAGGTTGGAATCTCTTCCCTTCTTTGTGTTCTACAAAAACGTATAGCTTTAGTTTTTTCAGCTGAAAATTTGAAACCTTTACTATTAGCCCAGGTAGTAGCAGCATTAATTGCAATCTGAATTTTAGTAGAAGCTTCAACTGCAGTAGCTCTACTACACTATCATCCGCGAATGCTTGACCAGTTACTCCAACAGGGAGATGTTTAAGAAAACCATTAAAGGCAATATTAAAAAAGGTTGGACTAAGCACACTCCCTTGTGGAATGCCTTCTTCCTGAAGATACTCTGATGAGAAGGTAGAGCCAATTCTAACTTACAGGTATCAGTCAAACAGGAAGTCTTTGGCAAAATTATACAAATTGCCACCAATATGCCATTCAACCAGCTGCATTAAAATACCAGCCCTCCAGGCAGTATCAATTGCTTTTTCCAGATCAAAGAACACAGCAATGGTTTGATTTTGGACTGCAAAAGCACTCTGAATCTCACGTGCAAGACATAATAAGGGGTCCAAAGTACTACTTCTATTCTTGCAGAAGCCAAATTGCCTCTTCGACAACAGGCTCTGTTTCTAATAACCACATCAGACGAAAATTCACCATTCGTTCGTAGATCTTGAAGACACAGCTGGTAAGAGCAATAGACCTATAACTTTTGGGATGACTAGGGTCCTTTCCAGGTTTCAAAAAAGGAACTATAACAGTTTTTCCACAACTTGTATGAAGTCCCTGAGCACCAGAATTCGTTCAAAACATCAACAAAGAATTTTTTTGTCTCCAGAGGTAACTGAGAAATCGTTGCATAAATAATAACATCTTCTCCAGGTGATGTTGGAGAAGACATAGATAAGGCATATTCGAATTTGACAATACTAGATGGAAGGTTATATATGCCTCAGAGTTAGAACAAACAGGCGGATTAACTATAGTCGTGTTTCTAATATTGCAAAATTCAAGGGAGTAGTGAATGGGGCTTGAAATGCTTGAGGTGCCGACCAAAGGCCTCTGCCACATCTCTTGCATCCGATATAACTACCAAGTTGATTTTCAAAATAGGTAAAGGGGAAAATTTCCCTAGTAATTTACGGATTCTATCCCAAACCAGAGAGTGGCGAGTTATACTTTAATTCTGATATGTACCTAACGAAGGACTCCCTCCTTGCTTCTTTAAAAACTTGCTTTGTTTGGAGAGGTTTTTCTTGTATATTATTCTATTAACCAAGACAGGACGCCTTCGATATCGCTTGTAACTAGCTCTTGCAATTTTCCTACTCAAGGCACATTTACTATTCCACCAAGGTGCCAGTGGACAACGGGGTTTCCCTGATATTTTAGGAATTGACATCATTGCCCATCCAATCATTACACTAGCGAGATATTCATAGGCAGCCGAGGGGCAAGGAAATTCATTGGCCTTACGATTGACTTTGGTAGATTTTTCATACAGCTGCCAATCTGCCTCCTTATCTTCCATTTGGGTAAAGATGGGGAGGGTGTATTTTGTACATACTTAAGGGGATGGGGTAGTGGTCGCTCCCATAGAGATTTTCATCCACTGACCACTTATAGTCTAATCGTAATGATGACTAGCATATTGTAATATCAATTGCTGAACTGGAGTTATGGGCTACATCAAACCTTGTAGGAGAACCATTGTTCATTAAAACTACATCATTGCAATCTAACAATCTTTCATTTATAAGCCCACAGTGATCACACCTACCCTCCCCCCACAAAGTGTTTTGCATTGAAATCCATCAGAATGAAAGGCTGAGGTAGTTTGTCTAAAAGTGACTACAAATCTTCAACCTCTAATTGTCTTGGATTGCCAGCTCTGTCCACCAATCGAGTTTCTAGGTCAGGTTCTAGATAGAGAGAGCACAGAGTGACCCATTTGTTGATGAAAATCTGTGTTGCACAAGCTTGCAGTATCGAGTCTAATTGGACAATTTTTTGTGGTAATGACTTGGCCGCAATAATACATGTGCCACCATGAGCAGTTCACTACAAGTGGTGGATATTTGTGAAAAATAATGTTCTGTCCACAGTTAGGAGAAACATTACCTAGTAGTACCTCGAGATATGAAATTAATCCGTTCCGAGGCGCCCTTCGTATCATGAGGTTTTCGTATCTTGGACCACATTTTACATGTAAAATGGCTAATCCGTTCCAAACCCTCCAAAAACACCCCATTAAATTTCATAATAAAGCTAAATTGACTAAAACAATGAAATACTACAACAATTTGGACCATTCAATACCTAAATTAAGACTAAAAATGCAAAACCTGTAAATAAAGTGTATATTAGTGTACAAGAAATATTATTACTGTAACGTAAAATGTGGAAGTTTACCTTTCGAGTGAGACTACGTACATACGTAACTATCCAAGGAAGATTGCTTCTGCCTACGTACTTTTTCACAATGTTCCTGTGCGAGCCTTTTCGGGGGTGTCTTCTACAAATGATTGCACTTTATGGAAAGCGGCTTTAATTTCTGCCATTTTTTTTTTTTGGTATGTAATATGTACGTACGTACACTAAAAAATATACGTACATACTACAACGTAACTATCCAATACGTACACACTACAACGTAACTATCCAAGGAAGATTGCTTCTGCCTACGTACTTTTTCCCAATGTTCCTGTGTGAGCCTTTTCGGGGGGTGTCTTCTACAAATGATTGCACTTTATGAAAAGCTGCAGCTTTTCATAAAGTGCAATCATTTTTTTCTTCTTTTTTTGATTTTTAACTCCCCCCCCCCCCCCCCCCACAGAATTTCAACTTTCTTTTTTTGCACCTCATGATACTGTTGGCCCTGGTGTCCATCAAAACCCTGTTCAACCACAAATGCTCTCTCTGCAACTGATTTGGGTACTGAATGTTCGGCTGCTGACTTCAACATAAACTGAAGTGCCTTGATTATACATACACTACATACTGGTATGCATGTTGTAAATGATTGGTCTACACCCTCTGTTCAGCAGGGAGTGGAGATTCTACCAACCTTGCAAAGTTTCCCAGTTATCCCATGAGAGAGACTTGATCACTTATCCCATGTGAGAGATCTTGGTCACTTTTTTTTTTTTTTTTTTTTTTTTTATTAATATTACGTACACATTGACGATCCCGAAAACGAATACCGCGTGCGTACTATAACAATGCTGGTACCGAGTGGATGAGCCATACCACCACATGTACATAGTAGATGCATGATGGGAGGGACGCTGGCCAATAGGAGAGAAGGATTTCATGGCCGCGACTAGCATCAGGAACCAATGGGAGAGCAGGAGGATGGTGGCGAGTCTACTAGTATACTAAGATGGCGGCGCGATTTTCAAAATTGTTATCCGGGCGAATCTCGGACTTTCAGAAACCTTTCGTATCTTGAAAACTTTTCGTATGTAGAGCCGTTAAATTTTTCGTATTGGCTTTCGTATCTCGAGTTTTTCGTAACTCGAGGTACCACTGTATTTTGGTCTCTTTCTCTTGCAAACAAAGGGCAGCTAAATTATGCTCATTAAGAAGGACCCGGACCTGTTCTCTGTTTGAATGGAAACCTCGTATGTTCCACTGACAGAGCCATTATTCACTATTAGATTTGTTTTTTTGTACTTTTTGGACTTGAAATGGGCTGGTCTGGAAAGACTTGGTCTTGGTCTTTGTTTCGTAGAGGAGGAACTTGGCAAATCCTCAAGAAGCCTGCTATTTCCTTTCTTGGGAACCCTACCATGGTTTGGGGATATAGGTGGAGATGGAGTACGGGGTCTCTTATTTCTAAGAGGCACAGTCTCTGCAGCGTGCACCTGAGCCTTATGAGGTGCACTGAACAAGGTTTCATTCTGGGACATATCCAGATCAGGCAGCAAAGCTGCCTGTGAGGCTTCTACATCAGAAGCCCGAGAGACCTCCCAGAAGCCCAGAGGAGGGGACAAAGGAGCCTTCTTGGATGAAGGCGGAGATGCTGAATGTACTTCAAGCTAAGAAGGGGATAGCTGAAGCTTTGGCTTTGAAGTTGGCATCCTAGATTGATCTTTATTCGATTTTCCACTTTTCACTACATCACTATACATTGAGGTCTTGGGAAAAAGTCTTTTTGCCTGGCCAATACTTATATGTTCAGCATGAGCTTCCTCTATGGCTACCAATCCATTTTTAAAAGACTCACATTCCTTATGCCTTGCATTATGATTTCCCTTATAATTTATACATAATATTGGATTAGAACATTCGCCTTCACGCTTTTGTAAGGAGCAGGCAGCACATAACTGGTCTAGCACACACCTTTGACGAGTGACCATATCCAAAACATATGAAGCATTGGAGTGGTCTATGCTTAAAAGGTATAACACGAAATCTCTCCTTGTCAACATATAATTAGGAACTTGATCATCATTAAAAGTGAAAATAATCATTCTTGACCTTGGAACCTTGAAAATCTTCCACTTTATCATCGCACATTTCCAGCAATTCCTTGTCAGACAGTTCATATAGGTCTTGACTGAATAACACTCCCTTAGCATAACAAACTATAGTGTGGTTTGACCTCTTTTAACATGTTAGTATTTTTCAACTTAAGAGATCATGTGACCTTGTCTATAAGACTTTGCATGAACCAAAAAACTGTTCTTTCCAAATCTAGTCATATCTGAGTTGGTCATTGTTCCTACCAATGTTATCAAATGTTTCCTGAAGTGAAAAAGATTGCAAAAGTCTGATTTTGTTGAAACAATCAGCCACCTGGCAGGTAGAGGTGTCCTCACCTTATGTTTCCCATCTGTAGTTTCCTGACTGACCCTAGCTGGATAAAAGGAATCTACTTCAATATTCTGGGGTATTTTATGAATTAATACACATTAAGTTTTCCTTACATGAACACTTTAAAGCATTCATGGCATTCTTATGAGTATTAAACTCAATCCAAACCCTCCAAAATGCAAAATCTTCAGTTTCACAATACTTTATGACTTTAATTTCACCATACCTTCCAAACATTTCCATAAATGCAAAACAATTTAAATCTGAGGGGAGAGAATCAACATAAAGGATTCTCTCACCACTGCTAGAGCTTTCCATAGCCACACTCAAGGTCTTGTCATGGGTCGTCTTCTGTACAATTGAATTTTCTTTAGGATTGTCCTTGTTCGTGCCAAAGGTCGAAGAGGAGGGTAGTGTCGGGTCGCATTGTCCGGGGGAGTTTATTATAGGGTCGTTAATCATTAATCCTTCAAAAGAAATTTGAAAAACCTACTGCAAAACAGGCACAGAAAACCAGGCCCCCGCACCAACCCCTCTCTCACCAAAGACACTCGGAAGAGACTGACTCCCATATGTCCACTCCCTACCCTACCCCGAAGGATAGCTCTATCATAACATGAGTGGCTCAAGTGTAAGCAAAACCCGCTTGATAGGACTGAGGGCATAACTAGTATGCAATCATCCCCATTCATGTTACAATAGAGGGCAAACCGGATAGAATGCCGAGAGTCCTACCGTAGAGACTACCTCCCCGGCAAGTCCCCCATAGGTAGTTCTGCCCCGATAGATATTGGTATGAAATCATATCAACATCTTCAGGGTCCAAACATACTCGAGAGGCGGACCAAACCTCTAGTCTCTGCCATTTGGATAAAAAAAAAAAAAAAGAGCCAATGCGCAGAAGCCCAGGCCCTACCCAACCTGTAAGAAGGTTTTAGTGAAGAAGGGGGGGGGGGGGGGGGGGGACAGCTAGGTTGAGCAACCGAGTTAAAGGTAGTAGAAGTGGAAACAAATTAAAGAGGAAAATTGAGACTTTTGGATTCGAACTGGGATATTTCTCCCAGTTCAAAAGCCCTCTTGCCTGCTATGCAATTTCAGCCGTCGGCTGAAAATGCATAACTTCGTCAAGGCAGTCTCAAATCAAGAGGGAAGACTTTGTAGGAGCACAATTGGGAACAGGAGTTGAACCTCAAGCAACAACTTCTTGAGCAAGCAGACAGCAGTGTTAAGGGAGGTCTATTCCAAGCTACATATCTATGGGCAGTTGGAAATATTGATTCAGGAACTAGAAAGAACCAGAGGCTCTTTGAAATAGGAGCTGCTGACATGAGGAAAATTAAAAGTACAGTGGTACCTCGAGATACGAAAGGCTCAACTTACGAAAAACTTGAGATACAAAAGCAAATACGAAGATTTCTTCGGCTCTACATATGAATATTGTTCAAGATATGAAAGGTTGTTGCTATAAAGTCCGAGATTCGCCCGGACCACCGATAATTTTAAAACTCGCGCGCCGCCAACTGAGTAGACTCACCACCACCACCACGTGATGCATCTACGTAGCGGCGTCCTTTTTCGGTCACTTCACGGCATCATCAGTATCGTAAGCACGCGGAATTCGTTCGTTCTATACAATTTCGTTTATCAACGTAAATTCGTTAGTGATTTCATTGTAGTACTACCTTATCGTGTTGTGTGAGAACTTTACTTCATACGTATACGTACTTCATAACTTAAATTACGTACAGTATATATGTAGTCATGGGTCCCAAGAAAGTTGAAGTAGGAACGAGGAAGATGCTTTCTTTGGAGACAAGATGGAGATAATTAAAAAGTATGAAGCTGGTATGTGATTGAGTGTGATCACCAAGGAATGCGGCCGAAATCCGTTGACAATAGGCACCATCCTTAAGCAGAAGGATGTCATCAAAGCAGTTACACCTTCCAAAGTCGTGACTATTTTGTCCAGCAAGAGGAGCCATGTGCACGACGAGATGGAACGGCTGCTCCTCATCTGGATAAAAGACAAAGAAATCGCTAGCGATACAGTAACAGAGACGGCAATCTGCCACAAGGCCAGCGCTATTTTTGTCGATTTGATTGCCCAGGCCGAAGACAACGGAGGAGAAGGGACAGACGCCAACCCCAGATTTCAAGGCTTCTCATGGGTGGTTCGAAAAATTCCGTAAGCAGACTGGCATCCATTCAGTGGTGCGGCATGGGGAGGCAGCCAGCTCGGACATGAAAGCGACCGAAGCCTTTATTAAGACGTTCGACGAGAACTCAAAGAAGGCTACAGTTCTCAGCAAGTCTTCAACTGTGATGAGACTGGCCTTTTTTGGAAAAAAATGCCTCGTCGGATGTACATCATGCAGGAAGAGAAGCAGCTACCCGGGCATAAGCCTATGAAAGACAGGCTTACGTTCGAACTTTGTTTGAACGCCAGTGGGGATTGCAAGGTGAAGCCCCTACTTGTGTATCATTCGGAGACTCCTCGAGCCTTCAAGGCCCACTCCTGTGATGTGGAGGGCTAATGCGAAAGCCTGGGTAACAAGACTTTTGTTCACCGAGTGGGTAAATCTGTGTTTCGGCCCGACAGAGAAGAAATTCTTGGAAGAGAGGCGCCTCCCTCTGAAATGTCTGCTGCTGTTGGACAATGCCCCTCCCCACCCTCCTGGCCTCGAGGAAGATATCCTAGCGGAGTATTAGTTTATCAAGGTTCTTTATCTTCCGCCTAACACCACCCCTCTCCTCCAGCCCATGGACCAGCAAGTGATATCGAGCTTCAAGAAGCTGTATGTGAAACATCTTTTCAAGAGATGTTTCGACATCACTGATGCCACAAACCTCACCTTGCGTGAATTTTGGAAGGAGCATTTAGATGCGATATGCATCAGACTCGTCGACCAGCTTGGCAGGAGGTTTCAAGGCGAACCTTGAATTCCTCGTGGAGGAAAGTGTGGGCTGATGCCGTATCTGCCCGAGACTTCGAGGGATTCGACGTGGGCGAAGCTGGTGCTGCAGATTCAGGAACAGTTGATGATCCTGAAACTGTTTTGCAACCAGATCTTGAAGAATCGTTGCACTCGGCAAGTCCAAGGGGCTGGTCGTCGACGAGGATGATATCAATGACCTTCTCGAGGAGCACCAAGAGCAACTTACGACGGATGACCTGAAGGAGTTGGAGGCCATGCAACATAACATCGTTCAAGAAGAGTTCCCTAGCAGTGGCGAGGAAGAGGACGACGACGCTATGACAACGGCAGAAATGAAGGATGCTCTAGCTGCTTTTCATAAAGTGCAATCATTCGTAGAAAAGACCGCCCGAAAAGGCTTACACAGGTCGTATGCTTGCACAGTTTGATGACGTTTGCCGGAGTTGTTTCAGGAACATTGTCAAAAGCAGGCAGAAGCAATCTTCCTTGGATAGTTATTTTATAAAGAGGCCTTTAGTAGGAGTAAGCAAAAAGGAAGAACCAAGTGATATTACGAAAAAACAAAGTTGAAAGTGGTGAAGTTGAAATTTTGTTGGAAAAAAAAAAAAAAAAAAAAAAAAAAAAAAAAATTTAATTTAAAGTTTTTTGTAAAGTTAAGTGTTAGTTTTGCTAAAGTGTTTCGTAAAGTTCAGTTTATATTTTCCTGACATTTTTTTGTTTCGTAAAGTTAAGTGTACATATCTGCCGTCCTCCTCTGTCGCCACTTTCGGAGAGCCTCACTCGAAAGGTAAGCTTCCACATTTTACTAATTACGTACATAAATACGTACAGTTTGTTCCGACACGGGATACAAACCTTTCAGTCCTTTTACAATAGGAAGGTAACTAGCGCCAGCTGGATGATCGTAAGCTTTCGAACAAGGGAGTTCGGTAGTTTACTGCTTGTCCGACAGTGCGCGCGCCGCGCGACTGGGAGGCGAAGAATCACTTTTGCTTTCGGCCGCTGCTGGCGGCTTCACACTTCCAATAATGTGCTAGGGCACGTGCTCTCATCGCCTCTCTGCCCGCTTCATTTGTTTTTGTGTGCTTTCTGGATATTGTATTATCTCTTACTGTTTGTGTGTGTGTGTAAAAGTGAACTGTAAGTACTCTTTTCATTTTTTCATATACACTTATTGTTATTGCAAGTGAATAATGGACCAAGGATCGAAGGAATCTCCGTGCCCTGGGGTGGAGGGACGTAAATGTGGGAAATTTAGAAGTTTTCCCGAGATCGATCCCCATGTCCTTTGTGCTCGGTGTCGAGGGGGGGAGTGCTCTCGCAGGGCCTTGTGTTGTATGTGTTAATTGGTCGGAGGTGCAGTGGGGCTTGTACGAGGGCAGGAAGAAGCGAAGGCCTGCCAAGGAGTCGTCGGAAAGCTCTCCCGCAACTCCCTTGGTAACAGACACTGTCTTCTTTCTTGACCCCCGCTCAGCTCCCGCGTATGGCACCTTCCCCTTAGGGGGGGGTGTGTGTGTGTGTGTGTGTTATTCGGGTCCTCTTCGCCCGATCCGTAGAGCGTAGAGGAGGGCGCTCGGTACCCCGACATACAGCTGTATTCGGGGTCTTCCGTTCGTTCGGGGTGGGGCTGCCGAGGTTATTGCGCTGATTCGTCAGCACAACGATCTCGAGGAAGGATCACCGCTCCCACCATCCGAGCCCACATCCCAGCTAGAGTCGTTTTGGGGTCCTAAGAAGGAACCCAGACCGACGGTGGGTCTGCCGCGATCAGAGCTTGCCGACTGTTTTAGACCAGGTCGAGTCTCTTGTCTCCGGACAGGATGGCTCGCTAAAGTCTGGCAGGTCGAACAAGCTACTTCCTCCTCCTCTACTGCGACAGCGGCATTTTTACGTGCCATCTGAGGATCCAATGCCGCCCAAACAGGTGAACCCAGAGTTAGCCAGGCTAACTCCGGGTGTCTCTCTGCAGCAGCTCCTGTCGGAGAACCTCTGGTTCTCGCAGCAAGAGGCACTGGGCCTGGAATCCACCGCTATGGCAGCTTTCCAGGCCGTCTCCTGGTTAGACCTGTGGTCCCTCACCGTGTCTAAAGTCGCAGCAAACTCTGGGGTTACTCCTCTTGAGGATGACGCGGCTTTCAGGAGACTTTGTCAGTCTGGGGGAAGGGCCATCTCCTTCCTCGCCCATCAAACGGCAAACCTGTGGGCCAACCTGGTACTTCGCATTAGGAACGCAGTCCTTACCCGAGTATCCAGGGCGGCTGGGCAAGAGGCAGCACTTGGACTAAGTAACGGACCTGTGTGGAGTTCCTCCTCTCTCTTCCCAGGAGAGATGGTGGACGCTGCGGTGGAAAGGCGGCGCACTGATGACAGTGACCGCCTGGTACACCATGCAGTTTCGAAGGCTTCTGGGCAGCCTCGAACTGCGGCCAGGCCTAAGAGTTTGGCTAGCGTTTCCTCAGCTGCTAAGAAGGTTGCCCCGTCGAAGCCCCGAGGAAAGACACTGGCTTCTACTTCTGCAAGCGGAGGTCATCAGCAGCCCTCCTCCCAGTCCTCCTTCTCACGAGGGGGGGCAGGGAAGAAGTCAAAGAAAGGTGGGAAATGCTAGGGACGGCGTTCCCCCTCACCTGCTGCCAGAAGAGAGGGGGGTGGGGGGTGCCTGGCGAGCCATTAGGCAACATGGCTGCGCTACGGTGCAGAGACCTTGATAGTCGACGTCCTTCGGGAGGGATATCAACTACCCTTCGAATCTCTGCCACCCCTCACCTCCAACCTGGTCCATCTGCAAACATACGTCCCGGGATCATCAAAGGACGTACCTCTATGACAGGAGATCAAGACCATGCTGAACAAAGGATCTGTGGAGATCGTCACGGATCAATCACCGGGCTTCTACAGTCACCTTTTCCTGGTGGAAAAGTCTACGGGGGGCTGGCGCCCGGTGATAGATCTCTCCCCTTTGAACCAATTTGTTCACCAGACTCGGTTCAAGATGGAGACGGCACGTTCCGTGCTGGACTCCATCAGGGAGAACGATTTCATGCTTTCAGTGGATTTGAAGGATGCGTTATTTCCAGATACCCATCCATCAATCCTCCAGAAAGTACCTCTGCTTCATCCTCGACAGGACGGTGTACCAATTCAGGGCACTTTGCTTCGGTCTCTCAACTGCCCCACAGGTGTTCACGCGAGTGTTCACTCTGGTGTCTGCTTGGGCCCACTCGTCCGGGATACGTCTTATGAGGTATCTCGACGATTGGTTAGTCCTGGCGAGCTCCCGCTCGCAGTTGCTGCAGGACAGGGATCGACTACTGGAGTTCTGCCGCAATCTGGGGATCGTGGTGAACTTCGAGAAGTCCGATCTCGAACCCAAGCAGAGGATGAAGTACCTGGGTATGCTGATCGACACGGTAGCAGGGCAAGTCTTCCCGGCAGACTCGCGGATCAGCAGATTCAGGGAGGCAGCCGACCGGTTCCTGTCTCTGCAGGAACAGGCAGCTCAGCAATGGCAAGTCGTGATCGGCCACCTGTCGTCACTCGAGAAGTTAGTCCCTCACGGGGGTCTTCACCTGCGGTCTCTCAGTGGAGACTAAAGGAGAGTTGGTCACAGTCAAGGGATCCACCATACTTCCCCGTGTCCCTCACGCAGGAGGTAAGACAGGACCTAGCCTGGTGGATGGATGTATGATATTTAGGGCTAAAGCCCAGGCACTGGGGCCAATGAGGCCATTCAGCGCCGTAATGAAGGTTAAATAAGTTGAATTATGGTAAATGAATGAATGAATTAGTGAAAGAAATGACTCATAAAAATAGACGTGACTAATAAATAAATTAAAAATATGAGTTTCAATGAATGGAGTAATATATGTTAAAAATAGTTTAATGTCTTTAAAAATCTGTATATGATTTATAAAAGTTTATCTAAATATTATTAAAAATTTCTATACACTTTAAAAAGGAGACGAGAGCAGAACTGTCTGCTTCATCTCCCAAAATATTTGAGAGGGATTTACCCTGGAAATATCTTTCCCTTTGGTTAAAATATCTGGGGCAAACCATCAGTGTGTGCTCCACTGTTTGTATCTCGTCACAGTAAGCACACACTGGTGGGCTGCTTCCTTCTAAAATAAACTGATGGGTTAAATAAGTGTGCCCAATCCTTAACCTCGTTAAAATAACCTCTGCTCCTCTGTCAGGCTGGAATGACGAAGGCTACGGCTGTATATTTTTCCTAATACTTCTGTACTTACTGTTATTGGCAAGAAGAGAAGTCCACCTTTCTTGCCATTTACTTAATACAAAAGACCTAATAGGACCTTTTAGGTCTGTATGAGGCACTTTCCTGAAGGTTGTTTCTGGCAGAGCACTAGCAGCTTTTGCTTCCCTGTCTGCAGTCTCGTTTCCGTGAATCCCCACGTGAGAAGGAACCCAACAGAAAGAGACCGACTTACGCAGACAACTGCTATACGAAAAAGACTCCTGAAGTTTTTGGATTAATGGATGAAAGCTATTATAAATCTTTTGATAGCTTCTAAAGGTGCTTTAGAATCAGAGTATATGACAAAATTAGTGTCACTACTTTGAAGAACTAAATCTAGGGCAGAGACTACGGCTGTTAATTCGGCAGTGAATATTGATGCAAAGTCAGGTAATTTAGCTGTATATGCTGTATCACCAAGGATAACAGCACACCCAACACCACTATCTGACTTTGATCCATCTGTATAAATCTTCACATAATTGGCATGGGTAACGTCGTGCTATAAGAATTTTCCCCTAGTCTCTTCTTCAGTACAATCCTTCTTCTTAAATGATTTCTTGCATACTAATGCTTCAGGAATAAGCCATGGAGGATTTACAGGATGTTTTACTTCCAGAACTTTCTGGGATTTGAGATGGTTATCCCTAACATCCTCATTCAGTCGAATTTGGAATGGTTTAGAAGCTCTTGTACCAGAGAAATTCCGCGCGTCTGTTTCCTTAAGTACTTCAAAGGAGGGATTTTTGGGAGCACTTTTCATTCTTGCCACGTATCGCAACCCTAGCTCTTGCCTTCTTAGATCTAGGGGAAGATGATCTGTGTCGACATATATGCTTTCAACAGGAGAAGTTCTAAAAGCCCCTGAGCATATTCTCAACCCAATGTTCTGAACAACATCCAATTCCTTTAGCTTGGTTTTACAAGCTGAGGAATAGATCTGACAGCCATAGTCTATCTTGGAGCGACACAGTGAGTCATATAGCCTCAAAAGGGATTTTTTATCAGCCCCCCAACTAAAACCAGAAACAATCTTTAAAATATTCTAAGATTTTTTCACATTAATCTTTAGGGCATTTATGTGGCTGGCCCATGTTAGTTTGTGGTCAATAATCATCCCCAGAAATTTTACTTCACTTTCATAAGGAATGATAGATCCTCTTAAACTAAGTGTGGGAACTTCTTTCACACGACGCCGGTCTGGTAAATCTTACTGCAACTGTTTTGGAAGAGGAGAATTTAAACCCATTCTCATCAGCCCACTTAGTACTTGCGTTAATAGACCTTGCAGAGTTTACATACTGACAATGAATCATATCCTGTGCAGTATATTGCAAGGTCATCAACAAAAAGTGAGCATTTAACAGGAGGCAAGATTTTTTCAACCACACTATTTATTGCCACTGAAAAGTGTGTTACACTTAAAACGCTTCCTTGGGGAACTCCTTCCTCCTGCACAAAAGGTTGGGAGAAAGAGTTCCCCACTTTTACCTTAAAAAATCTGTCCGTTAAAAAGGAATATAAAAATCTGATCATTCTTCCACATATGCCCATCTTGTGCAATTTTTTCATGATGCCAATTCTCCAGGCAGTGTCATATGCTTTTTCGAGGTCAAAAAAATACTCCAATGGTCTGAAATTGTTTGGCGAATCCTTGCTGGACTTGGTTGGTCAGCCTCAGCAACGGATCAAGGGTGGAGCGGTTTTTCCTGAAACCAAATTGAAATGATGATATTAATCCTTTAGTTTCTAAGTGCCAAACTAGTCTAGTATTTATCATTTTCTCCATCAGCTTACACACACAGCTGGTTAGAGCTATTGGTCTATAGCTGGTGGCTAGGGAAGCATCTTTATTAGGCTTTTTAACTGGAACAACTATGGATATTTTCCAGTCGTTGGGTAAAATTCCAGTTTCCCATATTTTGTTTATAATCTTCAGTAAATATTTTTTGGCATCGTCTGGGAGGTGTTTTAGCATTTCATATATGATTGTATCCTCACCTGGAGTTGTGGATTCACTAGAGGAGAGCGCCTCCCGTAATTCTCTCAAGGAAAACCTGTAGTTGTATGGTTCAGATTTTTTCCTGAATCAAATTCCAGAATCATTTCAGAATTCCTAATTTTGTTTTTTGAAATTCGAGAATAATTCTTGGCGCTGGAAACTTCAGAAAAGTGTTTTCCTAGCTCGCTGGCAACTTCAGTGGGCTCTTGTGATCAGAGTGTCACTTATTTTTAAAATGAGGTATGGGGACGCCAACAAATTTCCCACTCAGTTTTCCTTATTTTGCGCCACACCACTTTCAGTAGAGTCTTTGAGTTTATTCCATTAATATAGTAGAGCCAACTTTCTCTTTGGCTCTCTTATAAAAGCGGCATTGCTTGGCTAAAGCACGTTTGTAGATTAATTTAGACTGAGGAGAACCACTAGTTTTGTAACGTCTGTAGCACTTCCTAGTAACTTTCCTCAGAATACCACAAGTCTTATTCCACCAGGGAACTGCAGGTCTACGAGGTTTGCCTTTTGTTTTGGAATCGAACCTTCAGCACTCTTCAGAGTAGATTCAATAAAATAATCATAAGCATCTAGATGAGATTGAAATGACTCAAACTCCCTATCTAGTATGACGCCCTTACTGAATTTATCCCAATCTGCCTCCTCTACCTTCCACTTCGGTAAAACTTCAGATGGACCATTCACAGCATATTTTAAATGGATCGGGTAATGATCGCTCCCATTTAAATTTCGTTAACAGACCAACTAAAATCAAGGTGGATGCTTGTTGAAGAGATACTAAGGTCCAGGGCAGAGAAATGATTATCATGAATGCTGTGGAAAGTCATTGACCCATTATTATATAGGATAACATCATTCCTATCAATAACATCTTCAATTAATTTCCCTTTACTGTCTAGAAACCGACTTCCCCAAAGGGGGTTGTGGGCATTAAAATCTCCTAGAAGTAGAAAAGGAGCTGGAAGTTGGTTAATTAAGGCCTGAATATCTTCACTGATAAAAAACAAGATCTGGTGGAAGGTATAAGGAGCAGACTGTTATCCTTTTCACAAGATGACTGAAATAGCAACAGCTTGTAAAGTGTATTTAATTTTATTATGGAGTGCTGCAGAGCTTTATTAACAATAATTGCAAACACCTCCATTGGCCCGACCACCACTTGGGGGAGAGGAGTTAAATATTGAATAATTTAGTCAGGATTATAAGGGTTGTTACCTAACATTGTCTCCTGAAGGCATATAATCCCTGGATTGGATTCATGAATAAGACTAAGGTCTTCTGCACGGGCTCTGAGACCTTTTACGGTTCCACTGAAGGATATCAAAACATGAATGTTACGGTGGTAAAAAGTGCTACTTCCCACTCCTTAGAGGGGAAGTACTGTTCCTAGTGTGGAGAGAAAGTTCTCCTTATAAGTGACTGTTTCTTTAATGCCCCTTTTCATTTGAATTGGAATTTAGTGTTTTTGGCTGATCATATTTTTGGTATTGATTCTGATCAGAATTTCTACTGTGATTCCGCGAATCACAAGGTTCATTTGTCTTAGACCGGCAAGACTGATCAGAACTCATATGTTTTTGGGCCGAGACTGCTTTTGGAACCACCTTTCTAGGTGGAGAGATCTCTTCCAAAACACTGAACCCATTTGAGGTTTTTATTTTAAAAAGCCGTCATTATTTGGGGATGTATTCCTTGTGCGCTTCTTTGGTGGTTTGTAATTATAGTTTTGCTTTCATTTTTGTTTGTGGCTGTGACAATTGATGGCTCTGAAGTAGCTCTATCTAATTGGGCTTTGTCCCTTGGTTTATTCTTTGTTGGAAGTGTTTTTGGAAACAGGCTTTCCCGAATTCTGTTTGATTGATTTTCGGCTACCCTTTTTTTGGGAGGTGAGCCTGCAACTATCATATTAGTCACCTTTGTATTGACTTTGGTAGGCGAGTTTTCTGTACTTCTTGAAGTACAACTTTTGGTGTTGGAGTTCAAGCACTAGCAGATGAAAATTCCTGACAGAATGGGGATTTTCATAATTTACAGTATGTGGAGTAGCAGGTATGTGATGCCTATTATCAGATGCAGTTGTTTGTTGTCTTACATTGCTGGAACTTTTCATAAGTTTTATTACCGAAGCATAGGTAGAGTTGGCACTTTTGTTTGCCCCCATTACCACACGCTTTGCTTCGCTAATGCTGACATGTTCATTGTCAGCCACTGCCAATACATCTTCTTCAAATCTGTATCTGAGGCAAGTCCTAGAATTTGGAGAGTGATCACCCTTACACTGAAAACAGTATTGGGTTGCTACACACTCGTCAAAATTATCATGCTCCGCAGAGCACACAGAACATCTTTTGTTGTTTTCACAAGTTTTGAATGTGGCCATATTCAAAACATTTGTGACACTGTTTCGGATTTCTTTTATATCTTTTAACCTGCATCCTCTCATGGCCAACAATGATAGTATCAGGTAAGTAACTGGAGGAGAAGGTTAAAAGGATAGCTGCATCCCCTCCTAGCTTTTTTTACGTGAGATACCAACAAGGAGGACATCGATTGAGAATCTCCTCCTCTTCAAAAACATGCAGGTCTTTTGAGTATACTACCCCTTTCAGTGTGTTAAAGAATCTATGCGATGCAATAGATTCGATATTTCCACTTTCAGGAGGTTTAAAATTCGCTAAAAAATTGCTTGGGTTTCATTACCAGCTTTTATTAGCAAGTTCTTTCCATAACGCTTCAAGTTTCCAATGGGAATCGAACCTACCTTGCTCTCGATGCATTCAGCAGCCTTTATCAAATTTTTTCCTCCCTCCTTGTAGCTGGCAACATGCCATATAGGGGTAGGAAGCGCTCTGGTACATGGGGCTGGTCCATGTTCTTTTCATCTTAGGGATGGAAATCAAATGGCTCCTCATTTAAATTTTTCACTGAAAACACTTTCGTGCTAAGAACCGAATCATTAAGAATGTGGCCATGGAGTCTTTGTTGTGCCTCACTAGCTTCCAAGGGTGAGGAAAATTTAACAAAAGCAGAAAATGACTGCTTGTCTTTTTCCAGAACTAATTTAATTCTTTCCACTTTACCAAATTGTTTCATTACACTGTACAAAAACTTCAATAATCTAATGACAAGTTTATATTAGTGCAATGAAGGACTACTATAAGGATCAAATCCACCAGATTTACTAATACCCTGGTGTCTCAGTTTTTCATTCTGTCCGATAGCCGAGCTCATATCCATCTTCATGCCAGAAGTCGTTGCCAGTGCCAGTAAGTCGTCGGATCCAGGGGAGGGAGAACTAGTAACCAAATCCATAGAATTATGCCGGTTCACATTCAGAAGTCCAAAAAGTGCGCACCCAACATCCAAGAGCCCCGCTGAGACCCCAACAGCACATCAGAAAGGGAAATCAAGGCAGCCTCTAATGCCCAAACTCCCCACCCCAACAAACCGCACAAGCCCACAAAGCGATCCCAGGATACTAAGCACGCACACACCAGACCACCTCACACAAACCGGCTCACCTACACACCCAAAACTGCTTGGTTTTATCAAGAAAGTGTCGTGGATCAGTCAGGTATTCACATTCTCCACCAATGGCACAAGTGAGAGTTGATTCCCAATAGTCCACCCCATACCCTACCCTTACGGGATAGCACCAATACGCTTACAGTGGCCCAGGTATAAGCCTATCCGCCTGCTGGGAGTTCTGCCCCCACTAATGGGGACCGACTCCCCACTCCAAACGTATTGGTGGGCTTCCGGACAAAAGCCAGGAGTCCCATCCCAAACACCAGCCCCCCCTGGATTCCGATGGGCTGATGTTTGGAGATGGTTCCGCCCTCAAGGTAGCAATGGGAGGGTCCCATCACTATCTCCTGGGTCCAAACCATATCAGGTGGCGACTAACCACCACAACTCCCACAATTGGCTTCGAATGCAAACCCCTTCCAAAACACGACCCCTTCTCAGACTTACCTAAGCAGTAAAATTTAACAAAAGTGGAAAATTCCACATAATTAATCCAAATGCTAATAAAAAAAAATATTACATGAAGGAGAAGGATGTGGTAAGAATGAAAAAATTGCAGAAAGAAGGAAAAGTTTTGACTAATTTAGTTGGATCAGCAGCTGGGCCCCA
Source organism: Macrobrachium nipponense (assembly GCF_015104395.2). Lineage (NCBI taxonomy): Eukaryota > Metazoa > Arthropoda > Malacostraca > Decapoda > Palaemonidae > Macrobrachium > Macrobrachium nipponense. Next base: position 92,205,634 of record NC_087205.1, on the reverse strand, counting down.
AGGACCACTGAGAAAGGAACTCCACCAGGCATCAGAGCCCAGCTGCTGGTCCCTAAGCCCCCTACCCACGTCAAGGGGTCAGCATCTAGGGGGCCTAGCCTGGTGGCTGGACCACAGGAACCTCTTAAGAGGAGTGCCTCTACACACAACCCCCCCCCCCCCCCCCCCCCCCCCCCCCCGGAGATGCTGCTGTTCTCAGACACATCGAATGAGGGATGGGGCACACACCTGGAGGAATTGCTGACTGCAGGAGTGTGGGACCATCACGACAAGCACCTTCACATCAATGTCCTGGAACTCAAGGCAGCGTTCCTTGCTCTCCAAGAGTTCCAGGACCGCTTGATGGGACACTCGGTGGTGTTGATGTGTGACAACACCACGGTAGTGGCTTACGTCAACAAACATGGGGGCCTAGTGTGTCTCCCGTTGCACCAGTTGATGCGGCAGGTGTACGAGTGGGCCGCGGCTCATTCGATAGAGCTGTCAGCACGCTACATTCCAGGCAAGAGGAATGTAGTAGCAGACATGCTCAGCCGTCGGGTCAGGTGATAGGGACCGAATGGTCTCTACACCAGGACGTGGCGGAAAGGCTCTTCGACCTGTGGGGGCGTCCAGTCATCGATCTGTTCGCCATCCAGCACAACAGAAAACTCCAGGTTTTCTTTTCAGCCGTGCCGGACCCATGGGCAGCTGCAGAGGACGCTCTTCAACACCCGTGGGACAACCTCTTCGCCTACGCCTTTTCCCCATTCAGCCTGATTCGCAAGGTGATCAGCCGAGTGCTGGCCACCCTGAATCTCAGGATGATCCTGGTGGCTCCCAAATGGCCCCAGGCCATTTGGTATCTGGACCTGCTGGCTCTGCTTGCAGAAGCGCCGAGAGAGATTCCCCATTGGCACAACCTTCTCGCCCAGCCACATGTAGAATGGTACCACCGAGCAGTCCAGTCTCTACATCTTCACGGCTGGCCGTTATCCACCATCTCTTGCAAACGAGAGGCTTTTCTCGTAGCGCAGCAAGAGAGATGGCTGGAAACGTCAGACAGTCCTCTGCAGCTGTGTACCAGGGGAAGTGGGCAGTCTTCTGTGGTTGGTGTCGTAGACGGAGTCTATCTCCTCTCAGAGCCACTCTTCAGCAGGTAGCGGATTTCCTAGTTTTTCTTCGCCGAGAGAAGCTCCTCTCAGTCCCCACAATCAAAGGATATAGAGCCACCTTGGCACTAGTCCTAAAGCTGAGGGGACTGGACATCTCGAACTCGTTCGAGATCTCCTTGCTTATGAGGAGCTTTGAAAGGTCTTGCCCACCCAGGGAACTCAGGCCCCCTGAGTGGGACGTGACTCTCGTCCTTAGGAGTTTGACTCGAAGACCCTTTGAGCCACTCCGAGTCTCATCAGACAGGGATCTGACCCTCAAGACCCTCTTCTTGCTGGCCCTGGCCTCGGCGAAGAGAGTAGGGGAACTTCATGGTCCGTCCTTCGATGTGAAACATTCCAGGGGATGGGGATCTGTGTCGCTCGATTTCGTCCCAAACTTCGTTGCAAAGACTCAGAAACCGTCTATCCCTGACGACAGGTTCGAGTCTTTCACAATCCCTTCCCTAATGGACTTCACCAACAATGATTCGGATGAGATGCTGCTTTGTCCTGTGAGGGCGCTACGACGCTATCTGAAGAGAACTCGACACCTCAGGCCTGAGTGTCGACGCCTCTTCATTAGCACCGGGGCGACCAAGAAAGATGTATCAAAGAACACTCTTTCTTTCTGGCTGCGTGAGGTGATCAGGAGGGCGTACGAGACTGATGGTAGTGACGACATCTGTACGCTCCGTCCGAGAGCCCACGAAGTCAGGAGCATTGGTCCTTCCCTTGCGTTCTGCAAGAACTTCTCTGTGGCACAGGTCCTGAAGGCAGGGCCAAACGAAAAACTCATGATACGAAAGCCGCCTCAGAACGGATTAATTTCATATCTCGAGGTACCACTATGCATTATTGTTGCAGTAATGGGATTAAGGAATTACATTTGGGGTTCTTAGGTGGTCGGGGTAATGTTAAGTTAGCTATTACTATTAGAGGATAAGATTAGATTAAATTGCGTTTTGTAAGATTACTTAATAAATTAGGTTAAGGAGACTCAAGAGTTTTATTCAAGAATCCTTACAAATTTGTTCATACAGTATTAGTATCCTGCTCCATTTGTGTAGCCTGAAAAGCCCCTACAATAGTATATTACTGGACTCATCTGCAACAATACTGTACACGTATAGTAGTTAAATGTGATCACTGAAATCAAACATTGCATACATTCAAGTCCTTATGTACAAGTAAAATTCGACAACAGTGGCATTAATTTCTAAAACCATAATCTGATGTGGCATTAGAATGCATGCCGGCATATCAATTGACAAGAGATCTTGTCACACACACGATGCATATTTTCATGCATCTTTATCTCAAAAATATTCAGATATACAACCTATGTAATATGACAAATTTTCTAGGACAATTTGTATTTTTCATAGCTACAAACCTGAGGTCTTAACAATAGGATAATTTCTAATGCCTAGCTGGATCCGGTTAAAAAGCAGATGAAAGCAAAGAATCTTGTGAGATCTGTCAACACATACATAGATCGGGTGAAGAGTGGTCATGGACCACGCATCTACGCCAGTCTTTCCCAACTCAGGATGACTTAACAAATAGAGGGGCGGCTAGAGGTGGGCAGTATAATGTTAAGACCTCAGGTTTGTAGCTATGAAAAATACAAATTGTCTTAGAAAATTTGTCATTTGTTCATATGCGAACAAACCTTCGGTCTTAACAATAGGATACTCATATTTGGAGGGAGGTATAAGACATCCTAGACCGGCTGGGGGCCTACCCACCAGTCCAGCTCTCAAAAGAAAGTTCTTGGAGAGGGACTGAAGCCCGTTGAGAAGCTAGATAAACTAATATCTAACCAATCAGAACCTGAGTGACGTACAATGATATATGGGATAACCACTGTATAGGGAACCAAAGAGAAACTTTGACTGTTCAATAACAAACCAAGACACTAGGGTTTGTATTACTCCCGACTCCTCCTCGCCAAGGAGTGGAGCCTATGCTACCAAATAGTGGGGAAGATATTGTATATTGCACGACCACACTACCAGTATGATTACCATACTCACCTGTATCAGACCAGTCCAGCAAATGACGTGTCTATTCCTTAAACCACCCGAAAGAAGAAGGAAAGGTACAAGAGAAAGAAGGAGACCAGCCAACTCACTCATTCTCTCATCCACACAATCATCTCAGGTAAGATACAAAGGTGCCCTGTTAAGGGGGCCGGCCGGAACCCCTATATATGGTGGTATAGGGCGAAAAATGCAGTCATGAAAAAATTCATGGAGCTTCATATGGCAATTGAGAATACGTATACGAAATATTTCGTCAAAATTCCTCTTACTTTCGTAGTTACAGGGTAATTAGTTATCGTAACTCAATAAGCCTAAAACATTGATCCGTACAAGAAAATACAATATTTCTTCTATTATTGTAAATTTTTATAATTATTCTCAAAGAAATTGGGAGAAATGGCATCTGTAGACATTCCCCGAGTCGAGAAGGAGACTTCAGGCTCAGCTACCAAGTCCAGTCCTGATTTAGTGCGATCACAGACTTCAAGTAGTCTACACGTTCCATTTCACCTCTGCCATTCGCCCGCTTTTACGTATGTGTCGTATGTTTCGGCAAGAATTTCATCATGCCCAATGAGAAAAAGACAAGGAAAAACATCTCGCAAATACAGAACGAAGAAAAAATCGCTCAAGTATTATTACAGAATATCATAATATATGCGTAGTTAGTGAAGAGAGAGGGGAGGGTTGCTTAGTAATGTCCCTGTCTTGCTTGATAGCACACGTCACACTATGCCCAAGGCTACGATCTTTGAGCAAAGAGATCTTCATTTATGATAAATAACAAAGTTTTGGTTTTTCAATAACCAAAATGGAATATGAAATTCATAATAATCATGATTTATTAAATTGTCTTTGTAAAAAAAAAAGAGTACGCCTTCGAGTTTCACCTCTTGACATTCTCTTCCATTTTACGTTTATCTTTGTTTCGGGCAAGAATTTCATCATGCCAAAAAGGAAAATACAAGGAAAACATCTCGCTAACATACAGAAGAAGAAAATTCGCTGTAATAAGCCGAGTTAGTGAAGGGGAGAGAGAGTTGCGTAGGAAGGAGTGCCCCATCTTGTCTCAAGCAGTGCCCCAGGCTACGATATATGAGCAAAGGGATCACCATTTATGATTAAATTATGATAAATAAAATAGTTTTGGTTTATTAATACACAAAAAAGAAATATACATTCATAATAATCATTATTTATTAACATTGTCTTTATAGAAATACGAAGGAAAACTTTGAACGCCCGTATCTCAAAACTATACTTATTGACCTTCAAAGTCTATCTTCTCACTTAAGTTTTGAAGCTATACCATTGGAATTTGGTATATAACTCAGAAAGACATTATAGAACAATCAAATAGAGCCCTTTTTTCCAATTTTTGTTTTGTATTTTTTTTATAAATTTTTTTCTCCTGATTTATAGGGTTTATTTTTTTATCATATTGAAAAATTCATATCTAGCAAAAAAATGACTTAGAAAAAAAACTTCATTCGATTGGAGGTCTACATCAGGTCTATATATGGTAGTAATCCCAGGTCTTAATATTAAATATCAAGGGAGGAGATAGAATTTGAAAAATGGTTATTTTCGGGATAAATCGCCCTGGCGTCACAAAACCGAAGGTCAGAGGCGAAAATCATATGCGGTTTGGAGATGTCCCAAGTCACCTTACTAACTGGTATGAATATCAAAGCCCTGTCCTTAAAGGGCATTAGCCGGCCGGCCCCCTTAAGGGCAACTATGAGTTACACAATGTTGGGCAGCCACCACAGGACCCAGGGAAAACTTGTCCATACATCTGTGGGCAACATCCTTAAGAAAGGAGGTGAACATGGACTGATGTAACCAAGTACCAGAGCTCAGCACTATGTACAGCCAAGTTCTTTTTGAAAGCCAGAGGGGGACCAATACCTCTAACATCATGTGCTCTAGCCTGCACAGACGTGGTGGTGGAATCAAGAGTCAAGTATGCCTGTCTGCGTTCCTACATACTTTTGATGAATGACCAAACTTGAAAGTTTGAAACACTGAATAGGTTTCGGGAGGAAGGGTCTTACTCGCTCTCTTTCATTTTCAATGATTACATGGGATGGAACGTTAGGGTCTTCAAAGGTCAAAATTATATTAGCAATGGGTGTCTTTTTACTTCCACACTGTCAATGGGCTCATTTCAAGGATCTCACTTTGTGAACTCATAAATCTTAGTCAAAAATGACACTTGGCCATAACTAAAATTCAGGTGGGGTCTGATTTCTTTAATCATATCATATGCCCAGAAGGATTCATTGCAGATAGCATTTGGGCTTGTTTTTGATTTAACATGTATTAGCACTATACGTTTTCCAAATCTAGATATATCTCCACTATTTATTCCTTCCACCTTTTTCTGGAGATACCTGCAGAACTAATAATTGTTAAGTTTCCTCCTTCACTGTAGCAACTAGCCACAAGAAGTTTGGGTTCTGAATGGATTATTACACTCCATTTTCTGATGTGTATCAAACCCATTTAGATGGTACATATCTATCTAAATTTCTGGGTACTTTATCTGTCAAAGCTCCCTCTATAATACACTGATTTATTTGAACTGTATTGATATTACTACTAGCCTTAATGGCATCTTCATATTTATCAAAAGTAATCCATGCTTCCCATTTTGATGTGACTTCAAGGAAATTCATCCTTATTTCAATTATAGGTCCAAAGGAATGGAAGGTTGTCAAAATAACGTCAGCCACACTGCACTGGTATGCCCACAACATGTAACACCCGCAAGTTTTTCACATTAGATAGTTTTCCAACACAATGTTTTGTAGAGCTACCGTCGTGCTCTTGATTAACTGAAATTTCCTGGGGGTGGTCCAAGTCCATGTCCATAGTCGTCATTTGTGCCAAAGCATCAAAAGGTCCAGGGGTACTCGAATCCTTATATTTACTCGTCATAAAGATTAGAGGGGGTATAAAAAAATTATATAAATAAAAAAAAAAAAAAAAAAAACTTAAAACCTTAAAAAAATATCATCAGTCTTTCTTGGAGTTTATTCCGCTACCAAGTGAGAACTGAATCCCAAATGTCCGCATCCCTACCCTACCTCATTGGGGATGGCATAACATGATTAGTGGCTCAAGTGTAGGCCAAACCCACTTGATAGGACAGAGTATTACAAGAATACAATCATCCCCACCCCAATCATGTTATGGACAAACCAGATAGAATGCCGGGAGTCCTAAACCCAGAACCAGACCCCCCCTGGAATCCGTGGTCCAGCTCTAAAGAATAGTTCTGCCCGATCTCTCAGATCCAAACATTATCGGGCAGTTGATGATCCTACCACAGTTCCAACTATTTAGTTTTGGATATAAACCCAGTCCCAGCTATGATATCTTTTCCTATTTTCATGTCTAATAAATTTTAGAAAGGTGGAAAATTCCACAACAATTAATCCAAATTATGCAATGATCTATGGGACTCTCTGACTCGAACCCGGGAACAAATTCCTGGGTGTCAAGAGCCTCCTCACCACTCCAAGGTGGTCCCACTTCTAGGGGGTTCTCTTGTCCTCCCAACCGATAAGGCGGCTAACTTCACATCCAATTGCCAGAGAAGGCTCTGAAGACAAGGAAGGGAGATGTTGCGAACTGGGCAGCAGTGATGACGTCACAGCTAAGCAAGGTGGATCAGAGGAGACAACTGGGAGACGTCATCGTTGAGAGTGACGTCACAAGCGGAGGCGACATCACGGCTTCCCCTCGGTGTGAGGGGGGAAAGAAGCCACTGGTGGAGGAATACAAAAAGATGGACCCCGTGACGTCATCAACGGGGCTGACACCTCAGTGTCACTCAGACTCGAAGCAGCTGCAGACACTGGCGGAGCAATACAAGATGGCCGACTGCTGCTACTCATAAAGATGAGGCTGGGAGGAGGGGGGGATGGCAGGGGATGGCCTGGCCAGACCGGGAAGGGGAGGTGCAAGCCTCCACAAAATGCGCTAGCAACCCCTTAAAGGACAGGGTACCCCCTAGCCCAAGCGTCTTCCAAATCGCTGCCATTTTGGACACCTCCAACACCGTAAGAGAAGAAAATGATGAAAAAACCTCACCCTTCTCGGGAACCAAAAAAGCTCCCAAGGAAGAGGGGCTACATTACAAATATTAGCCTGGCAACCTCCCAATACTTCCACTGATGAATCAATGAAAGAAAAGGAAGGAGATGCAGGGACAACGCTACTATGGGGGTTGACTACTGCGGAAGACTAAACATCGAGAATAGGAGCAAAGCCCTCACAAGTAGGAAGAGTAGAGAGACTCCGATGTTCCATCTTGCCATAAAACTTCCTCCACTACTCCTTAAGCCATGCCCGGCATTCCGTGCAAGGATTCGTAATAGTACAAAAATTCGAACGACACCTACTGTATGTGGTGTGAGGGTCGGTCTCTGCCGAAGCCAAAAAACGAGAACATGGAAAACCAGGAACTCCGGGGCACATACGCAGACGCCAAGAAGGAGCAGCAGCAGCCATAATACCAGGTAAAAACACACCACACACACTAAAAAGAAACTAAACAGGCAATGAACCGGGAAAAGGCCAAGAGAGGTAAACAACTCTCGCCAAAGCGGTCAAAGAAAAGACTGGTGTTAGATGCGTGGTCCTTGACCACTCTTCACCCAATCTGCTTTTTAACTGATCCAGCTAGGCGCTAGAAATTATCCGGAGCGCCTGTTGATTCGTTGGGCACGAGTACTTTCTGCTAGAGAATTGGCGGACGAATACAAACAAGATGGCGGACGTATGTTTTGGCACTAATTTTGAAAACGTGCAGTAATGAAATATCCAAAAGTGTATAAAAACGGTAACGGGGGAAGTTTTGGGAATCAGGGTTTTGGGTGGCCACGGACGCGGAAATGAAAATGGAATTAGTATTAAGTTTTAATTGAAAATGTGCCGAAAACGGAAGGGGGGATGTATTGGGAAACCAGGGTTTCTTGGGTGGGGAGTTACAAAGACGACAAAAATTCACACTAGGAAATGCACGAAACGGCTGTGTGGTTGACCCCCTATTCTGCATTCGTAGAGCTGTTAGCCTAAGAAAACGTTTGGGCACAAGATGCATAGAGAACAAAAACAAAAGAGACCCACGTGCCTAACTAAAAATGACCCTAACCAAACGAACCCACCTAACCCGACTTAGAACGGGTGGCCTAACACTGTTTTCGTTGGCCTACTTTGGAGAAAAAAGAGAAAGAGGCATAGACCAAAAAAGGGGGGAAAGAATTAGTTTCGGCACAGAAATCCACGAAACGGCTGTGTGGTTGACCCCCTACTCTGCATTCGTAGACCGAACATATGGGGTGTTAGCCTAAGCAAAGGTTTTGGCACAAGATGCAGAAAAAAAAAAAACGCACATACCTAACTAAAAATGACCCTAACGCTACCCGCTACTACTACAGTGAGCGTTTCTGGCGTCATTCCTGAAGATAGTACCCAAGCTTGGGCCAGACAGGGTGAGGAATGTGAAAAAAGGGTGGGATTTCACTGGGCGACACGGGTAATTGCCCAGAAATAGATTTTTCCTCGGTCAAAATCCCTTTTCTGGGCTCAGCCTGTGTCGCTCTATGAAATAGTGCCAGAGAATTGGCCCCACCAAGCTTGGAAAGTTATACACAATATATTAAAATACTGAAAAACAGGTAAATTAAAACACAAGGTAGGTTAGTTGCTATAACATAGAACTTAAGATTACAATAAAGTGATAAAAACATACAGAAACAATGCATTTTAATAGACCTTAAAAGTAACTTAATAATAAGAATACAAAACCATAGTAACAGATATGGTAAGGATATACAAAACAAATAAGGGAACTAAGCCCAAACACAAAGCAACAATATCCATATATGTACAACTACATCCAGGGTTAAGTATACAGATGACCGAGCTAAGTAAGGGTGCTAGTGAGGCGGGCAGAAGAGAAAGAGCTACAGAGATAAGGTTTAAGAAAGTATATATCAAGCAGTGTCAGGGGAAACTGTGTTTCCAGCAGCCACTGCAGAGAATTTAAGGGCTTCTAAGGACTTCAAATACTAGTGGCATTTAAATATTGTCGGAGATTTCCAGCCTGTGTATTTCTTAAGATCGTCAAAGTTCATATGTTGAAAGTAATTGATGGAAGTGGCAACTGCCCTAACATCATGAACCCTTGGGAAACTCTGGGTTGGCCTGTTTTATGAAATATGTTATTGTTATAATACAATTAAGTTTGTTCATACTTACCTGGCAGATATATATATAGCTGTATTTTCTGAAGTCCGACAATTTCGAAACTCGCGGCACACGCAGTGGGCGGCCAGGTGGTAGTACCCATTCCCGCCGCTGGGAGGCGGATATCAGGAACCATTCCATTTTCTTTTTATATTTATTGCAGTGCCAGCTGTCTCCTGAGGGGAGGTGGTGGGCACTTTAATTATATATATCTGCCAGGTAAGTATGAACAAACTTAATTGTATTATAACAATAACATTTTGTTCATGAAACTTACCTTGACAGATATATAGTATATATATATATATATATATATATATATATATATATATATATATATATATATATATATATATATATATATATATATATAGCTGGTGGGAAGAGAAAGAGTAGGATTTTTAGGAAACTAAATTAAGTAGATGATATACCGTACATACTCGCATATCATGCGACTTTTGAAACCTAATTTTGAAGCTAATTTTAAAGGGGTCGCATCATACACGCGGTATAAAATTAGCGTACCGTCTATGCTTTCCCAAATCGGCAGATTGCGATAGTTACTATCGGAGGAAAACAGTAGATCTTTTAAAGTTATGCTTTACTTGTACTTCACTATATCCAATAATACTGTATGTATTCTCATATTACTATTGTGTTTTAAAATACAAAAGAGCGATCGTGCGCCATTTGCATTATTTTGGTTTATACACATGTTTAACGTTCTAGACTAACCATCTATAATTTCCAAATCCTTTGATTAAGGCACAATACCGAAGGATTTTTTACTTTTTGTTTTACTCGGTAAAAGAAACATTTGGTATTTGAACTATTATTTTTATTTTAGGATACACAAGTAAGTAAAAATTTATTAAAGTAAAAAATGCATAAAATAAATAAACTAAAACCCTCCAAAGTTGCTCTCAGTGTCCGTATCATCAAATAAGGCTCTGAATTCTTCGTCATCAAGGCAGTCATCATATTCGTCGTCTTCCAGATCTTTGATAATTTCATCTTCATCTCCTGCATCTTTGTATAGGACATAGTCTTCACTTCCATCCATAGCATTTGATATTCCACATTTTTTAAATGCTTTAATTATCACGTTTTTATCGATTTCTGCCCACGATTCTTTAACCCACGAACACAATAGAGGCAAACCTGGAGCTTTCATCCTCCCTCCTTTCATGAATGCTTTCTCTCCAACCAACATCCATTCATTTCACTTCTTCCTGATGTTGTCTTTAAAAGGCTTATTAATCGAGACATCGAGAGGTTGACAAACGCTAGTCAAACCACCGGGAATAACAGCTATATCCGTGTTTGTATCTCGAACACCTTTTACAACAGAGTTCACTTGATGTGACCTAAACATCCCAAACTAATAAACTTTTTTCTTTACGTAAACCACCAGGCCTTGATGCCCAAACTCTCTTTAGCCAAGTCTTGCAGCCATCATCATTCATCCATCCTTTTTCGTGAACTTGGACAATGATACCGTTCAGGAATTTTTCTTTAGGCATCAATTTTCGTTTAAAGATAACCATGGGGGGAAGTTTCGTCCCATCTGCCATACACGTTAAAACGACAGTAAAGTGTGTCCTTTCATGACCAGTAGTTTTGATTAAAATACTTTTCTCTCCTATTTTATTTACGGTCGAGTTTGATGGCATGTCGAAGTTAAGCGGAGTTTCATCCATGTTGCCGATACATGATAATTTATAATTATTAGCTTTGCGGTGCTTTATTACAAATTTGTGGAAATTATTGATTTTTACTTCCAGTTCTTTGGGTAGTTTTTGTGCAATTTTGGTTTTCCTTCTTAGAACAAAGTTATCTTTTCATAAACTGAGTACACCATCCTGCACTTGCTATAAAGTCTGGAATGCCCATTTTTCTTGCTTCTCGAATTGCATACAGTCTTATATTACATCGTGTTATAATAAAACCATTTTCTCGGTTTTCGGAGACCCACTTTGCCACTTTATCTTCTAAATGCGGCCATTTACATTTGGATCCGCGTTTTGCACACTTATAAGATGGAGTTGCTATTAAATTCTCCTTTTGTTTTCTCCAGCTTCGGACACAGCTTTCCCCGACGCCAAACCGCTTACCAGCTTGAACATTGTTAGTTTTTTCAGCTTCAGCTACAAATTGCAGCTTAAATTTAGCAGTAAATTTCCTTGCTGATCTTTTCTCCATGGTTCTATTCACTCTGGGAGCCGAGTTGGTACTGTTTCACTGCTTGCATTTCTGAGCTATATATACCAGCTGATTTACAGTTCTGGCAGCAACGTAGGCCTACTAAACAAGATCAGGCATCTCTGTATTCTCTGAAGGACTGCTAATCCATTAGTATTAACCAGGTGGTCAGTGATCACACACCCTTCATAGCCCACGGAACTGACAAACAATTTTTTCCAACGATGTTTTATCTTTACTGTACTACAATACACACATAATCCTCTATCTGAAGTCCTAAAACCCAAAAAGCTTTAAAAACCTAAAACATTTTGGGGAGTAGAGCGTCAATTCATATGGAAGGTATAGTCTTGTTACCGTGGCGAGCTCTCTGGCATGGCTTTTAAAGATCTGCCCTTAAGCCAATTTTACAAAAACAACAACTGCCCGTGCGTGACAGAACTTTGAATGTCCTTGAGACAAACTCCGAGGCTATAATTATAAGATTATAAGGGTTTTCCATTCCCGGGTACTTTAATCTCCTACCTATTCGGCCCTGCTCTCTCCCTCTCCTAAATCTTACAGCTGCCTAAGCGAGAGCATTTTCCATGCCTATTTTTTATTTTGTATACGATTGCCCTTTCTCAGCTGTGAGGTTGATGTCTGTCCATGGCCGAGAGATGACCAGGAATAACTTGTAAGTCGGTGTCAAAGTCACTCCACACTTTAGTCAGGCCAAAACTTTGCCATATCGCATTCAAGCAACATTCAGTCATTGTTTCCTATCTATTATTTTGTCAGAGAGAGAGAGAGAGAGAGAGAGAGAGAGAGAGAGAGAGAGAGAGAGAGAGAGAGAGAGAGAGAGAGAGAGAATCTGTCTGTATAAGATTGTTTAATTTCTCACTCGTCAAACTTACTGTTATGCTTTATTTCATATTTCCTTGCTCACCAATTTATTCTATACCTACGATATTAAGAAATCAAGATGTGCAGAAGGGAGAACTGCCTCCAGACTGTACAGTCAGTATGGATTTAAACGCACGTGGAACTGGTTGAAATATTGGCAACAGCACCAAAATGAGATGCCATGTTGATAGAAAATCTGACTCCGTTTCTTGTTATTGCATAAAAAAAACTTTATCAATCATGAACCTATGTAATTTATTTAGAATTCTGCGTAACGGAAAATATAATATTTGATATATGTAATGGAAGAAATGGTTTTATCTCTGTTGTTGTTATAAATTTGGCAGATATGCGATCAAACATGTGGGAGGACCAAAACAGCCCAGCCAGAGAGCTCAGCTCATTTTGTAAATACTATTGTTTGGCGTGCTAGGCTTACCCGATTCATTTGGGTGCGCGCTGCAGCTGCTGCTACTGCTACTCAAATAATCGAATTTCTCGTACTAATCCCAAGAGTTGACCATGGAAAAATCCCCCCCAAAAAAAAAAAAAAAAAGATTAACCAAATCTCCCTGGGATAATAAAATAATTGACATATGCCAAGCCTTGGATTTTTTTTTTTTTACTCTGTCTATCAGGAAAAGATACTGATAAATTGAATTGACGGTATCTTTCCTGAGAGAGAGAGAGAGAGGTGGAGAGAGCTAGAGAGAGAGAGAGAGATGAAGAGAGAGAGAGAGAGAAGAGAGTATATTTAACCAGTAGGCATTAGTACATATGCAGGCAGTGTGTTCATGCTTGTTAAAAAATGTGCAGTACGGGTAATTTACATCTGGAAGACAAAAGAAAACAAAAATATATGAATTTTGTTGCTGTCAGTCGCATGGACTAAATTTACAAAGAGCAGGGAACAAATCTTAACATTCCTTGAGAGATTAGAGAGATGAACCAAGGCCATCTAGGATGAATATCTCTCTCTCTCTCTCTCTCTCTCACTCTCTCAACTATACTGTACGTGTTAACTTGAGTCTCTGAAACCAGTAGGTATTAGCACACGCGCAACTGTATGTGTGTGTGTGTATGGGCATACTGTTGAAAAATGTGCTGTGCCTACAGGTAATACCTACATCTTGGAAGATAAAACATACAAATTTTGTTGTTAGTCGCCAGGGATATAAAGGGTGTGACCAGCAGACAGAAAGATTAACATTTTTCCAGAGATTAAAGAGCTGAATTTTGTTTTGAAGGTATGTCAACCGTGTTAGTAAATAGGTATCATCTTCTAAAGAATTTTTTTTCTCTTTTCTGTTTGCGGAAGAATCTTCAAACCATTTTGCCCTTTGCATTCAAAGTAATGAGAAGGAATCATTCTATTCTTCATGTAATCAGTAAAATACTTAAACTAATAAAAACTAAAACTACGTACTGTATGCAAAGCGCACACATCATCGTTAGCTTCCCGTGTGTAAACGTTCATTATAAGAAATTCACCGAGTAGTATAACTAACACCTGATTGGCTGGTTGGTAGCCACGGAGATCTGTTATCCAATGACTGCCCTCGGCTTCTGTTCTATTTATAGACATATGTTGTGGATGGCACTAGGTTTGAATGTTACCATGTTCGTGATTTTCTGACTGCTGACGGCAAAAATTACTCAATAATTTTCTTTATATACTTATTTCTAAGTGAAAACTATAATATATGATCATTTTAACTTTAATGTATAGTGGTATGAAAAATACCAGTGTCACAGCGATGCGTCATAAATATAGTGGTATAAAATACCACATGGTGTTGTATCGATACATAATCACAAAGTACAAATCCTTTTCCCGGACCATCCTCAAAATTTTACGACTTCAACTTCAAGACCGATATGGTGAAATATATTATAGTCATACTTATTGTTAAAATTCACAAGTTGAACTGCAAAACATTATTAGATTTTGATTGTTATGTGCATATATTTTTTGCGTTTTACGGAATGTTTGTTTTGAAAATAATCGCTATTAGTGAACATATGGTATTATTTGTCCCACTATTTTATTATAGGTGATCTTATTTATCTCACATTCATATAACAGTATTATATTAATTTTTATTTAAATAAACTGTAATTAATAAATATCAATAATGAAAAACAAAGGGAAAAAATGTTTTTGCTGCAGTAGTGATATTTGTTTGATTATGCATCTGACCTCACATTTCCGAAATCTGAAAAATTCCAAAAACCGAAACATCGGAATGTGTATGTACTGCACATTTTTTTTAAACACGCACACAATGTCTACACATTTACTGATACCCATTGGTGAATGACTCAAATTACAGTATTTAGAGAGAGAGAGAGAGAGAGAGAGAGAGAGAGAGAGAGAGAGAGAGAGAGAGAGAGAGAGAGAGAGAGAGAGAGAGAGAGAGAGAATGATATTTAGGACACCAAGGCGTGTTATTTTTACAATTACCCTATATATATCATCTTAGGATTCTTTTTTAATCTTGAGATTTTCTATTCAATTCTCGAGATTAGTAAGAAAATTACTGTAACTTGACTAGTAGCAGCACACATCTGAATGACTCGGCCATTAGCATGCTAAACCACAAACCTTATGAACTGATGCTCTCGGAAAAGGAACTTGCATGATACAAGAGATACATGACAAAAACCACTGTTTATTGGTGAAAACTTTGGGGTCCCATGATATGCGAGATCGCACGTTACTCGAGTATATATGGTATATCTTGGTTCCTCACCTGTTAGCAAAGTAGACTCTGATATTACTGTCACTTAAGCCTGCTTCTGCTCAATCAGAGTTGCCAGCCAGGTGGAGACCTGTAGTGCTGGTGCGCTCTGGATGCTCTGTCAACGGGAACGTGACAAGACCATCGAACCATACATATGAGGGCTATGAAGCAACTGACCACCACCTGACCAACTAGACAAAGACCCCCTGAAAGTTAACCTAATGGATGGGAGATCTTCACACAAGATCTCACCAACAACCAAAGCCACAAAACATTAAAAACTAACCTAACTCCTAACTAAGGGATAGGGAAAGAGCTACCTCCAGCCCCCAAGACTGTGTCTGCAGAAATGTAAGGTCCAAGAGAACTACAGTCCTCGTATATCGTTCTCCCCTCTCTTAAGTAGTGTGAGGCGAATACAGAATTGCTCCTCCAAAAGGTGCCATCAAGGATGTCCTTGATTGACATGTTCTTTTGGAAGGCAAGAGGGGTAGCGACAGCTCTGACCTCGTGAGCTTTCACTCGCAAGAGGCTCAAATCAGTCTTCTGGCAAGATGAATGAGCCTCTTTAATGACGTCCCTCGGAAAGAAAGCCACAGCATTCTTCGATAATGGTAATTCAGGTCTCTTCACAGAGCACCAAAGATCACCTGAGGGACCTCGTACCTCCTTCGTTCTATGAACGTAGAACTTGAGAGCCCTGACAGGGCACAGGACTCTCTGGTTCTTGGCCCACTAGACTCGACATACCCTTTATCTCGAAGCTCTTGGGCCAAGGGTTAGACAGGTTCTCGTTTTTAGCCAAGAATGTGGAACTCAAAGAGCAGACAGCGTTGTCTCCTTTGAAGCCCACTTGGTTACTAAAAGCTTGGATTTCGCTAACTCTCTTCGCCGTTGCCAGAGCAGTTAGGAAAAGAGCCTTCTTTGTCAAGTTACGAAGAGACGCTGCGTGAAGAGGTTCGAACGGACTTGACATCAAGAGTCTAAGAACCACATCTAAATTCCATGAAGGCGGCCTCGCCTGAGGAATCTTCGTGGTCTCGAACGATCTCAAGAGGTCTTGAAGATCTCGGTTGTCAGAGAGGTCCAGGCCTCTGTGCCGAAAAACTGCTGACAACATACTCTTGTATCCCTTGATGGTTGGGACTGCCAATTTCTGTACATTCCTTAAGAATAGCAGAAAATCGGCTATTTGGCTCTCAGAGGTCGTGGAAGAGGAAACTCCCTCCTTTCTACACCATGCCCTGAAGGAAGCCCACTTCGATTGGTAAACAGCTCTTGACGAGGCCCTCCTTGCGTTGGCGATCGCTTTTGCAGCTGTTTTAGAAAAACCTCTCGCTCTGGCCAACTTTTCGATAGTCTGAACGCAGTCAGACCCAGAGCGGAGAGGTTTTGGTGATACCTTTCGAAGTGGGGCTGTTTGAGTAGATCTTTCCTCCAGGGCAATGTCCTTGGGAAGTCTACAAGGAATGACATGACCTCTGTGAACCATTCTCTCGCCGGCCACATCGGGGCGATCAGGGTCAACCTCGTCCCTTCTGAAGCCGCAAATTTCCTCATCACTTCCCCCATGATCTCGAATGGTGGGAAGGCATAAAGGTCCAAGCCTGTCCAACTCCAGAGCAGTGCATCTACAGCGATTGCTCCTGCATCCAGGACCGGGGAGCAATATAGAGGAAGCCTCGACGTCGCGAATAGGTCGACCAGAGGACGTCCCCACAACTTCCAAAGCTCCTGACAAACGTCTTGATGCAGGGTCCATTCTGTCGGCAGGATTTGGTCCTGTCGACTGAGAAGGTCTGCTCTGACGTTCTGCACTCCTGTGATAAATCTCGTCAGGATCTTGACTTTTCTCGCACTTGCCCACAGCAGAATCTCCCTTGCCAGGTGAAACAGAGGCCGGGAGTGTGTTCCTCCCCGATTCTTTAAGTACACGAGGGCTGTGGTGTTGTCCGAGTTGACTTGGATAACTTTGCTTGTCACCTTTTCTTTGAAGAACTGCAGCGACATGAAGACTGCTGCCAGTTCTTTTACATTGATGTGCCAGGCTACCTGTTCCCCTCTCCAGGAGCCTGACACTTCTTCCTCTCCTAGTGTTGCTCCCCAACCCGAAATGGAAGCGTCGGAAAACAACACTAGGTCGGGGCTCAGAAGATTTAGGGATAAGCCCTCTTGAAACTTCTGAGGATCGAGCCACCATCTTAGATGGCTTTTCACAGAATCGGTGATCTTCAAGATCGCATTCAGATCCTCTTTGGCCTTCCATTCCTCTACTAGGAAAAACTGGAGAGGCCTGAGGTGCAGTCTCCCCAAGGAAACAAACTTTTCCAGCGAGGAAATGGTGCCCAGCAGACTCATCCATTCCCTCGCCGAGCAAGTCTCTTTCCCAAGGAAGGCTGAAACTTTCTC
This sequence comes from Macrobrachium nipponense, assembly GCF_015104395.2. Classification (NCBI taxonomy): domain Eukaryota; kingdom Metazoa; phylum Arthropoda; class Malacostraca; order Decapoda; family Palaemonidae; genus Macrobrachium; species Macrobrachium nipponense. The sequence continues at coordinate 92,187,955 of NC_087205.1, read as the reverse complement.
TAAGCCTTGCAGCTGATGTTCCTGGGACGGAAACGCCCGAAAAGCCACTGAATCCATCTGAATCCCCAGATACACGATGGACTGTGTCGGGGTCAGATGCGACTTTTGGAGGTTTGCCATAAGTTCCAGGGACTTCGCTAAGGCTAACGTGAAGTGAAGGTCCTTCAGGCACTTCTCCTCTGACGACGCTCTGACGAGCCAATCATCGAGATATTGAGATACTCTTATCCCTGAAGAGTGTAACCACTCGCCCGGTCTCAAGGCTCCTAGAACAGACGGAGGCGTCTCCATTTTGAACTTTATCTTTTCTACGAAAAGATTGAGCCTGCTTACGTCTAGGACTGGACGCCAACCCGACGACTGCTTCGGTACCAGGAAAAGTCTGTTGTAAAATCCTGGTGACCCCAGGTCTACGACCTGTTCCACTGCTCTTTTCTCGATCATCTGATCTAAAAGATCGAAAAGAATTAGCTTTTTCTCCCCGTGATATGACGGAAAAAGGTCTCTGGGAGTTGTGGACAGAGGAGGAGGATCCAAAAAGGGGATCTTGTACCCCTGTTCCACGATCTTGAGGGACCAAGGGTCTGTATCTCTCCCTCTCCATGCTCCCGCAAAAAACTTCAGTCTGGCTCCGACTGGTGTCTGAAGGACATGATCTTCATTTGGTAGCTTTGGGCTTGAAGGAAGCTCTTCCTCTTGAAAGCCCTCTCTCTCGAGCTGCTGCTCTCGAGGGAGGAGCTCCACAAAAGGGTTTAACCTTCTTAGGAGGTCGCACAAAGGAAGGCGTAGAAGGAACTGCTGGACGTCTCGAGGACTGTGCTAAGAGGTCCTGAGTAGCTTTCTCTTGCAAGCTACTTGCCAGGTCCTTTACCATCGTCTGGGGGAAGAGATGGTTCGAAAGAGGAGAAAAGAGCAGCTCCGCTTTCTGAGCGGGCGTAACCGATCTAGCGGTGAAATTACATAGAAGAGCTCTCTTCTTAAGGAACGCTGTTCCGAAGTGCGAAACTAACTCTTCCGAACCATCCCTGACGGCCTTGTCCATGCAAGATAACACGCTGGACAGCTCCCCCAGACTTAGCGAGTTCGGGCTCCTAGATTGCAAGTCCAGGACTCCCAAGCACCAGTCCAAGAAGTTGAAGACTTCGAGAGTCCGTAGAAGTCTTTTCAAGTGATGGTCCGTTTCAGTAGGTGTCCAAGAAACCTTGGCTGTAGACAAAAGGGACCTCCTCTGAGCATTGACTAGGCTAGAGAAATCCCCTTGGGCTGACGAAGGGATCCTCACACCCACATCTCCTTTGGTCTCGTACCAAACGCCGCCTTTTCCACCGAGTCTTGAGGGAGGAAGGGCGAAAGTTGACTTGCCCTGATCCTTCCTTCGATCCATCCAATCCTGTAGTTTCTTGAAGGCCCTCTTGGTGGACAGAGAAGTCTTCATTTCCACAAACTCCGGGGTCTTACAAGACTTGGATGACGACAACTGCGAGGGTGGAGACCTGGGAGCTGCAGGCTGAAACTTGTCTCCGAAAGACGAACATAACAGCCGCACAAGTACCTTGTAATCTGAGACGGACGAAACAGAAGGATGCTCCTCTTCAATCGAGTCCGCCGGACTACTCAACTCTCCTTCTTCCCTAAGAGGAATCGGAGACCGCCCATCCGGAGAGGGCGTACGCCCAGCGGGGCTGGTCTTAATCAGAGATCTCCACTGCTTGGAAGCAGAAGTTTCTTCAATGAGACCGACCTTCCGTCGGTCCCTACTGCTCGAAGGAAGCAGAGCATCTTGACAGCGCTGAGCGTCCTGAGAGACGACCGAGACTGCCTTACTTCGATCTGCTGAAGCGTCCTTAAGCTTCTTACAAGAGCGACCAGGTTTAGAAGCCAAAGCGTCTTTCTGAGCGCTTATGAAATCCTTATAAGGAAAAGCGTCCCTCCGAGCGTCCACCACGTGCCAATCCAACAATCCAGAATCAATACCAAACGACAATCCAGATACTTAAATGACGAGTAAATCCAAAAATCCTAGGCGGAGGTACTGCAAACAGTTGTTTACAGCACCGGCGACAGAAAAAATATGAATAGAAAATGGGAATGTTCCTGATATCTGCCTCCCAGCGGCATGAATGGGTACTACCACCTGGCCGCCCACTGTGTGTGCCGCGAGTTTTGAAATTCTGTCGGACTTCAGAAAATACAGCTATATATATATATCTGTCAGGTAAGTTTCATGAACAAAACAAAATTTGTTGCCTTATTCCTTTTAAGGAAATTGTACCACCTTTCTCCCTAATAAATAATGGGCCTAAGGATATCAGGGTAGTCCTACTCAAGTAGGCTTTTAGGGAGTTGACTGGACACAATGATTGGTCCTGTGGAAGTGGTATGATTTTCCAAGGGGCCCACCTTTCTTGTGGATCTTTGTTTTTGGCTAAAAATTGACGATCTGGAGAAAGGAGAAGTTCTCCTGAGGGAAGGAATTCAATGAGACCTGGATCCCTTGAAAGAGCAGACAGTTCTGAAATTCTAGCTCGAGGCCAAACTTATTAGGAATAAAGTTTTCCTTAACCCTCTTACGCCGACTGGATGTATTTTACGTTGACATTTTTTGTCTCCCATGTGCCGACTGGACGTATTTTACGTTGACTTACAAAAGTTTTTTTTTTAAATTCGCGGAAAAATACTTATAGGCCTAGTTTTGAATCACACCCCTTGGGGGACGCTGGGAGTTCACGGATCAAGGTGTTTTGTTTACAATCGTTACGCAGGCGCGCAAGTGCGAATTTCTTTCTTGCCGCACTAAAAAGTATCTGTGACACATCTCGGAAATTATTTCATCACTTTGACAATTTTTGTACCATTGTAAATTAGCCGTTACATGAAGTATTATATATGAAAATGTGCGCATTTTTATGTAGAATACAACAATAAAATACTCATGATTGTAGCTTTTATCAGTTTTGAGATATTTTCATATAAATAACGATAATTGACAAAATTTCAACCTTCGGTCAACTTTGACTCTACCGAAATGGTCAAAAAACGCAATTGTAAGCGAAAACGATTATAATCTAGTAATATTCAAGCATTTACCTTCATTTTGCAACAAATTGGAAGTCTCTAGCACAATATTTCGATTTATGGTGAATTTATGAAAAAAATAACATTTTCTTTACGTCCGCGCGGTAACTTCCGAAAAAATCATACGTGCGATTGTGGTAATGTTTGCACCATTTTAAATTAGTCGTTACATAAAGTTTTATATATTAAAATGTGCGCAATTTCATGTAGAATACAAAAAAAAATAATTGAAGGTTGTAGCTTTTCTCATTTTTGAAATATTTGCATATAAATCAACGATAAAATAGAAAAAAAAAACCACGTTTGGTCAACTTTGACTCTACCGAAATGGTCGAAAAAAAACGCAATTGTAAGCTAAAACTTCTTACAGAATCTAGTATATTCAGTCATTTATCTTCATCTTGAAACAAATTCGAAGTCTAGCAAAATATTTAGATTTATGGTGAATTTAAAAAAAAATCTTTCCTTCCCTCCGCGCGCGAATTCTCCGCCACAAATCTCCGAAATACGTACGTCCCATTCTCGGAATATTTGCTCAGTTTCATATTAAGCATTTCATAGAGTTTTATATATGAAAATGTGCGCAATTTCATGTAGAATAAAACTAAAAATATTTGAAGGTTGTAGTTTTTCTTTTTTCTTATTTCCGAAATAATTGCATATAAAAAATATATATATAAAAAAATTTGACATTCGGTCAACTTTAACTCGTCAGATATGGTCGAAAACTGCAATTGTAAGCTAATACCCTTACAGTATAGTAATATTCAATCATTTGTCTTCATTTTGAAAGAAATTGAAGTCTCTAGGACAATATTCAGATTTATGGTGAATTTTTGAAAAAAATATTTGTTTACGTCCGCACGTTACGAATTCATGCATTATTTTGTGATAATATTTTCTCTGTGTTGCTTTTATTGTTTTACAATGTGTTATATACCAAAATGATTGCAATTTAGTGTACATTACAAAAAAAAAGTAACTTGTTACCTTTAACCGTTTTGCGCACAGCGCGATTTGAATACAATTATATATGAAATTTCGTTTTTGCGCTATCATATCGCATTATTTATATATGATAATGATCATTTTTTTCATTTCTGATGGTTGCATACTAAACTTCAGGCAATGACAAAAAAAGGAGCCATAAATGAACTCTTAAATCTTGAAAACTAAGCGCGCTGTGATTTTTTGAAAAACAATTTTTCCGCTTCCGCGCTCACTCCGAAACCCCTCCGGAACACGGGAGACAATTTTTTATTTACCGCTCCGGCGTAAGAGGGTTAAAAGAGCTATATATTCACAGGAGTCATTATTGATTTGTGAGGCCAATTTAAGGACATTTAAAAACCATGAGACTGACTTGGGTCTCTCAGAGGGTCTGAGTCTAGCGCAAGCCTTTGGAATAGAGGAGAAATAGGACTGTCAGATCTATATTAAAACCAAATTGAAAGATCTTTTTAAGAGCCGATTTGGTAGTAGTAATTGTGCTTGCTGCTAGGCCTTTCTCAAACAATGTCCTGAAGAAAGTTATGGCCAAATTTGTGGTCATGGTCTGTGCGTTTGAACCCTTGAGGAACAAAGCCAGTTTCTTAACGGCTGAGTCATACTGACGCAATGTGGATTCCCTTTTATCAGATTCCAAGAATTTGATATTTTGGGGATCGATGTTAGCATCCCTTTGTGCCGCAAACTTCATAAAATCCATAAAGTTAGGGCTTTCTGAATTCTTGAGGAAGCTGACACAGTCCGCGTTTGTACTAACCGAGTCGGTTTGGGATTGGGAATCTGCTGAGGCCGGAGTCCCAATTCTAGAAGTAGGGGAAACCAATTGCTTTTGGGCCAGTTGGGGGCTACTAAAGCAACGCGTCCTTTGAACGTTCTGAGCTTGTCCAGTACTTTCAGAAGAAGATTCACTGGAGGAAACAAATCTTCCTCCTCATGTTCCAGTCCAGAGCCATAGCGTCCGTGGCATAGGCCAGAGGGTCCAGGTTGGGAGCCACATACCAAGGGAGTTGGTGATTTGACTCCCTGGTGAAGAGGTCTACCTGAAGCCCCGGAACCTTGTGACAGATCCTTTTGAATGACTCCTTGTCCAAGATCCACTCCGACTCCAGCGGGGCAGAGCGTGATAGAGCATCTGCTACCACGTTCCTTACCCCGGCTAGGTGGGTGGCTGACAGGTGCCATTTGTTCTTGTCCGCCAAGGTAAAAATGGCTATCAGTACATGATTCAGGTGACTTGACTTGGATCCGCCCGTTTATGCAGTGGACTACTACTGCGCTGTCTAGAACTAGCTTGACATGTATTTTCTTGGGAGGCCAGAGCCTCTTAAGAGTGAGAAATACTGCCATGGCTTCCAGTACATTGATATGCAGCTGGCGAAATGGTAAGGACCAGGTTCCCCGGACCTTTTTGTACTGCGAGTACCCACCCCAGCCGCTTAGTGAAGCGTCCGTGTGGATCACTAATGAAGGCGGGGGAAACTGGAGAGGTACTGCTCTTCATAAGTTTTTGACTTCTGTCCATGGACGGAGAAGTTTCCGTAGAATCGCCGGGATGGAAGCTAGTTTGTCCCGGGATCTGCGGTTTGCTCTTGAACGCCAGACCCGGTTTATGTCCATCAGCCTGGCTTTCAGAAGAATGTCCGTGACTGAAGCAAATTGGAGCGAGTTTAAGATTCTCTCTTGGTTCCTCCGAGAGGTCTGGGCGTGTTTGAGAAACTGCCTTGTGGACTTGGCTATTTCTTTTCTTTTCAGCGGAGGGATTGATAGAGTATAGGATCTCAAGTCCCACTGAAGGCCTAACCATTGGAAGCATGATTCCGGTGTTAGCCTGGACTTGGTCTTGTTTATTTGGAACTTAAGTGTTCCAGGAATTTGATTACTTTGACCGACACTTTTTGGCATTCCTCGGGGTTGCTTGCCCATATGAGCCAATCGTCCAGATATGCCACTAACATTATTCCTTCCTTCCTCAACTCTTGGACGACTGCTTCCGCCAACTTTGTGAAGATTCTGGGTGCAATGTTGAGCCCAAATGGCATCACCTTGAAGGAGTAAGCTATCCTTCCCAGTTTGAAGCCTAGAAAGGGGCGGAAGTGTCTGACTATTGGAACATGATAGTAGGCATCTGCAAGATCTATAGAGGTTGTGACGGCCCCACGGGGAAGCAAGGTCCATACCTGCGAAACGGTCAGCATCCTGAACTTGTTGCAAAGAATGAATGAGTTTAGATGGGACAAGTCTAGGATAATTCTTCACTTTTCTGAGCCTTTCTTTGGCACGCTGAACAAGCGTCCTTGAAACTTTAAATTCTTGACCCTTGATACTACACCTTTGAGAAGATGATCTTGGGTATACTATCAATTCCGCTGTTGGTCTTTCATAGAAGCTGTTGGATGGAGGAGGACTTTGAAGCCAACTCCATCCCAGACCTTTGGTCACTATGCTCTGAGCCCAAGGGCTGAACCCCCACCTTTGACGGAAGAGGTACAGCCTCCCTCCTACCTTGGGACTTTCACTGCTGGTTTGCTGATGGGTGGCCTCCGCGTGCTCCACGGAAACCTCTGCCCCGGTTGGCGGCCCTTCCGGCTCCTCTTTGGCGGAAGGCACCTCTGGCGAACCTATTAAACGGCTGAAAGGACCGAGCCTCAAAAGCCGCGTTATAGGCAGGCGAGACAGTGAAGGAGGTTGATGGCTGGGGCTGTTGTGGAGGTTGTGTCAGAAGCACATACTGCTGTTGCGGTTGTGCCTTTGACGCAGCCTCTTGTGGTACTTCGAGGTACCTGTACCGTCTGGACCAGAGCCTGTTGAGGTGCCTGAAGGACTGGAACTTCCTAGGCTTCTTTTTCTGCCTGGGGTTGGATCCGGTGGATTCAGGTTTACGTTTCGCAACGAGACCCCACCTGACCCTCAAGCTCTGATTGAGTAGAGGCCTCATACAGAACCTCATTCACGACCGGAGTGGGGAAGAGGTCTGTGCCCCATATGGATGAGGAGATAAGCTTATGAGGTTCATGGCGGATTGTGGCCTCCGCCATTATGTGCTTTCTACAGTTACACCTCGCGATGACAAAGTCATAGTAGAAGTCGCACTGCATTGTATGCAGAAGCGACTTAGCCATAACCTTAAATAACGGCTCTTTTTTTCATAAACAAGGGCCGTCATCTCCGCCATCGTCAAGGAGTTGAGGGACCTGCTAAGCCTAGTCCGGGCATCATGCTCTGTCTGGATGATCATATCCGAGAGCCTGGGTAGTCTCTCGCTGAACAAAGTTGTGGCACAGTCAGGCTTAAGCTTTCCTACAGTGAAAGTAGGAGCTGCCCCTTCAAAGTAATTTTCTGAGCCGGGAATTAAGAGAGGGGTCTGTTCCGTCTCCCGGAGCAGGGGCATAGGCTCATCCTTTAGAGCTGCCTGGTAGGTAGCTTCCACCACTTTCAGAGTGAGCTTAAGTGCCGTACCTTCCACCGTAGTGAAGATGGTGAAGGGGCTCCTAAAGGTGGTGAGGCGAGTATTCTCGCACTCCCACTCAGCTAAGCTCCGTAGCCAGGCTTGCTGAGCCTGCTTCCGGGGGAGAATGAGTCTCCTTAGGGACCTTGTCTTCTCTCATCATGGCTGCGTCGGTTAAACGGACGTAGCCCATGAATGGTGGTTGCAGGTTCTCGGGGTAGAACTCGAAGTCCTCGAGTCTCCGAGTTCCGCAACCTTCAATAGAAAGCATCCCTTCTGAGAAGGGAGCGTGAAGAGCCACCCTCCAAGGGTAGTTGGGCTTAAATGGAGGGAGGTTAGAAGTCAGGCATAAGTAAGGGTAAGATCGCTTGACCTGACTGGGGATGCCCTGCTGCCAAAGTATCCCGAATGTCCGTGATTGCGCCCTCCTGGGCCGCGACCCTCTCCGTCAGGGATTGGATCGACTGACCGGAAGCCTCAACCGAACTGGAGAGATGCAAGAACATCTGGAATTTGGTCTGTACCAAACCTCATTTTTAAGACTTAAAATAAACGATGGAGATCTTCATAAACGAGATCTAAAACCTTAAAAGCAGTAATTAACTTGGATGCAGAAGCTTGAGCCATCTTGGATCAGGAAAAATTCCAAATGAGAACAAAAAGCACAGAACAGAACAAAAATGGTGTGACGCTAACGATGCTATCGAAAGGAATGACGCCAGAGACGCTCACTGTAGTAGTACCGGGTAGCGGGGCTTTGGTTCGGCTGCTCTGTAGACGGGGGATTTTGGCAGAGAAGGAAGCTAATTGGCAAGGGACCTCTGGTAGTGGTTTCCACTCGCTCTTTTACTATACCAACATCTTTATTAAAGGTGAGCGAGCCAGAATATTCTGGCACTATTGTTTCTCTTTTTTTCTCTGGTATATATAGCAATATTTATGCCTTAGAAATGAGGATCAAGGATACATTGCACGGAGCGACACGGGCTGAGCCCAGAAATGACCCTAACGAAACGAACCCACCTAAACCGAGTTAGAACGGGTGGACTGACAGAGCTTTCGTTTGCCTACTTTGAGGGGGGGGAAAAAAAAAAAAAAAAGGAGCGACTACATATCCATGGACGATAGATTTGTGTGTGCTGTCAGTAAGGCCGTGGCGGAACGGCGCTACGCGCCTTATCCGCATATTTAAAGATTCTTGGCAAGCACGACATGTTTTGGCAAGAGGTAATGTTCCGCTGCGCGCGCTAGCCACAGGGGTTACAGTAAGATTCTTGGCAAGCTCATATGTTCTGGCAAGAAAAATATGCATACACCCAAAAAACAAAAAAATGAGTTTCGATGCAGTCGGACAGCGCTTCGCACCTTGCCGACATTTCTAAAGATTCTTGGCAAGCTCGTATGTTCTGGGAAAAAAAAAAGTATAAAACCGGACTTACCTTTTATGGGTTGGAAATCGGAATCGGCAGACAAGTCGGACCGGTGGAACTAAGGTTGGAAATCGGAATTGTCAGACAAGTAGGACGGCTCGAATCTTCATCTCTTCGGGGCTGGATGGAGTGATTTTGGCGGGATCGGGCCGGATGAAATTGGGGGAACAAACATTTGTGTTTTGAACGGATCCGTTTGGGAGGAGCGATCTATCAATGATTGTTGCGTTTCAGTGGAATTAGACCGTATTTTGACGGGTGTTGAAACTACTCAATTTAATGGATAAGCACGTTTAACTAATTCTAAAAAGGCTTTAAAAGGACAATCTACATTTGAAAGGTAACGCTTCTTAATGCAATACATGGAAAAATATGAACTATACAAATTTTTTACGGTACCACTTCTAGGCAAAACATTCCATTTCAAGACCCGCCATGTGGATTCTATCGTGTTTGTGTGTATGCGTTTATCGTCGGGATCAACAAAATGTAGGGAATGATTTACGTTAAGGTGCGTTTTGAAATGCTGACTTAAAAGTGTGGTATGATTTCCAACAATCTGAAATTCCGGTTGATTCTGGATGTATGTTTTCGATTAAAATTGGAAGGAGTGTTTCTACAGATCTATCGGGAACAACTTGAAAGAACATGTCCTTTGTTTCGCGATCAATCCCGCCAAGGACCCAACAACCATCGACATGTCTACCTTTATGGAATTTTCTCTTCCCAAATTTGGATTCATCAATTTCCACGATGTGTCCTGGCCCCCAAATTTTCTGGTTGTCCTGCACCAAAATCTCAATACAAACTTCCCGGCAGAAATTGTACCAATCGACTATGGTATGGTCAGAACCGATATGCAGTCACATCCGTACATATTTCTGGGTGAAGTTCGTAAATCCAGCAATGGATCAAGCCCAATATAGTCCTGTAGGATAGGTGTGACCCAGAGGAGGAGGAGCCAGTCCAAATTGCTTTCAGTTTCCGACATCGTCGAACGTTACACCGCCACTGGGAGGTTTCGCCATGCTTGACCAGGCCGAATGTGCCTTCACACTTATCACACTGACCGCTAAAATTGCCAATAAAGCCACTTTTCATTAAATATATTAATAATGACCTTTCGTCATTACATAGGAGCATCAAATCAATCAACATGACCGGATTGGCCGCAGCAAACTGTTGGTGGGTGGGATGGCACGAGGACGCAGCCATGTCGGGAAGGACAGCAATCAGCGACTGAGGAGGTCGCATGGCTTTTTGGGTCGGGGTCGTGATCGGGGCACACGAGGTTGTCAGCTGTTTTGTCGGTCAGATGTTTCGGGTGGAACTACTTACCTTGGCGGAGGGATTTGCGGCGCAGGCAGCAGGAGTTACGAGGCCTCCCAACGAATATGCAGGCAACTCAATTATCCTATTGTTAAGACCGAAGGTTTGTTCGCGTATGGAAAACTACTCGAATGCTTTAATATTCAATAAACTCCCTACTTTTCTCAATGAGCAAGATCACTACTTCACACAGCATATTGGAGTCTACCTCAAGAAATGGATTCTCAAATTCTTGAGTGAATTTTACATACAAACTGTCAGACTTTTTGGTGTGACCACAAAATTCATATCCAGCTCTTGGACTGACTGCTGCTCTTTCTTTCAAGTGGAGTTCTAGGCTTCCGACAGTCTCCCAGGCCGAGTTGTAACGTGCCAAGAACAAAAATAGCTTTACCTTCCTCGAGTTCACTTAGCTTTACCTTCCTCGAGTTCACTATTTCTAATAATAGCTTTGCTTTACCTTCTCCTCGATTTCACTACTTCCAATCTATATACCTGAAAAAACACCGTCATTAAGATCCTATATGACATTTATTGGCCAATGCACAGTAAACAGTATTTTCAATAATACCTAGTATTACTTTTAAATATACAGTAGTACTATACGGATAATCTGCACTGACCATTAACCATTTTCATAATCATTACCAAAGTGTTGGCATTTTTGTCAATTTAAGAAGCTACATTCATGAAATAGCAAAGCAATTACTTTTAGCATGTACATGGTTTTTCTTAAGGGTACATTATAGAGCAAACTGTTACTGTTTGGTAATAACAGGACAAATATGACATCTAAAGTGTTCACAATCCTTATAGTCAAAAGACAAAACTGAATGAGGGTAGCAGCAAGCAAAGGAACGTTACATTAGTATACGCACATTTAAGTGAATAACATTTCTTTCAAGTTTTTACCTTATCTAAAAACCATTGCTTAAGCAAACATGTATACTAACAAGTGTTACCTCATGAACATCTGATGTCACCTAGATAAGCTTTGATCTCGTTTCATCAAAGCTTTATCAGGGAGTGGAAGCAACAGTTACAATTTAGCTAAAAGCCAATATGTATTGATAAAATCAATTCAATTCTATACTCACACTAATTCTCATAAGTGTGAGAGGTACTACAGATTTTAAAATCCACTTTCCAGAATAAACAACTGCACATCCACTACAAACAATATACCCACTCTTAGCCATTAAATTACTGCAACAAACCAAATGCATTAGGTACCTATTCACAAATAAAAGAATTTAAGAAAATGTTTCCAGCACAATAACCAATACCAACTGAACGCATTAGGTACCCATCACAATAAAACAATTCAAGAAAATGTACCCACAAAACTAATTTTATGAAAATTTACCATCTCCCCAGCATGTGTGCGCGCGCACACACAATTAGGATTCAAGGATACCATTTTTCATAAAGTTTTTCTGAAAACAGCATAAACAAAAAGCACTCTGGCCTGAATAATTACGTTCAAGATAGTTACTTCAGTCTGAACTTCAAAATTTGTGGCTACAGATTAATTACAAACCTGCTACAAATTAAAAATAGTAATAGCACACAAACTACAAAAATTCCAAGTATGCTTAACCAATCACTGCATGAAATTGAACAAATCTTCAGAGATCAGGTTCCACATCCATGAAACACCACTTTCATTAGTCATTTGTTAATTGTGAAGACTATAATACAAAGCACAGCAAGACGCTAAATACAAATTCCACAGATCAACATGGCCAGTCTGCTCTTAAGAGTGAGTATCCTCCAATTTTGCCCAGCTAATTGAGGAACCCATGAATATTTAGGGAAGCGCTCATTCACAAATGTTCCAGGTATTGTCAAGTTCAAGGACTGAATATAAAGGCACATCTGATCACTGCGCCACCGAGACTTATGTATCTTTCAATTAGCATATTCCTAGTGCCACCACTGGAAAAACAGACTGAAACCTAGAGCCAATTGGGATCCCACTATTGAAGCTTGTCAGGCACTTGATAATTCAGATACTATACGAGACCCTGACCCCGAGAAGTTAAAAGAAATGCTGATAATTTGATACGTATGTACCCTAGAAAAGTCATCAAATTCCGGGAAATGACTAGTCAATGGCCCTGTGGGCATGTACTAAATGAATTGGGTTCATCATCTAAATCATTATCAAGGAGTTAGGCTACTTTTACACTTACGAGTGCAATTCCACTATCCCTTTCTAAAAAAATTGGTTTGCAAGATTATTTCTGCAGTTAAAATTCAAAAAGTATACATACAAGTCCTTCAAAACTTTCAATTGATGACAGAAATCTTCAATCCTTTCATGAGAAAACCACCAAAACAAGACTAATGAGGAATTAAGCTATGGAAGACACTGTCTTGCAAAAAAAAAAATTTGACGTAGGAAAAATCTATTTCTGGGCGATGGGTTCGTGTCGCCCAGTGAAATAATCCTTAAGTTCATTATTTCTAAGGTAAATGAGCTAACAAATACCAGAGAAAAATAAATTCAAGAAGATGTCAGAATAACTGACTCGCTCACCCAAAATAAAAGAAGGGTGTCGGTATGGTATTTGGGGCGAGTGAGACCACTACCACGAACTTCTTGCCATTTAAAATTCTCCCACCAAAATCCCCCATCTGAGAGAGCCGACCCACAGGCCGAGGCGGCAACTACTACTACTACTACACCCCATGCCACACCGACCGCCGCGCCTCTGGTGTCCATCCTGAAGTTAGAAGGCAATATTGGGCGACAGGGCTGGGGCTAGGGGGGGATTTCACTGGGCGACACGAACCCATCGCCCAGAAATAGATTTGTCCTACGTCAAAATCCTTTTTCTGGGCTCAGTTCGTGTCGCTGCATGAAATAGTACCAGAGAAATAGCACAAGATTGAAATAAGAAAGGGATCTCAATGAAACTAGAAAATAAAAACATACTAATATAATTGGAGAATAAGATATATACATTAAGGAACATAAAAATGAAAGTGGACTTAACTAACATAAAATTAAACTTACAATATTAATAATATTGAACTTATTCTCTAATTGTGAATCAGGATATACAAATACAATTACTCACAACAAAGTAAATCTTCCAAGATACATATCTAAAGTAAGTGTGGTACCCTAGCATTAAAATATGGGATCCACACTAAAGAATGTTTACAATTACAAACTGGTGTGGGTGCCCCTAGCAAAAAAATAAGGGACACACCACCAAGCCATAATGATAAGCAGCTAAGGCTAAAAAGGCTATATTATACAGCATAACGGCAGGTTAGGTGAAATGCTAGTTGAGGCAGGTAGAAAGGAGATCTGGATCTTCAACTACGACTACTGTGCAATGTCAGGGGAAACTATGTTCCCTGCTGCCACTGCTGGAAACTTTAAAGATTCTAAGGACTTTAAATAGTGACGCTTAAAAACTGTCGGCGATTTCCACCCAGTATATTTTTTCAAATCCTCAAAATTCATGTGTTGAAAATAATTAATGGAGGTGGCTACAGCCCTGACATCATGGGCTTTAGGAAATGATTCAGGGTTTGCTTGTTTAATAAAGTAGAGGATCTGTTGTCTAATACCCTTAACTGAGAGAGTGGCACCTTTCTCTCTCATAAAGAGGGGACCCGAAGAGGAAGAAGATGTCCTAGACAGAAAGGCTCGCAAGGTCATCACTGGACAAGGAGAAGGGTCTTGTGGGAGAGGGATGACTTTCCAGGGTTCCCATCTCGATAGAGGATCCTCATTTTTAGCTAAGAAGCTGCGATCCAGGGAGAGGAAAACTTCATCTGAGGGGAGGAATTCTATATGCCCCGGATCTCTGGATAAAGCCGACAGTTCTGAGATCCTGGCTCCTGAGGCCAGACTTAGCAAAAATAGCGTTTTTCTTAAAAGCATTATGAAAGTACATGTGGAGTTGTCCGTGTCTGAAGCCAGTTTGAGGACATCATTTAGGAACCATGATACTGAAGTAGGCCTTACTGAAGGTCTAAGTCTAGCACAAGCCTTGGGAATAAACGTAAAGTAAGAGTCTGTTAAGTATTTTAAAACCTAGCTGAAAGATTTTCTTTAAGGCTGATTTATTAGTAGTAATAGTGCTAGCTGCTAATCCTTTTTCGAACAAGGACCTGAAAAAGGATATAGCTGAGTTGATTGTCATGGTTGTGGTGTTTGTTTCCTTCAGAAAAGATGCTAACTTTTTGACCGCAGCGTCATACTGCCTTAAGGTTGATTCCCTTTTGTCTGATTCTAGGAAAAGGATATTCTGGGGATCTATGCCTGCATCTTTTCTAGCCGCAAACTTCATGAAGTCCATAAAGTTAGGGCTTTGAGAATTCCTGAGGAAGCGAACACAGTCCTCATTTGTACTGACTGAGATAGTCTGGGATTGGGATCCGTTGAGGGCGAAGACCCAATTCCAGAAGCAGGGGATACCAGTTGCTCTTCGGCCAGTCCGGGGCTACTAGGGCCACTTGCCCCTTGAAAGTCCTGAGTTTGTTCAGGACTTTCAAGAGAAGATTCACTGGAGGAAAGATGTAAATCATCTTCCATTGGTTCCAGTCTAAGGACAGTGCGTCTGTGGCATATGCCAGAGGGTCCAGGTTGGGGGCCACATAGCAAGGGAGCTTGTGGTTTGCTTGGGAGGCGAAAAGATCTACTTGGAGACCTGGAACACTCCGGCGTATCCACTGGAACGATCTGTTGTCTAGGGACCATTCTGATTCCAGAGGAACTGACCGGGACAGAGAGTCTGCTATCACAATCCTTACCCCCGCCAGGTGGGTGGAGGATAGATGCCATTTGTACTTGTCCGGTAGAGAAAAAATGGCTACCATGACATGGTTCACATGCCTTGATTTGGATCCTCCCCTGTTGATGCAGTGTACTACTACTGCGCTGTCCAATTTTAGTTTTACGTGCGTATCCCTTGGTGGGAGAAGTCTCTTCAGTCAGAAATACTGCCATAACTTCCAATACATTTATGTGGAGCTGGCGGAACTGCGGAGACCAAGTACCTTGAACTTTTCTAAACTGGGAGTACCCTCCCCAGCCTGTTAGTGAAGCGTCTGTGTGGATGGTTAACGCCGGAGGAGGGTATTGAAGAGAAACTGACTTGGACAGGCCTTTCGTCTGTGCCCATGGACGCAGATGATTGCGAAGGATTTTTGCGGGATTACTGACAACTTGTCCTGAGATTTGACATTTGCGCCAAATCCGGTTTATGTCTTTCAGTTAGACGTCAGTCACTGAAGCAAACTGGAGGGAACCTAGGATTCTTTCCTGGTTTCTCCTTGATGCATGTTTGTACTTTAGGAATTGCCTCACTGACTTGGCTATTTCCTTCCTTTTGGTCACCGGAATTGACAGATTGTGGGAGGATAGGTCCCATTGAATGCCTAGCCATTGGAACTGAGACTCCGGAGTGAGCCTGGACTTTGTCCTGTTTATCTGGAACCCTAGGTATTCCAGGAACTGAATTACCTTTTTTGTGGCTTTGAGGCATTCCTCGACGGTTGACGCCCAGATCAGCCAATCGTCGAGGTACGCTACTACCATTATCCCTTGCGACCTTAGTTGTTGGACAACTACTTCCGCCAATTTCGTGAATACCCTGGGGGCTACATTCAGTCCGAAGGGCATCACCTTGAAAGAGAATGCCTGGTCTCCTAGCTTGAAGCCTAGGTAAGGGCGAAAGTGTCTCGCAATTGGGATATGATAGTATGCGTCTGTAAGATCGATAGAGGTGGTGACAGCCCCACAGGGAAGTAAGGTCCGTACCTGCGAGATGGTCAGCATTTTGAACTTGTCACAGTGAATGAACAAGTTTAGCTGGGACAAGTCTAAGATTATTCTTCTTTTTAGTGAGCCTTTCTTTGGCACGCTGAACAAGCGACCTTGAAACTTTAAATGCTTGACTCTCGAAATTACTCCTTTCTGAAGGAGTTCCTCTGCATAATCTGTCAATTCCTCCAATGGAAGTTGAAGGAATGGCCTGGATGGAGGGGGACCTTCGATCCAACACCAACCCAGACCCTTTGACAAAATACTCCGCGCCCATTTGCTGAACCCTCACCTGTGCCGGAAGAGGAACAGCCTCCCTCCTACCTTGGAGATCTCACTGTTGTTGTGCGGGGTGAGCTCCTCGCCCACCACGGAAGTGCTTCCCTCTATTGATGATCCTTCCTGCGCCTCTTTGGCGAAAGTTGCCTCTGGCCCTGCTTCCCCTAGCAAACCGGTTGAAGGTTTGGAAAGTCTGGCCTTCAAACACGGGGTTGAACGCCGGGGAAACCGCATAAGAGGTAGAGGGCTGAGCTTGAGGAGAAAGCAAAAGGATCGGCTGGTTTTGTCCTTTCGCTGTAGCGGGCTGCCCTGTCTGGGTGACCGGGACCGCTTGGACGAAGTGCTGCTGCTTCTTCTGGTACGGTTGGAACCGCTTAGTCTTCTTCAGTTTCTTCCCTGAAGAAGAACTCTCCTGCTTCCTCTTGGCTGAGAGGCCCCAACGATCTCTGAGACTCTGGTTAAGTCTCGTCGCTTTGTTCTGGACCTCTTTAACTGCCGACTCCGGGAAGAGGTCCGCCCCCCAGATGTTAAACGAAAGCAACTTATCTGGCTCATGCCGAATAGTTGCTTCCTGGAGGACGTGTTTCCGGCAATTAATCCTGGCCACGACAAACTCATACAAGTCTGCTTGGACTGTGTGAGTTTGTGACTTTGCCAAAAGCTTGAAGAACGGTTCTGATCCGTAAGTCAGGGCGGCCACTTCGGTCATGACCATGGTGTTCAGGGTTATTCCCAGCCTACACCTTGCCTCAAACTTCGCCTGGATGAGGTTGTCTGGTAGCCTTGGTAATTTTTCACCGAACTGGTCCATGGCGCAGTCCGGCTTAAATTTACCTACAGTGAAAGTGGCCTGAAGGTTCTCCCAAAGATCACCAAACGAAGGGAGAAGAGGAGACGTGGGGTCTACTTTCCTGAGTTGTGGCAAAGGTTCACCCTTTATACCCGCCTGTATAGTGGCTTCCGCTATCTTCGTCAGGAAGGGGAGTGGTGCCTCCTCTGTGGTGAAGATCGTAAACGGACTTTTAAATGCTTGGAGCCTGGTATTGATACAATCCCTCCTTTGGGATCTTGTCCTCCCTATTCAGCGCCGTCTCCATCAGCCTGGCATACCCCATGAAAGGAGGCTGTAAGTCTGCGGGGTGGAACTCGAAGTCTTCAATCCTTCGAGTTCCGCATTCCGGGATGGAAATCACCCCATCCTTGAAGGGAACATAAGCTGCTATCCTCCAAGGATTGCTCATGGAGAAAGCAGGAAGAATTTCGTATGCCGGGAGTTGGGCATGGCCGCCACCTACTACCGGAGAATCAGCCTGTGGGACTTGGTTTAAGTCTGTTAGAAGGTTCTCTTGGGTGGACATCCTATCAGATATCTAGTTGGGCAAACATCTGTTCCACCTTCGTGCTAAGAGAACCTACCAAGTCCCCTACCTGCTGCATCATACCTGCGGAAAATGCAGCAGGATCAAAAGCACTAGCCGCCATTACCCCTGCCGAGGCCACCGAAGGGGTTCTGGCGGTAGCGGGAGAAGTCACAGACCCGGCGGGAGTACGGGACCTTTCCCTGGAGATTTTACTCCTAGACCCTCTTGGGAGTGAAGCAGAGGAAGAAGAGGCCTTCACTTTCTCTGCTCTGGGGTGAGAAGCCGGAGACTTACGAGAAGACGACGACGATGACTTCTTTTTAGTTTACTTATTCTTCAGGGTCTTCTGCTCTGTGTCCCTTCAATTTCGGGATCACAGAAGCAGCGGAGGCACTATGCAGGATCTCAGAACCCGTAAAGCCCTGGAAAGAAGAAGTAGAAGGAACAGGAGACTAAGATCCAGAAGCACCCAAAGGCAGCCCTTGGGTGCCCAACAAACCTACCTCAACTAGCAAATCATCTACTACTACCGTCATTGGCTCTATGTTGATAGCCAACGTTGCCACTTCCGCCACGATGTCCTGGCCAGAACCTTCTGTAAAGGCTTGCTCCACCTGCTCGTGGATCGCCGCTATCGTCGGAGCTGCCGCGGTGGGGTCTACGTACCCCGTCGACTTCCCTCCTGGAAAAATCAGGACAGCCATCATCTTCTCAAGGATGTAGGGCTGTCCTTTGGCAGCGTTTTTCCCAAAGCCGCCAACCCAGGCTTTCAGGGTTGCCAACGCCACTTCCTTCACTGTGGCAGCCTGAAAGAGAGGGTCATTGCAGTCCACATAGAAAGTCTAAAGGTATTCCTTACCGACTAGACTATAACAGAAAGCTTAAGACTAAGTATATATATCAAAGCCTATATGTCATGTAGGAAACTTGATACCCATATGTACTTACTCTGTCCAAAAACTGGCTCACCAGCTCGTAACATATTGAGCAAGCCTCATGGAACCAAACCAGGTAGTTTCCGTGGGGGGTAGCACAGGGGGCACGAGTCCGACAGACCTCATGCCCGCAGGGGTCTTGAAGCACGGCATTACAGCCGGGCTAGCACAGGGCATTCGACAAACCTCATGCCCGCAGGGGTCTTGAAGCACGGCATTACAGCCGGGCTCTTGGCAGTTGGTAGCCTGTAAGTGGAAAGATACATGAGTATCTGAATTACACTCACAGGGCTACTCTAATGCTCCGTTGCATGCCGGAGTATATATAAATATAGGCATAATACCCTCCTGAATTCCTTATGGACTAAGGTGTGATTTAAACTACTAAGAGGGACCCCGGTATACACCGGAGGAGTGAAAGTTCCCCAAACCATAAGTATATAACTTATAATTTCACAAGAGAAAAATTCACACCGGAGAACAGGGGAGGATGCCGTAAGCTTAAGCTAGACAACTTAAACTAAAAAAGTTATACACTACAAATTATGCTTAAATTTTGGAGTTGTAGCTCCGGTGTATGAAAATACTCCTCCCTCCATTGACCGGAAGTGCGCCCTAGTATGAGCAATCACCGGACAACGAAGGTAGGAACAACAGATAGGGAAAGCTATATGACCCACTGAAATCACGTCCACTCCGGTGGAGCCCGCCACCCTCTCCGACAACCGAAGGTACACCGGAGCCAGCGCACCATCCGAAGCGAGGAGGCAAAATAACAAGGAGGGAGAGAAATCAGACCCAAGGTACTCCGGAGAACACCGGAGCAACCAGAGAGGGGGTGGCCAACCCCCAACCCCGACCACGCCAGAGTTCACCCCGAGCACGAGGGAGATGAGTGGTCCCCCAGTCTTACAGACTGTCCAACTCCCCTACTCCCTATGCGTGGGAGAGGGGGAACAATGCCCGGATGAAGCCAGAGGCTGGGAGCGAGCTAGGACAGATCCCTCCCTTCTACCCTATGGGCGAGAGAAGAAGGGGAGGAAAACTGGGGAAGGGCGTCCAGGGTACACGTGATCGAAATTGGACCACGACATGAAATGCAACACAACCGACCATGTTGATAACACGTGTACACAAGGGTCAAATGAGAGCAACAAAACTGTATAAGAAATGATGCAACAAAACTGCTAAAAAAGCGGTACACGTGATCCTATGGGGCAGGACCACGCGTAACCAATGACCCTTGAACAAAGGAACTTGACGCCCTAACGCTAACCCAACAACAATGAATAAACAAACATTTACATCGAAACAAGAAAGAGGGGGGAAAAAACACGAGTGAGAGAAAAAGAAGAGTCCAGGAGGGAACGGCTGGTTCCGAAGAAGACAGCCTACCACTCAGAGCTAGCCTTAGCCGATGAAGAGCAATGGCTAGGGTCAGGACAATAAGAGGAAAATCACTCAATTGCCTATAAACTAGATAAAGAAACATGCATGCATGAACGAAACCTAGGGGTAGGCTACGAATCCCCAATACAATGTAAATATGTAAATATGTAAATTAAGAATAAAATGTCACATAATTAAGACACTAGAGTAGCACGTGATCAAAATCCTTAAAGGTTAAGCAACGAAAGGTTCCAAGGTATGGGAGACCGAGAAACCTAACGAAACACGAGGCAAGCCATGGTCGCCATGCGCCAGACCAGGTGGCCTTAATTCGTACCCAAAAAACGGTAAATACCGGATCCTGGCTGAAAAACTAAATCCAAACCTTTTCAGGGTACTTAACTTACCTGCTGCGATAGCTGAACGTTCCATGATAAGGGTAAATCCACAGGAAATCTCACAAAACAGAGCAAAGAAAATCACGTGTAGCTCCTAGTCAGCTAACTGAAAGGATGGCCACCAGAGGCGCGGCGGTCGGCGTGGCGTGGGGTGTAGTAGTAGTAGTTGCCGCCTCGGCCTGTGGGTCGGCTCTCTCAGGTGGGGGATTTTGGTGGGAGAATTTTAAATGGCAAGAAGTTCGTGGTAGTGGTCTCACTCGCAAACCGTTTCATACCATACCGACACCCTTCTTTTATTTTGGGTGAGCGAGTCAGTTATTCTGACATTCTTGAATTTATTTTTCTCTGGTATTTGTTAGCTCATTTACCTTAGGAATAATGAACTTAAGGATTATTTCACGCAGCGACACGAACTGAGCCCAGAAATGATATTGTTATTGTACAATAAAGTTTCATTCATACTTACCTGGCAGATATATACTTAGCTATAGACTCCGTCGTCCCCGACAGAAATTCAAATTTCGCGGCACACGCTACAGGTAGGTCAGGTGATCTACTGGCCTGCCGCTGGGTGGCAGGAATAGGAACCATTACCGTTCTTGAACCAGATTTTCTCTTCCACCTGTCTCCTGAGGGGAGGCTGGGTGGGCCATTTAATCGTATATATCTGCCAGGTACGTAATAAAGTTTCATACATACTTACCTGGCAGATATATACGATTAAATGGCCCACCCAGCCTCCCCTCAGGAGACAGGTGGAAGAGAAAATCTGGTTCAAGAACGGTAATGGTTCCTATTCCTGCCACACAGCGGCAGGCCGGTAGATCACCTGACCTACCTGTAGCGTGTGCCGCGAAATTTGAATTTCTGTCGGGACGACGGAGTCTATAGCTAAGTATATATCGCCAGGTAAGTATGTATGAAACTTTTATTGTACAAATAAGCTATCATTTTCATAACAATTCCAACTTCCCTGTCAGATATATACTTAGCTGACTGGCACCTTTGGCGGAGGGTAAGAGACAGCTAATTACTGATTAGACAGGTAAACAACATACGTTGTAGGTAATAAAAATAATTAACAATACCCTGGTTCCTACCTGTTTTGGCGGAAGATTTCATAGCTACTCCTTAGAAGCCTGCTTCGCCTCAAAAGCCTCAGCGAGGGTGTGACCTATGGCTGAGAGCTCTTGTGAGGACTGTCAATGGGGTCTTATCCACTTACTCGACAGAACCTGATGGCAATTGTCACTGGGGTCCTATCCACTTACACGACAATATACCTATGCCTAATGGCATACAAAGGAGTACAACACTGATCCTGATCACCCGATCTCAACCATGGATTAGTATTTACGATTGAAAGGAGTTATCCCCAACCACCTTTCAAACAACCTTAAAAACTCAACACCAACTATTTCGAAATCAAAACTATACAAAATATAAGGAAAAAATTAAGGATCAGTTTTATCTCCTTTACCCAGCACTGTATCCGCTGATACATACGGACCCAGAACGAAGCATTTCTCGTATGTTACTCTTACATCCTTTAAATAATGGGAGGCAAACACAGAGTTGCACCTCCAATACGTGGCTGCTAAGATGTTTTTCATCGACATGTTCTTATTGAACGATAACTATGTAGCCACTGCACGTACCTCGTGCGCTTTAACTCAATGTCGTAAATGAATCACTTACACTTCATGTGCGCTTCAGTTATTACATTTCCGACAAAAAAAAGCTAAGGCATTCTTGGACATTGGTCTCTTCGGGTCCTTAACCGCACACCAGAGGCTCTGATTGCAACCTTGCAACTGATTCTTCTTCTGCAGGTAAAATTTTAATGCTCTAACAGGGCATAATGATCTTTCAATTTCATTTCCCACCAATTGAGAAAGCCCTTTTACTTCAAAGCTTCTGGGCTAAGATCTTGAGGGATTTTCATTTTTCGCTAAAAACAAAGGTCTGAAAGATACCACTGCCGAGTCTCCCTTAAAGTCCACTCTCGAGTCTAGAGCCTGCAATTCGCTTACTCTTTTTGCAGTAGCGAGAGCTATCAGAAAAATACACTTTCTTGTGATGTCTCTGAAAGACGCTTTATCAGGAGGCTCGAACTTCTCTGATGTGAGGTATCTGAGAACCACATCTAGGTTCCAACTAGGGGTAAGTGAAGTCCTTGATTTAGTAGTCTCAAATGATCGAATCAAATCATGAAGGTCTTTGTTATTCTCTATGTTCAGCCCCCTGTTCCTGAACACAGCAGATAACATGCTCTTATAACCCTTTATAGTGGACACTGCTAATTGAGATTCCTCCCGCAAATATAGAAGGAAATCAGCAATTTCGTCACAGAGGTATCGGAGGAGGACAAGCTTCTTCGCCTTGCACCATCTACGGAAAACTTCCCACTTCGATTGGTATATCCGCATGGTAGAGGATCTTCTTGCTCTCGCAATTGCTTTCGCAGCTTTGCGAGAAAAGCCTCTCGCTCTGACCAATCTTTCGATAGTCGAAAGGCAGTCAGGGCGAGAGCGTGGATGTTTTTGTGATACCTCTCGAAGTGGGGTTGTTTGAGCAGATCTGTCCTTTCGGGAAGAGATCTGGGGAAGTCCACCGTCCATTCCTGTACCTCTGTGAGCCATTCTTGAGCAGACCAATAGGCATCGACTGACAGGGCTCAGGGATCCTCCCCCAACGAGCAGAAGTTCTCCATCCTTCTGGAGAGGAACGTTGCAAAACAGGTCTACTTGAGGCTTCCCCCAAAGAGACCATAGTTGCTGGCAGACTTGTGAATGAAGGGTCCATTCTGTTGGAAGGACCTGGTTCTTCCTGCTCAATCTGTCTGCCCTTATATTTCTCCCTCCTTGAACGAATCTCGTCAGGAGCACTATCTTTCATTCCTCCGTCCAGACCAATAGATCCCTTGCCAACTCGTAAAGGGAGAAAGAGTGTCCCCCCCCCCCCCCGGCTTTCTTATATATGCCAGAGCCGTGGTGTTGTCCGAGTTGACCTGGACCACCACGCCTGACTTCGTCCTCGAAATGTCTCAGAGCCAAATGAATGGCTATGAGCTCTTTTGCATTTATATGCCAGGTCGCCTGATCTTTTGTCCAGCTGCCTGACACTTCCTTCGTCCCTAGTGTTGCTCCCCATCCCGTTTCCGAGGCATCGGAGAACAACACTAGGTGAGGGTTCTGCAGAGACAAGGACACTCCCTCGTTCTTTTTTAGAGGTTCTAACCACCATCGTAGTGGTTCTTGATGTTTTCCTCTATGGGAAAGGTATGTGTCAGTTCTCCTGCCTTTCTGTTCCAACTTCTCCTTAGGCGGAACTGCAAGGGTCTCATGTGCAGCCTCCCCAGAGAAACGAACTGCTCTAGCGACGAAAGGGTGCCCAGAAGACTGAGCCATTCCCTCGCTGAGCTTCGTTCTTTCTCTAGGAAGGCCAAGATCTTTTCCAACCCTCTCGTAATTCTTTCTTGGGATGGATATGCTCGAAAACCCTGAGAATCCATCCGAATCCCTAGATAGACAATGTTCTGGCTGGGGATCGTCTGAGACTTCTCGAGGTTCTCAAGCAATCCGAGAGATCTGACTAGTTCCAGAGTTATCTCCAAGTCCTCCAAACACTGTTGTCTTGACTGAGCTCTTATGAGCCAGTCGTCCAAGTAAAGCGATATTCTCACCCCCTTCAGATGTAGCCATCTTGCTACGTTCCTCATCAACGCCGTAAACACCTGAGGAGCTGTCGAGAGGCCGAAGCACAAAGCCCTGAATTGATAAATCATTCCCTGCACCATGAATCGAAGATATTTCCTCGATGAAGGATGCAGGGGGACGTGAAAGTAAGCGTCCTGAAGGTTGAGGGAGACCATCCAATCTCCTGGACGCAGAGCAGCAAGGACCGAGTTGGAAGTCTCCATGGAGAACTTTGTCTTCTCCACGAAGCGGTTCAATGCACACACGTCCAGGACCGGCCTCCACCCTCCCGAGGCTTTCGGCACTAAGAAGAGGCGATTGCAAAAGCCCCGGGAGTGAGGATCCTGTACTGTCTCGATGGCCGCCTCCTCCAACATTTGCTGTACTAACCCGAGCAGGGCATCTCTTTTTACAGGATCTTTGTACCTCGCTGACAGCTCCCTCAGTGTCGTCGTCAATGGAGGTCTGTCCTTGAAGGGGATGAGGTATCCTTTCTTGAGCACTTCTAGGGACCAAGAATCTGCTTTCCTTGAGGCCCATGCTTGTGAAAATTTCAGAAGCCTGGCCCCTACTGGTGCTTGGAGGACTGGAATATAATTTTGGATTCTTCCTCGGGACTCTTAACGGAAGACCTTCCTCTTTTTTCCCTTCGTCTCTTCATAGGGGCTCTGCTTGAAGAGCTCCCTCGAAAGGGCTGTTGGGCACTTCTTGGCTCCCTCTTCGTGACAGGAACGGCTGGTCTTGGCTTCTTTGCCGATTGCACAAGCAAATCTTGTGTTGCCTTTTCAGTAAGTGTGGGAAATATCCCTCACTAATTGAGAAGGAAACAACTGTTTAGACAGAGGGGCGTATAAGAGACGCCCTCTGGACTGGAGAGATTGCTTTAGTTAAGAATGAACTAAAGACAGCCCTCTTCTTCAGTATTCCTGCCCAGAAAAGGGATGCCACTTCCGCAGATCCATCTTGCACCGCCTTGTCCATGCAGGCGAGGACACTATGTAGGACTTCTGGTTCCAAGAAATCAGGGTCTTGAGTCTTCTAGGCCAAAGCCCCAAGCGACCAGTCTAGGAAATTAAAAACTTCCAAGACATGGAATACTCCCTTGAGGAGATGGTCCATTTCCGACATGGTCCAGTTCGTTTTGGCTGATGGAAGAGCGTGTCTTCTTGCCGAGTCCACCAAGGTTGAGAAGTCCGCTTCAGCAGAGGAGGGAAGAGCAAGTCCCATTGATTCACCCGTGCTGTACCAAATCCCTCTTCTTCCCGATAGTCTGGAAGGGGGACAGGTAAACACAGTCTTCCCCGCCTCCTCCCTGGTTTTAAGCCAATTTCCGAAAGACTGCAAAGCCCTCTTCATCGAGATGGTAGGCTGCATCTTCAAAAAAGAGGAAGACTTTGCAGTCTTCGTACTCGAAAATAAAGACCGAGGAGAAGGAGGGGCAGCAGGGCTCAGAGACTCCCCGAATTCTTTCAATGAGAGGGCTGTCAAGGTCTTATAGTCCGAAAGACCTGCCCCCTTATTTTCTTCCGAGTCCGAGACTTCTGTCATGAGGAGTGGTAGGTTTGGATTATTTGGAGGTGGAAGTGCCGCGCAAACAAAATTAAATCCGGGCCATGGGGGGGGGGTGGTTAACTCCTCTTCTAGGCAAGGTGAAGGGCTCCTAGCAACACCAACTCCCACCTGACAAGGGCTACGGCTGCCTGTGTGACGTCTTGGAGTCCCTGCCAGGTGAAGGCCGATATTGCCCTTTGCCTTTAGTTACACTAAGACCCTCCTGACAAGGGCGACGGCTGCCTGTGTGACAACTTCCGTCCCTATCAGGAGAAGGCCTCGAATGTCTTTCAACCTTCGCAGAATCAGGCCTATCCTGACAGGGGCTACGGCCGCCTATGCGACATCTAGAGACCCTGTCAGGCGAAAACTGATCCCGGGAAAATTCCCAGAGAGGAGCCTCTCGGTCCACCTCTAACTCCATTCCCAATGAAGCTCCTGATTCATAGCACCTGAAGCCTGGCTCCTGTAGCTTGGTTGGGGCCTTGCGCCTGGTTGACACTTGATGGCTGGTAGGCGCTTCAGGCGTCAGGCGCCTGAAATGAGGTTCAGGCGCCAGGCGCCTGGAAGGAGGCTCAGGCGGTCTACGCCTAGCATCACGCGCTTCAGGCGCTTTGAGCCTCGTTTCAGGCGCCTCAAAAGCGCTCATTTCAGGCGCCTCAGGCGCTTTGCGTCTAGTAGGAGTTTCAGGCGCTCTTCGCCATTCATCAAAATCCTCTCGCCTAGTAGGCGCTTTGCGCCTGACAGGAGCCTGGCGCCTGGCTGCGCCAGACTCTTGGCAGGTGCCTCGTCCGAGCTCTCAGAGACTTCCATCAGACGGGATCTTTTTACTGGAAGGAATTTATCCTTTCTTCTAGGAGGATCCTTCTTCAAAACTCCTACTTTCTAATTCCGATGTAGGGGAAGGAGCATCTGTTGAAAATACCTCCTTTCTCTTCTTTTCCGGAGGATATTCTTCCGGAAATTCTTCCGGGCTGGAGTCGAAAACTGGCAATCTCCATGGTCTCTTAGAAGGTCTCGACACTCTGTCCGAACTCCATCCTTTCTTTGAAGAAGAATCGGACGACTATCTTTGGCAGTCTGGGACGCAACTACAGAATCTGCCGAGGGGACGCCGGACCGGTGGGGATTCTCTGAAACCTCCCTGCGGCTTTTGACATTTTCTCCTCTGGGCTTGGGAGCTTGGAAGAGGTCTAGACCTGGGAGCGAGACAGAGCCGATCAGACGCACCTTCCACTTCTGGGACTGGGACTTTCCACTATGCTTACCTTCCAAATCCTTTAACTTACGCTCCATCTCCAAAAGTGAAGCTTTCAGATTTGCAATTGGCTCGTTAGAGACCGACCTACTCAAACCCTTGGAAGAGGCTTTTCTAGCCCTATCCCTTTCCAACTTTCTTAAATAAGAATCAGCGACTACTAACTGGCTCGTTAGAGACCGACCTACTCAAACCCTTGGAAGAGGCTTTTCTAGCCCTATCCCTTTCCAACTTTCTTAAATAAGAATCAAGTATCTTCCATTCCTCCTCATTTAAATTCTTGCATTCTTTGCATGTATTCAATTGTGAGCATTCATTCCCTCTACAATTCTTACAAGTAGTGTGAGGATCTACCGAAGCTTTCGGTAGTCTCACATAACTTTCATTCACACACACTGAACGAAAACGAAGTATCAGACATTCTGAGAAAAATCCAAATCCAAAATAAAAAAAAAAGTCCACAAAAGCGTATGCCAGGCCAGAGATCCAATACGTCACCAAAATAGAAGATCAACAGCGATGAAATTTGAAAGTCAAAGTCAGGAGGAACTAGCAAACGATGTTACCAGCCCCGGCGACAGAGAAAATCTGGTTCAGGTTCAAGAACGGTAATGGTTCCTATTCCTGCCACCCAGCGGCAGGCCGGTAGATCACCTGACCTACCTGTAGCGTGTGCAGCAAAATTTTTATCTGACAGGGAAGTTGAATATATGAAAACTACCTTTAGCCAATTTAATAAAAAATTCTTTCTTACCAACCTCCTGCCACAAACATGGATGTCAACTAAAGTTGGAGACCTTACCCACTTATGATACAAGGATGCACATGGCCCCAATTTCTCACGTTTAAATAAAATGTCTTCACACCTCCCTTGAAAACACACAAACAGCATGGAGTGGTTGCTTATTTACACAAAAATTATTTAAGTCAATATGTAATGCACACTTTCAGAAAAGAGAAGTACAACAACCTACTCTTTCAAGCATGTACAGGCAGTCCCCGGGTTACGACGGGGGTTCCGTTCTTAAGACGCGTCGTAACTCGAAAATCGTCGTAAGCCAGAACGACGTTCTTGAAAACATGTCCACAGGGAAAATTTCACTAATTTGCAATTTTTCTTAAGGCCGTATCACTAAAATTATCACTAATTTACTTTTTTCGTGTGCAACACTGTATTCACAAATTACTGTATATTTTCATTAAAATACAAGAGAGAGAGAGGAGAGAGAGAGAGAGAGAATTACAAAACCATTAAATTCGTTGACCATTGTATGGCATTGTTAAGCTCCGTGTCTCACTGGAGTTTTGAGGTAGGGAAATTGATACAGAAAAAGATAAGGGAAGAATTTTCTTTTGAAATTAGTTATCGTATTATTACTACTTCTATTATTATTATTTTGAAAATATAATAAACACGTGCATCTACCATAAAAATTCTCTCTCTTCAGTAAGAAATGAGGAATTTATCCTTACAAGTGAAATGGAAAGGTCATTTTCATCTCTTTAAAATACGACCATTATGAATTATGTAATTAAAGTTTTATTATTATTATTACTATTATTATTAAATAACTGAAATTATCAATAAACATTTTACATACTAGTACCATAAAAATTCTTTCATCTCGGTAAAAAAAGAGAGAGAGAGAGAGAGAGAGAGAGAGAGAGAGAGAGAGAGAGAGAGAGAGAGTTTATCTCTCTGTTCTCTCAAAAAATACTTATAACGCTTCCAGCGAAAGAGAGGGAGGGAGTTACCACTATGACACATTATTATCTTGTGTGGCGAGAGAGAGAGAGAGAGAGAGAGAGAGAGAGAGTTAACCTTAATTAAAAGGGACATGGATAAATTAGTACGTATTGTATTTCTTTAAAATACTATCATATGAATTTTGTAATTAGTTATTATTATTATTTGAAAGTATTAAAAACAAATAGTACAAGTACATAAAAAATCTCGAGTCTCAGTAAATGAGAGAGAGAGAGAGAGAGAGAGAGAGAGAGAGAGAGAGAGAGAGAGAGAGAGAGAGAGAGAAATCCCAGGAACACGTGATTGCAACACTGCAGCTCTTCCCCCTCCTGGCTGTCACAGAACTTTATATATCTGACAGTTTTAGTACCTAGATCTCGAGGAAAGGTTACTGGAAGAAGACTGGGATTTCCTTCATTCTTCCATAATTTTTTAAATATAAGCTAAAATCTTACTAATTCACTATGGTGTTTTCTTTAATGAATTGATATTATTGCTGTATTAATTAACTAATTAATTAAATATTTGAAAATAATAAATCATTTATTTATCATACAAAAAAACATACATGTTTTGGAGAGAGAGAGAGAGAGAGAGAGAGAGAGAGAGAGAGAGATTTTGTCGAAAAATGATGTTATGATACAATAAAGTTTTATACATACTTACCTGGCAGATATATACATAGCTATTGACTCCGTCGCGCCGACAGAATTTCGAATTTCGCGCACACGCTACAGGTAGGTCAGGTGATCCACCGCGCTGCTGCTGGGTGGCAGGAATAGGGACCATTCCCGTTTTCCATCAGATTTTTTCTACACCATCTGTCTCCTGAGGGGAAGCTGGGTGGGCCATTTAATTGTATATATCTACCAGGTAAGTATGTATAAAACTTTATTGTATCATAATATAATTTTTATACATTCAACTTACCTGTCAGATATATACATAGCTGATTCACACCATTGGAGGAGGGTAAAGACAGCTAATAACTGATTTAAACAGAAATCACAACAATCGTTGTAGGTAATAATTAAATAAAACCTTGGTTCCTACCTGTTTAGACTGAAGACTTCATGGTTAATGCCCAGGAGTCTGCTTAGTCTCAAGAGCCTCAGCGAGATATTGATCTATTGCTAAGAGTTCTTGTAGGTCTACCAAAGGGGTCTTATCCACTTACTTGGCCGATCCTATAAGGGCTATGTCAAAGGGTTTCAATCCACTTATATGACAAGAACCTTTTTTCTAAGGAGCACAATCCC
Source organism: Macrobrachium nipponense (assembly GCF_015104395.2). Classification (NCBI taxonomy): domain Eukaryota; kingdom Metazoa; phylum Arthropoda; class Malacostraca; order Decapoda; family Palaemonidae; genus Macrobrachium; species Macrobrachium nipponense. Next base: position 92,158,005 of record NC_087205.1, on the reverse strand, counting down.
GATCACCTTAACCTAACAAAATGTTATTTCTAAGATTGCAATGAGTCATCCCCGAACTCCTCACAAACAACCAAAAACTCAATCACAAATACTTTACACATAATTTTCTATGAAAAATAAATAAAAATAAACAAATAATTTATTTTGTACTACCTCGCTTCTAAGACCTATTCACATTCTCTTACTGTCAAAAGCACCAAAGGCTGCCTGTGCGACATCAAGTACTCCTGTCAGCAGAAAATCTTGATACTGTCTCAAAAGGTGAGGTTCATGTACGAATTTAGACAAGGTCTTTAGTACCACTCCGTTTAAAAGGCACATTTCTAGCTCCTTACTGGCAAGGGCCACAGCCGCCTGTGCGACACCAAGCACTCTTACCAGCAGTAACCCACAAAACTGCCTCAAAAAGTGGAGATTTACGTAATCAAAGACAGTCTCTATCCAAGCCTATCCTGTAAGATATAAACACAGTTCCTTACCTAAACAAGGCCATGGCCGCCTGTGCAACATCTAGCCGTCAGGTAAGAAACTTAGAGCCCATCCCAAAGGTATGGTTTGGATATATTAGACTTTTATTAAAAGTTAAGGATCGGTATGTGTCCTCAGTCCCAGCACTGTATCCGCAGACAAAAGGACCTAGAGAGAAGCACTTGTCATAGGTAATTTTAACATCTCTAAGATAGTGGGATGCGAATACCGAGTTGCATCTCCAATAGGTCGCATTAATAATATCCTTCATGGACATATTCTTTTGGAAAGATAATGATGCTGCCACGGCTCTTACCTCATGAGCCTTAACTCTTAATATTTTAAAGGAATCCTCTGCACATTCGCTATGAGCCTCCTTAATCACACTTCTAATAAAATATGCTAGCGCATTCTTGGACATAGGCCTTTTCGTGTCCCGAACTGCGCACCATAAACTTTGTTTACATGCCTTCAACTCTACTTTCTTTTTAAGATAGAACCTAAGAGCTCTAACTGGGCATAAAGTTCTTTCAATTTCGTCTCCCACTAATGTTGAAAGACTTTTTACTTCAAAACTCCTTGGCCAGGGTTTCGAAGGGTTTTCATTTTTTGCCAAAAATAGAGTTTGGAAAGAACAGATGGCTGCGTCTTTCTTAAAACCCACCCGAGAATCTAGGGCATGGATTTCACTTATTCTCTTCGCCGTAGCTAAGGCTATGAGAAAAATACACTTTCTCGTCCAGTCTCTGAACGAGGCACGGTCGGGAGGTTCAAATTTTTCTGATGTAAGGAATTCGAGTACAACATCCAGATTTCAGCTTGGAGGAATTGCGGAAATAGATTTTGAAGTTTCAAACGATCTTATTAGATCGTGCAAATCTTTATCCTCTGCCAAGTTCAAACCTCTATTTCTAAATACCGCCGAGAGCATACTTCGGTATCCCCTTATGGTAGACACGGAAAGATTGGATTCTTCTCTCAGGAATAACAGAAAATCTGCTATATTGGTCACAGAGGTATCGGAGGAGGAGAGCTTATTCTTCCTACACCATCTTCTGAACACATCCCACTTTGATTGGTAGACCCGAATAGTTGACGATCTTCGGGCTCTAGCAATTGCTTTCGAAGCCTTGCTTGAAAAGCCTCTCGCTCTGACCAATCTTTCGATAATCGAAAGGCAGTCAGAGCGAGAGCGGGGAGGTTTTGATGGAACCTCTCGAAGTGGGGTTGTCTGAGATCTATCCTGTTTGGAAGAGATCTTGGGTAGTCTACTGTCCATTCCTGTACCTCTGTGAACCAATCTTGGGATGGCCAAAACGGGGCGATGAGAGTTAGCCTCGTCCCTGTTGATGCTACGAACTTCTTCATCACTACTCCTAGCAACTTGAATGGAGGGAAAGCGTAAGCGTCGAGTCCCGACCACTCCAGTAGCATGGCATCCACCGCTATCGCTCTCGGGTCTTCTACTAAGGAGCAGAAGTTCTCTATCCTTTTTGAAAGGAGCGTCTCAAATAAATCTATCTGCGGTCTTCCCCACAAGTTCCACAGACTTTGGCAAACTTGTTCGTGCAGAGTCCACTCCATGGGGAGAACTTGGTTTGTCCTGCTGAGCCTGTCTGGTCTGACATTCCTTTCCCCTTTTACAAATCTGGTCAGGAGGGTGATATTCCTCTCCTCCATCCATGACAACAGATCCTTCGTTATCTCGAATAGGGAAAAAGAGTGCGTCCTCCTTTGCTTTTTGATATAAGCCAACACCGTGGTGTTGTCTGCGTTGACTTGAATCACTTGATTTTTTACTTCTGACTCGAAGAATTTTAATGCCAGAAACACTGCATAGAGTTCTTTGGCATTTATATGCCAGTCATTTTGTTCTTTCTTCCATTTGCCAGAGACTTCTCTTGCCCCTAGAGTAGCTCCCCATCCCGTCTCTGAAGCGTCTGAGAACAAGATTTGGTTTGGGTTCCGAACCTCTAGGGACACTCCCTCGTTCTTTTTGAGCGGGAGCAGCCACCACTTTAGGGGTTTCTTTGCCTCTATTGTTACCGGAAAAGTGTCCGACAGATGGCCCTTCTTCCAAGTCCATGATTTCTTTAGGAAGAATTGCAGAGGCCGTAGATGAAGTCTTCCTAGGGACACAAATTGCTCCAGGGAAGAAAGAGTCCCTAGAAGGCTCAGCCACTCCCTGGCTGAACTCCTGTCCTTCTTTAGAAAGGATGTCACTTTCTGAATCCCTCGAAGAATCCTTTCTTGGGACGGGAAAACCCAAAAATCCTGAGAATTCATCTGAATCCCCAAATAGACTAAGTCCTGACTGGGGATCATCTGCGATTTCTCGAGATTCACGAGAAGTCCTAACGATTTTGTCAATTTGAGTGTCTTCTTCAGATCCTCCAAACATTGTTCCTGGGATTTTGCTCTTATCATTCCAATCGTTTTTCTAGGTCAAACTTAGGTAAAGAGACGCTTATGCCTTCCAGGTGTAGCCATCTGGCATGTTCGCACAGTACATAAACCATGTGGAGCCATGGAGAGGCCGAAGCACAAGGCCCTGAACTGGTAGACCTTCCCTTGTATCACAAACCTGAGATACTTCTTTGATGACGGGTGAATAACGTGAAAATAGGCATCCTGCAGGTCTAGAGAGACCATCCAGTCTCCTCTTCACAGGGATGAAAGTACCGAGGCAGAAGTCTCCATCGAGAACTTTTTCTTTTCCACATACTTGTTCAGGATGCTCACATCCAAGACTGGCCTCCATCCTCCGGATGCCTTTGGTACTAAAAATAGGCGGTTGTAAAACCCCGGAGAGGAAGGATCCTGAACCTCTTCTATTGCCTTTTTGTCCTTCATTCCTATCACCATCTGAAGAAGTCTCTCTCTCAGAACAGGGTCCTTGTACTTCGCCGACAGTTCCTTTGGGGAATTTGACAAAGGTGGTTTGTCTTGAAATGGTATAATGTAACCTTTCCCCAAGACTGCTAGCGTCCAAGGATCGGCTTTCCTTATCGCCCAAGCCCCTACGAAGTTTAGGAGTCTGGCCCCTACAGATGTTTGGAGGACTTCGCTGCTATTTTGATCTCTTGTAAGACCGAAAGGAGGACCTTCCTCGCTTTTCTGCTGTCTTCCTTTTTGTTGGAGGACGAGAGGTGGAACCTCTCCGAAAGGGCACTACCGGAGTACGAGTAGTCTTTCTCGCCACTGGTACTGCTGGTCTCGTTTTCTTGGAGGATTGCACTAAGAGATCTTGGGTTGCCTTTTCAGCAAGCGACTTTGAAATCTCCTTCACCAAGTGTGAAGGAAAAAGGTGATCCGAGAGAGGAGCGTACAAAAGGGCTGACCTTTGTGAAGGAGATACCGCTTTGGTTAGAAATGAACCAAATAATGATCTCTTCTTCACTACTCCTGATCCAAATAGAGATGACAATTCTCCCAAACCATCTTGAACTGCCTTATCCATGCAGGATAAGATGCAATGTAACACTTCAGGCTCCAAAAACGTCTGGGTTTCATTTGTGACCCTTCTTGGCCAGCACTCCAAGGGACCAATCCAAGAAGTTAAATACTTCTAGTACATGGAAAAGTCCCTTAAGGTGCTGATCCAATTCTGACATGCTCAAATATGCTTTAGCTGAGTTCAAAGCATGTCTCCTTGATGCTTCAACCAAGCTCGAAAAATCCGCCTCTGCGGAAGATGGAAGCATAAGCCCCATCGTTTCCTGTCCTATACCATATTCCTCTCCTACCTCCGAGCTTACATGGAGGAGAGCAAAAAACTGTCTTTTATGCTTCCTTCTTAACCTTCATCCAATTATTTAATGATTGAATAGCCTTTTTCATTGATATGGCTGGCTTCATTTTCAAATACGAAGATTTAGGAATCTTCGTACTCGAGAACAGAGATCTTGGAGGAGGAGGAGCTGCAGGGCTTAGAGAGTCTCCAAATTCTTGAAGGAGAAGAGAGGCTTACACTTTATAATTAGATACCCCCTCATTGTTCGGGGTTTCTTCCTCTGACACTTCATCCAACTCCATCATAGAAGGAGAGCGAGCTCTCTTATGAGAATCTTTGTCTGTAGATCTATTTCCTTTAGGAGAAATACTCCTAGAAGGAGAGAGACTAACAGATCTAGAAGCTCTCCCTTTCCTTTCCACTAAATCATCCTGAGACATTGAAGTCGAAACTGTAACCTTCAATGTACTAGGTTGCTTCCTTGAATTAGGGCTTCTATTTGTAGGAGACTCGCTATCTGAAGACATTACATGCCTAAATAATGATCTTATGTTACTCCTTGCAACTTCTCGCTCTTCCAGCTCTTCACGTTCAGCTGGCGCCTTGCGCCTGGCTGGCGCTTCGCGCTTGGTTGACTCCTCTCGCGCGGCTGGCGCCTCGCGCTCGGCTAGCGCTTCGCGCCTGGCTGGCTCCTCTCGCGCGGCTGGTGCCTTACGCTCGGTTAGCGCTTTGCGCCTGGTTGGCACTTCACGGCAGTCTGGCGCCTCGCGCCTGGCTGGCGCTTCGCGGCAGTCTGGCGCTTCGTGCCTGGTTGGCGCTTTTCGGCAGTCTGGCGCTTCGCGCCTGGCTGTCTTTTCACACTTGATCGAATCCTCGCGCGCGGCTGGCGCATCGCGTCTGGCTAGCGTCTCGCGCTTGGCTGGCGCTCCAGTCGTTTCCTTAGAGAAACTTCTCTTATTAGTCAAAGGTTGTTCTGAATAGTCTTTATCTGAATCTTCATGACCCGATGTCGGATAGCGCCTGGTTAGCGCTTCGCGCCTGGCTGGCGCCTCGCGCTTAGCTGCTAGCTCTTTGCGGCTGGCGCCTCGCGCCCCGAAAGCGCGGGTCTGTGAAAAATAGACCCCTCATCCGAAGAAGAATCTTCTTTTCTGGGAGGTTGATAGTAAGGATTTTTAGACCTCTTCACCGGAAGATTAATATCCTTTCTTCTTGGAGGATCTCTGGAAAGAACTCCGACTAGAGAAGCAATAGACTCTTGCATATCCTTCAATATTTTAGTAGTTTCTTCTCTTTGATCAAAACGAGAGGAAGGAGAGCATTCTTTCTCCATTCTCCACGACTTAGCGGGAGAAGGCAAAACTTTTGCTTTCTTGATCTCCGTCGGGGAATCCTCCAAAAAACGTTCCAGCCTCGAGTTTATCCCCGATTCTTCCCAGATCCTCTTCAGGGGACGAGAACGATCCGCTGATCTCCATCCTCTTTTAGGCGAGGAATTCTCAGATGACGAAAAACATTCACGTAGAACGCTTTTTCTAATGCGTTCTCTGGCAGTCTGGCGTTACAGATTCTGCCGAAGAGACGTCTGACTGGTGGGGATTCTCCACAACCTCCGTAAGGCTTTTGACATTCCTTATCCTCTGGGCTTGGGAGCTTGAAAGAGGTCTAGGCCTGGGAGCGTTGTGAAGCCAATCAGACGCCTCCTCCACTTCACTGGGGAAATTCACACGCCTGGCTGGTTCACACACATTCTCACCACACTTCCAGAATCAGACATGATGAAAATTCCAAGCCAAAATCCAAATAACGGTCCACAAATAGCGTATGCCAGTACAACGATCCAAATACGTCACCAAAAGGTCCAAAACGAAGATCAATTGTAATTCAAAAACGAAATCCAGCCGGAGATACCAACAACGATGTTGCCAGTATGGCCGACAGAAAAAATCTGATGGAAAACGGGAATGGTTCCTATTCCTGCCACCCAGCGGCAGCGCGGTGGATCACCTGACCTACCTGTAGCGTGTGCGCGAAATTCAAATTCTGTCGGCGCGACGGAGTCAATAGCTATGTATATATCTGACAGGTAAGTTGAATGTATAAAAATTATTTTTTCCTATATACAAACCTAGGTTGTCTAACAATAGGATATCCGCGGGAACGCGCCGCCGCTACCGCATACAGTGTTCAAACTTGAATCGCTGTCCCTGGGTCTGGGGTAACTGCGCTGGGTGAGCCCGGGCCAGCTTGGGTAGGTCATTGTGATACCATTCTTTGAGCCATTAGAATACTTAGTCTAAACAGACACACTCTTCAAAGGGGGGCCATAACTCAATGAGGGGTGGATGAGGAGGGCCATTAATCTGTTAGACAACCTAGGTTTGTATATAGGAAAAAATAATTTTTTGACAAAATTACTTTTGTTCCAACTAAGTACAAACCGTCGGTTGTCTAACAAAAGGAGACTCGAACTGAGGATGGGAAGGTGAGTGACCTGAATGCACCCCTTGAAGAGTAGTCAATAACTTTACGCGACCTGCTGTTAACCCAGACCCGCTTATCCTCATGACACTTTACATGGTAAGGATTCAATAGGGGAGAACCCAAGGGGCTCCGGCTGTTGTCCTAACCTATGGTACTAATACTCACTCTGAGAGCTGTTCCTGAAGGATTCTTAGCCATCATTCTACTCTCCAGGTAAGTCAGTAGTGGCCAAGTCGTGTCATGAACAGTAGTCATACGTAGGATACTACCAGGAAACTCACTCATACCCCTTACATTCGGCCAGACTTAGGTGGGAATTGCCGGGAGTGTGTGTGTGTATTTCCAACTTGAGGTACGCAGTGCGGGTGACCGATATGCCTAGAGGATCTCTTGGGCTGCGACAATGGGGCCCAGAGAGAACACCTCTAGAGATTTAAATGTAACTTCCCGTAGGTAGAAGGAGGTGAAGGTGGTTTGACTCTTCCAGGTGCCTGCTCTCAATACCTGACTCACTGAGAGGTTCTTCCTGAAGAGCATAGAGGAGCCTATGCCCCTAACTTCGTGAGCCCTCACCTTCGGCATTGGTACTTCCTTATTTTCGTAGGCCCTCCTTATAACTTGTCTGATCCAGAAGGAGATGGTATTCTTAGCCACCTCTTTCGGATGCTTGCCCGTGGCCACGAACAGCCGCTTGATAGCCGGTCTGAACTGTCTAGTCCTCTTGCGGTAGGCTTTCATGGCTCTGACCGGCATAGAATCAGTTCCTCTTTGTCAAAGCCGGTAAAATCCCCCAAGGAAGGAATGATAAAAGAGGAAAACATCTCATCTGGCTTGGATGGGTCTTGAGTCTTGGCTACAAAGCCAGGGACAAACGAGAACCCCATCTCCCTCCAACGCCTGGTGTGTGACACTTCGTAGGACAGCGCGTATAGTTCGGTGACCCTCTTCGAAGATGCCAGGGCTAAGAGGAAAAGGGTCTTCAAGGAAGCTGAATGTAAGGCTCATAGGGAGGACCTCTCAGGGACGTTCCTGGACTTAATGGCCACATCCCAGTGGGGAGTCCGTAGCTCTCTCGGAGGACAGGTCTTCCTAAAGTGCTTGAAGAGCAACAAAATTTCTGGAGATGCAGCGAGGTCCATGCCTTTCAACGAGAATACTTGATTTAAAGCCGCTCTATAACCTTCCAACGCCGATATGGATAGTCGTTTATTCTTCCTGAGGTGGTGGAAAAAACTCGCTAGTTGAGGGATGGTGGCCTCGTCTGGGGCAATGCCTTTAACCTTGACACCAATCTTGAAACAGTTGCCACTTTCCCTGGTACAATCTGCCTGAGGATGGTTTCACAGGATTGGCCATGGCCTCAGCTAACTGCCTGGAAAAACCCCTACCACGGAGGATTTTGACGACAGTCTGAACCCGTGTAAGCGGAGGGCTGACGGATTTGGGTGTAGGCATCCGTTGTTGGGTTGGGCGAGGAGATCTACTCTGTCTGGTAGGCTTACTGGGTCCTCCAACTGGAGATCCAGCACTTCTGGGAACCAGGGGGCTTCCGGCCACCAAGGAGCTACTAAGGTTACTAGTAGGTTCTGTGAGTACTGAATCTTCTGAAGGATCTTCTGGAGGAGGGGGAAAGGCGGGAAGGCATAAGCGTCCAGGTTTTTCCAATCCTGCAGGAGGGCATCCTCCCCCGCTGCCTGCGGGTCTGGGAGTGGGGAGAACACTGGCAGCTTCCTGTTCCATGTGGTGGCAAAGAGGTCTATCGAAGGAGAGCCCCACCTCTATCAGGCCATCTGCTACTTCTTGATGGAGGGACCATTCTGTATTGATTATCTGTCCCCCTCCTGCTCAGATGGTCCGCCCAAACATTTTTCTTGCCCGGAATATATCTTGCTTTGAGGGTGATGTCCATTTCCTCTGCTAACTCCTGGATTTGTACTGCCAGACGACAGAGATCCAGTGAGACTGTGCCCCCCTGTTTGTTTAGATATGCCACCACCGTGGAGTTATCCGACATTAGGCCCACCGTTTTCCCTTGGAGTTGAGACAGGAAGTGCTGAAGGGAGAGGAAGACTGCCTTCAATTCCAAGACATTGATGTGAGCTGCTCTCTCTTCTTCCGACCACAGGCCGCTCACTTCTTCCTCCGTCAGGTGCGCCCCCACCCTTCTTTTGAAGCATCCGTGAAGAGAAGAATCTCTGGGGTTCTTGGACTGAGCAAGACGCCCCCTTGGAGGTGGGAAGGAACCATCCACCACTCCAGGGACTTCCTTACTTCTTGAGAGAAGAATTTTGCTGTTGGGGTCCCCTTCCTGAGGAGACCATCGCTTCTTGAACAGCCACTGAAGCGGCCTCATACGCCTTCTGCTGTGAGGCACTAGTCTCTCTATTGAGGCCATGCGCCCTAAGATGGACTGGCAGAGTTTGGCAGTGGGAGGGCTGGGCCCCAAAGCTCTCCGCACTTGAGTTACTAGGCTGGAGACCCTGTTCTCCGAGGGGAAGGCCTTCATGAGGGATGAATCTAGCGTCATTCCGAGGTACACCATCCTTTGTCTGGGAGTGAAATCCGACTTGTCGACATTCACCACCACTCCCAGTTCCTGAACAAATGACAAAACTAGCTGAAGGTGATCCGCACACTGCGCAGCAGTCTCGGCTAAGATGAGCCAATCGTCCAGGTAGCGGAGGAGACGGATGCCTCTTGCGTGTGCCCATACCGACACTATCTTGAAGACCCTGGTGAACACCTGTGGAGCTGTCGCGAGGCCGAAGCACAGGCAGGTGAACTGCAGTCTTTCCCTTACTGACAATCCTGAGGAATTTCCTGGAGGAGGGGTGAACAGGGACTTGGAAGTAGGCATCTTGAAGGTCTATTGAGGCCATGAAGTCTCCCTCCCTGACAAGCTCGGATGGAGTCTGCCGTTTCCATCCGAAACTTTGTCAGAGAAAGGAACTTGTTGAGGGGTGAAAGGTCTATGACTGGCCTCCAACCCCCTGTTGCCTTTTCTACCAGGAAGAGTCTGGAGTAGAACCCTGGACCTGGATCCTGAACCTCTTCCAACGCTCCTTTCTGAAGTAGCTTGGATATTTCCTCCTCCAGGGCCCGTCCACGGTCAGAGTTCGGTCGATAGGAAGGGACTTGGATGGGGGTAGGGGATAGAGTGGGTGTTGACTGGAAGGGAAGACGGTAGCCTGACTTGATGACCTGCAGGGTCCAATCTTCCGCTCCTGCTTGCTGCCACACTTGCCAATTGGCAGCCAAGCAACCCCCTACCTTCCGCTGAGGGGCAGGATCTGGCCTAGAACTTCTTGCGGGGACCCCCCCCCCTCTCTTCTGTTGCCTTTCTGCTTTCGCTCCTTTGATGGAAAGGGACAAGTCTTCTCTCTATGGAACTTGTCTTTCGCTACAGAGTAAGGTTTCTTCTCTTCTCGCCTACGCACGGGAAAAGACTGTCTCTGCGCTTCTCTTACTTGTTGGCTAATTTGTGGTGCTGGCCGTGGTCTATGGCCCGACATTCCGGTATTGGAGAGCGCCCTAGATTGGAGAGATCGCTCCTTCTCCGCTGCCTTGCGAACTTCTGCTAGAATGAGTTCTTTCTGGAACAGCGGGTTTTTTCGTAAGTCCGGGAGGAGGTCTCTCACTACTGGCGATTTGGCCTCCTTGAAGGCATTCTCTCTCCTTTTCACCTCCATATTAGCCCACAGGACCGCTAAATTGTCTGCCTGGTGTGAGAGAGTCTTGATTCCACAGTGCATGAACGAAGACAAGTTCTGCTGCTGCTGAGGCTGGAGCTCGGGTAAGAACTCCGGAAGCGCAGCCAGTAAACGTTCCATCCACGAATTCGTAGCGAGGGCCAGAGCTAGAGCACGGATGAGACCTTTGGTTTCTGAGGGAGAGAGCAAGAGGTGCTTCTTCTGTAAGGCGTCCAGACTGACATCTAAGAGATCTGCAAGGTCCCTGGAATATGCAGACTCCCTTAGTTTGTCCCCTGTTGGCCTATAATACCTGCTGGCCCCCTGAGCAGGGATAGGAAGCCACCTCTGTTTCTCCGATACCCTAGTTGGTGAAGTCGTGGCTTCTCGGGACGCTCTAGCCATGGCTAGCCTAACCTGGTTGCTCCAGGGGAGGCTGACCGAGGGGGCTGCGAATTCTTCAGGTTGAGCACCTTATGTACCTCTGACTGAAACTCTTGGTTTAGCTCCTCAGTTTCCGTTAAGCCATTGGCGCTTCTAATCATCGTCAGGATCTGGTTGAATGATAAGGGCTCGGGTTCCGCAGGTGAGCTAGTCTGACTGCCGTCCGAATCGGGGTCAGAATCGGGCTCGGAATCAGAGCCAGAACTGTCACCCAAATCTGGAAACAGTTCATCCGACTTCTTCTCCAATAGGAACTTCTTCCTGGCTTCTTCCATCTTTCTGGCAGACTCCTCGAGACTCGTGTTCTTCTCCATTTGCTGGGAAACCTCCTTTCTGGAGGTTAAGTAATCTTCCACCGCCTGTTTAACCAGGTTCGCAATGTCCAGTGTGGGAGTGAGGACCTGGTCCCCCACTGTACCTGGGCTACCTGAGGGAGGTGGTGCGGAGGTACTAGGCTCAAGCCTAAGCCTAGATTTCTCGGGCATCAACGCTGGCACTGGTCTCTCAGTGTGACCTTGGCCTTGCGGCATCGAAAGGTCTCCGTTGATGCTCCTCCTACGAGCGTTGTGGCTGGCTGGCTTCTTGCGTCGGGTTGCCGCAACTTCAGGAGGGGAGGGGACCTCCGGCTCCTGCGAGTTGGGTCCCATTCCGCGCTCCTTAGCACTGTCCTCAGGATGGGAGGGTGAGGCGTCAGGTCCATCACTGGATCCCTCCTGGGGCTGGGCTGATTGTGCCCGAGAGGAACAGGGGGTTACCTTAGTACCCGGCTGTGTCTCGGTACTGCTACGGTCATAACAAGATAGTTCGGCCTTTAGGCTAGGCGGGAACAAGATCTCGGTTGAATTCCCTTTCTTGTTACGCTTCGAGGCAGGAACATGGTTCCCAGCCCCTAAGGCAGCTTCTTTCCTCTTACCTGCTTTACTAGCCCCCGACGACGAAGGTTTCTTTAGCCTAAGTCTCTTGGGAAGGACACTAGGCTCACTAACTGGTTCCCCAGTTAATAAGGAGGAAGGATTACTAGGCCTAGTGTTCTCCAATTGGGCACTATCCTCCTCACACACGACCTTAGGCCCCACAGTAGTCGGCCTAGGCCTAGGCTTATCGGACTCGACACTAGCGTCACTGAAAAAGCTCTTATGCGCCTCATAATAGAGCCTCCACTGATCATTATTCCACTGCGCACACGTTGAACACTATGTCTCAGGGGAACATGCAAAACCCCTACATCCAATACACCACAGATGAGGATCCGAGGTTGGCGAAGGCAAAGATGCACCGCAATGCATGCCATCGGAAACACACACAAATCCTCCCCGAAAAACCCACCATAGATCCGTCTTCCATACTTACAAGGAAGTTAGGATGCTAGGTAATACTAAAGGATAAATAAAAGGATAGGAAAAGGGCACTGGGGAAGCACTCAAGCACAGGATGTCAAAGATATATCACAATATAAAAAGACTACAGTCGGCGGTCAGCGTTATCTCAAGTCGGGTCAAGGCGGAAGGAGTAGGTGTTGATACGACGGCTACCGCGAAAAGAATGGTATCACAATGACCTACCCAAGCTGGCCCGGGCTCACCCAGCGCAGTTACCCCAGACCCAGGGATAGCAATTCAAGTTTGAACTCTTTGTATGCGGTAGCGGCGGCGCGTTCCCGTGGATATCTTTTTGTTAGACAACCGACGGTTTGTACTTAGTCGGAACAACTATGGTTTTTATATCCAAGTCTAAGTAGAGTATAAATGGATTCTTTAAGTGAAATAATGTTTCAATGATATTCTGCTGTTTTGTGTTAAAGGATATGTATACGGTTTGAGAATGCGTTCCTTATCCTTGACTATGGTTACCATACAGTTTAATAGCGTAAATTAATTTATGTGCCCTCCACTCAGAAACTAGTTCTGCGTATGAGGTATCGTTAAAAGGCATAAAAAACCATCGTAACCTTGGAATTTGCGTTGTAATCTAACCAGAAACTTAGTTTTGTTAATTATGTATACTGGAAACTAACAACGATTTTTTCATTATTTGCGCTTTTGGACTGTTATAAACTGCGCATCCCAAGCTAGTGTATTCATTCGCTCGGAGACTAGTTCCGCATATGAGGCGTCACTAAATAAATTAAAAAAATACGACATAAAAAGTGTCGAAAATCATCATAACCTCAAAATTTTTGTTGTAATCTAACCAAAAACTTATTTTTATTAATATACTGTGCTAAACTATAAAGGATTCTTATCATAGTATGCGTTTTTTAAAAGCGTTGTTAACTCGGAGCGTCGGAAGCATCAGCGTCGTAACCTCGGAACAAGCGTCGTAACCCAGGGCGGATTTTTCAATGAATATTTAAGAAAAAGCGTCGTAACCTCGAAACGTCGTAAGCCGGACCCATCGTAACCTGGGGACCGCCTGTACTAACTAATTCACTCAGGAGTGATGCCAGTCAATCACAAATTCCATCGACAAAAGCCTACCAACCCATTTTGGAGGAGGTATTTAGGGCTAAATACAAAGCCTAAAAGTCTTGTAGCATTTCTAGAATTGATAACAACCAGCCTGGGCTCCTAGCACATATATGTATGGAATCGTACTCTTGCTTCAGAGGAAAGGCACCAAGATAAATATCTCTTGTGACCTTTTCTGTAAAAAAAACTCTGAACAGTATCCTCTTCAAGATAAATTTGCCTTTCTACTAGTACTAGAATGGAATATACGTACATATATGTACAGAATTTAGGCCAAAGCCTAGTACTGGGACTAGTGAGGTCATTCAGTGCTGAAATGGAAATTTGAAAGTAAAAAGGTTTGAAAGTTATAACAAGGAAAACCTTGCACAGTTACACTATGAAAAAATTGTTTGGAGAGGGTGGATAATGAGACGGTAGAAAATATGGAGGTACAGTAAATGGAATGAAAGGCGCTGCAGCTACAGGCTGAAGGAACAATGCAAAGAAACCTTATGTAGAGGTTCAACTACGTGAGGTACGTAAGGGGTTCCTATAGTAGAAACTCATCATATAAACCTGCTGGCTTCACAACAAGAATTTACAACAGTGATCACAAGGGGAAGGGCACAGAGGTACATCAGTCGTACTGAATACATGAAGCAAAGCCCAGAAATAAAAATGTAAATGACCTGAGCCATACCATGTATTGCTAGCAATTTATAAAAACTAGCTCCTTGTCAGTTTTTCAATTAAGACCATCCCCAAAATAATCTATCCTTCAAGAATAGAGTCCATTCCTAAATTTCAAGAGCTAATGGTTTTACAAATACTGTAAATCAAAATGAATGCAACTTCTGACAATATGGTACCTACTCAGCAGTGACAGGCAAATATATACCTATATCTCAGAAGGATTTGAACATCTGAAGTTTCTTAAAAATCTGAGAAAAAACTCCAGCATCCACTAGAAATAGTTTAGAATAATTCCTCAGTTTCCTTACAAACAAGTTCAAAGCAAATGGCTGAAAACAATCCTGTCAAAATACTCACTGTATTTTTGGAGGAAATTTCTGAAGGCTTGATATCATTCAAAACTGCATTTGAAAAGGGATTATGCAAAAATGATTAACTTCTACAAATATAAAAATAATATACTCACATGTATCCCAGCAACATTCAGACCAAAATCACTTACTGGAGCAGTTTTATCCAAATTCACTACCACAAAGTCAAATATGCTGTACATAAGCCTGTGCAACCACTTACATTCTTCTTCATATAGTATAAGCACAACCCCAAATCATATGACTTCAGGCAGACAGATACATACCGTAAATATATTTAAAAAATCTTCCCTGGCTCAAAAGTAGTGCAGTTTCCAGTTCAATTTTTGTGTGATTTGAACGAACCTCAGTACTATGGGCTTGCCCACGACTGACTTCTTGTATTTTGGATGCACTATCATTTTCCCAATCTCTTACAGCACTTAGGATTTTATAGGTTCAAACTGACTTAGTTTTATAAACTCAATCATTTTGTTACTGTCATTAAATGGGTTAGTGAAGTAGGTGTAGGTATTATATATGAAATGTATAATACCTACACTCCTAAATTTATAAACCATTTGTAAAGCCAGTACTCATTATTTAGATGGTGTCAATGGTTGTTATTGTGATGCCATTAATAAGATGCACAGAAGACAGGAAGGAGTGAGGAACTTGCAGTGGTGACAAAAGGTTGCGAGCGCTTTCGTTCGCAGTTTGTTGATTGGGTCATGAACTGGCTTGGGTGAGCAGTGCAACGGGTACAGGTGGTGCAATGGGAACAGGTGTGTAAACTGAGCATAATTGTTGCATATTGGTTGGGCCAAGTGTTTATTCAAGTGGTAGCAGAGCATGGCGAGTCAGAAATGAACGGATTTGACAGTAAACATTTGGGGACAGAATGGTAGTGGAAAAGAGAATGGCCTAGATTTTGCAGGATACAGAGAAAGTATAAAGGATGGCAAGGATAAGTTAAAGACTAGCTTGTTGTGTGTTGGAGAAGTGAAATATCAGGGGATAGATATAAGAATGAGTTTTAAAAGAAAAGCTTTAGAAGTGACAGAAGGGACAGATAGAACAATTTAATGATAGAGGGGGATCAAAGATGATAATTTGTATCAAAACTAGATAAAATACTATGTACCTATATCTAAAAGATACTTATGGAAAATTGATAGGGAAGAGAAAGGAGAAGCAAAGGGATTTCATATACTAGAACAAACAAGTCTCACAAACAAAAACATATGGTCTTAGTGGTTTGTGGTCAAGTTAGAATATAATATATAACAGTGTGATATAATGAAAAGAATATTTGAAGGATAAGGGAATATATAGGAAGGCGAATGTGGGGGGGAATCAAAGATATTGGGAAAAATGGAATTGAGGTAGAAGTGGAAGCAATCTTATACAGATGGAAAGGCTGCATAGTGTGCGATATGCAAATCTGAATGGCACTGGGCTTGGTATTGTCCTCAGAATTTTCAAAAGAGAAAGAAACTGGGCAATAAGCAGAAAAAGTTTATGTAAGAGAAATTAGTAAAATAGATGAATCTTGGGAAGAAGTT
This sequence comes from Macrobrachium nipponense, assembly GCF_015104395.2. NCBI lineage: Eukaryota > Metazoa > Arthropoda > Malacostraca > Decapoda > Palaemonidae > Macrobrachium > Macrobrachium nipponense. The sequence continues at coordinate 92,142,132 of NC_087205.1, read as the reverse complement.
TATGCGACTTTAACTGTAACACACTTGTATGATGACTCACCATAATTGAATAGCACCTCAGTGGTGTGATTGGCATGGTCTTGGCCTGCCACCTCGGTGGCTGAGAGTTAAATTGTCGGGCATTCCACTGAAGAGGTTCGAGATAAGTATTTCTGGTGATATTAGTTCACTCTCGACATGGTTCGTTAGTCATGTGAAGCTGTTGGTCCTGTTGCTGAATAACCACTGGTTCCATGCAACTTAAAAACACCATACAAACTCCCAAAATTGAATACTTGATCAGATTTTCTTCGTTATTCATTCTCTAACTTTCGGATTCAAACCCATAATAATACGTGCAAGTTACAGTTGCCCACCAACTGTCTATTTACATCAGACAGTTGGTTGGCGACTGTGACTCGCACACATTGTCATGGGTTTGAATCCCAAAGTAGAAGAGAATTATACAAAAAGTGTGATCAAGTATTCAATTTTGGCGAGTTTGTATAGTTTTTACGTTGCATGGAACCAGTGGTTATTCAGCAACGGGACCAACAGCTACGAGACTTCTGAACCACGTCGAGAGTGAACGTCTATCACCAGAAATACACATCTCTAACCTCAGTGGAATGCCCGAGAAATGAACTCGCAGTCACCAAGGTGGCAGGCCAAGACCATACCAATCACACCAACGAGGCGCTATTCAATTTTGGTGAGTCACCATACAAGCTGAAAGGAGGTGTAACAGAAATACCAGGATATTGAACAGGTTGAAAGTACATAGTAGTAAAGGAAATATCAGTGATATTGAAAAAGTTATTTGAAGACAAATTTTGCAGAGTGATGTACTATGGATGATGTGAAAGAAAACCATGAGTAAAATTGGTATGAATATAAATTTAAAAGAGGATTGAGTAAGAATGGAAGTATTAGGGAAAATGGAGGCGAAGTTAACAAACATGGTCACCTAAAAACCAATTTTGAAGGATAGATGAATTGTTACTGGAGGGATGGAGAAGTCTAAAGGAAATTCAAGGGGCAATTATGAAGTTGCATCTACAATATGGAAGTGGAGATAAAAATGGAAGCTAATGAAAGCAGAGTGGAGTGATGGTTTGAGACAAAATGAAGCAATAAAAACTTTAATAACATACTTGATTGCAAGTTGTTGGGTATGTAAAAGATACAAAGGAAATCCAGCCAAACCAGTAGTGGGATTTTCTTGGATAAAATATTTAACAAAGTTATAGCAAAAATATTCAAAGTAGCAGCAATGGATGTGGGGGAGAGAAAAAGTTCTTGGTAATGGTAGATATGGCAACATGATGATGTCAGGCTTTTTGGATAAAAGACAAGACACCAGAAACAATTTTAAATACTTTTTGTTGGGTGGTTTGCAATATTTGGTGCACCTTGTAAAATACCAGATAATGGCAGGAGAACTTCAAAATGAAAAAAAAAGTGAGAAGGATGGCAGAAAGATGGAATACTAAAAGTATTGGCCACACAACCAATTTCATAATGCCATTCCCAGGTCAGCAACAGGAGGAGAGGGAACAGGATATTTTATAGAAGTGAAAGGGATAGTTCCCAACATTTAACTGAGCCCATGGCCTAGACAGCAAACACCATAATGCATTTGATAGCAGCAGCGTCCCCAAGTTCCTGCCTAGACAGTTGGGATCAGGGGAAAGTTTATAGTATTCAATTCAATCTGTGGTTTGAACAAATCTCATTATGTATGGGCTTATGCACAGCTGACAATTTATTGTATTTTGGATGTCTATCCTGACCTCAAAGCCTTTAGGCATTTACAGGCCCAAATAACTCCATTCAAAGGTCCAAAAATATAACTTTCAAAACTGACCAATACTGCATACCAAAATGAACAGTGGACTGATATACAATAATTCTCTGTATTCTAATCAAGAACACAGTTAATGGGAAAAATGACAATTTGTCGAAAATTGCATTTTTCCTAACTATACAAACCTGAGGTCCTTTAACAATAGGAAGTAGCTAGCGGCAGCTGGAACGGTCGTAAGCTTCGAACAAGGGGAGAACGGTAGTTAACTGCTTGTCCGACAGTCGCGCCCCGCGCGACTGGGAGGTAAACAAATCACTTTTGCTTTTGGCCCATGCAAAATACGCAGAGTGAGGGGTGGCATGAGGAGGGACTATATGTAAAGGACCTCAGGTTTGTATAGTTAGGAAAAATGCAATTTTCGACAAATTGTCATTTGTTCCGATACGTAATACAAACCATCGGTCCTTTAACAATAGGAAGACTCACTTCTTGGTGGGAGGAATCCGAGTCTTTTGATGAACAGACTGGTGTTCGTCCATCCCTGGAATGCCTCCCTGGTCGTAAGAGCGAGGGAGGGATCCAAGCCTCTGTCCGATTGATCGGGGTGTGCACCGCAGGATCAATGGTCAGACCTCTGGGCCGAGTACTAAGAGAGAGGCAAGCGTATCTCTTCGTACCAGCAAGCAAGAACTTGTTCCTGTTTGCAAGAGGCAACATAAAGTATGGGTTGTCTCAAGCTGGCATCCACTTCCTCCCCCTTGTTGGAGGAAGTGGTGGTGGAATATCGCTCCTATCCCTAGTGAAAGGGATAGGATGGGGCTCTGTTGAGTAGCTCACCTGCATCTTGTCCTTATCCAGCAGGGTGACGACCGTGTCCCTCTAACCACAGGTAGAGGGGAAGAAAAAGATGGGAAGAGGAGCCAGTCACACTCTCATTCACTCATCCATTCTTATGGTCACACCAGGACTCGATGCTGTTCAGCCATGCGAGGGTCTCGGGGTGGGTTCGCTACACAACGTGTTGAGCAGCCACCACGGGTCCCAAGGAAAAAGATCCAAGGACCTGTGGGCAATATCCGAAGGTAGAAGGAAGGGGGCATGTGGTCTGGTTGACCAGACCCCTGCCTTCAGTACCTGCGCCACGGAGAAGTTCTTGCGGACAAGGCAGCATCTCCTTCGCATCGAAGGCGGTGAAGTCCATTAGGGAGGGGATTGTGAACGACTCGAACCAATCGTCAGGGACCGAAGGGTTCTGAGTCTTCGCTACGAAGTTCGGTACGAAATCGAGCGTCACGGATCCCCATCCCCTGGATGCTTGACTTCGCAGGAGAAGTCATGCAGTTCCTCAGAGGAAAAGAAGGAAATAGTCGCATGACCTATCCCTCTTCTCTACTTCGGTGATGTCCAGTACCCATACTGGTCTGTCCGTTTGCCAACGAAGTCATCTCCGCTCCTCCTATCCCCATGCAGCGAAGTTCTCGGTAGTGGATAGGACACCGACACTCCATGGTGGGTGTCAATGGTATGGGTACTGTGACAAGCTATTAAAACGAAGTAATGATTGCTCTGTAACAACCGAACTAAGTCAACAGCGTAGTTCGTAACTGACTTCGCCGCTCTGACAGCTGCCGACTGACTGCGTTCGGTAGGAGGCAAGTTGTCAAAGCATCCGAGTAAGTCACGTGACCTTCGCCTTTAAAGGGTTATGCCGAGAGACCAAACAAATAATGTATTTGTTTGTCACCAATGCCGGACAGCGAGGTGATGATTCTCTTAAGGCATGTGCCCAACAGGCGAAAGTCAATTGCCTTCTAGAGACCAAGGTCCCTGAAGGTAAAACATCTCATGGTTGTTGAATCTCAGCTAAGGAGAAACAACACTATGTACCGTTGAAGACGAAGGTAGATATTGAATGCCACCTACGTCTTCACAGATGAATCGAGAGAAGGATTCTCAAGATTCATAACCTGTGCTTACAAATGACTGAAAACGCTAACCGCTATTTCATTGCTGTCCGGTGAGAAGTCGTAGTTGCAATGAAAGCGGGGCGTTTCTTCAGTAATGAAAACACAGGGGAAAGCCGCCTGAAGAACTGCTTCTCATGGGCTGAACATTTGGAAGTAGAGCTGTCAGGTCGGAGAGTAGGCGATGTCTTCTGACACATCTCGTAATTCGGTTGAACAATGAACAATTGTACACCTACGAATAAGAGATATTTTGAAGACAAACTCAGATGTCTGTAAAATCATTCGCATTATCGCAGTGCGATGCAGCGGGAGACTTGTACAGACTTCTGTTACCGTGCGGTAAACAGAAAGATGAAAGAGTCCAAGAGATATCTCTGTTGAAAATTCTCGCAATGTCGAAGGCGATGGAATCTAGCGTCACAGCAGTAGATGGTCCTTCATTATTGCGAGAATCCCCGTTAATCAGAGACCTAAGTCCATGATTGTTGGGCAGAGATACGGTTCGGTAGTCAATCAAAGCAGGGCAGAGAGAGACATACATGACCGTGTGCATATCGGAGGCCCAGCTGATACTGAGCTGCTATCAGGCAGTTCAATACGCAGTAGTTGAGCCTGAGCTCTCGCTGACTCGTCATCCTGAGTTGCCAGGTAATCCATTATTCCACGAAGGAATGCGTTCGGCTAGAACTACCGAGCATAAAAGATAATGCTCGAGCAATTATATTTAGGCGAAACGAATTTCGGTAAATATAAAAGTTGAAATGGTGTTGTCGTGACAAAACCATAAGTATATAAAATTGAAACTGAAAACTCCTGGGAGGTTGCAGGCAACCCCGAGTTGCAGTTCAATTAGAATACTTCTCTTATAAGTCGCAATCCGTAGATTAACTAGGATATGCCGGTCCTACCCCTCGGACAATTCAACTGCTTAGTAGAATCATGTCGCGAGGTTAATATACGTAGTATAATTTGTAGGATTCTGAAGCAACGATCTCCATCCTAAATTCTTTCCTTCAAGAAAACAAAATAAGGATTGGAGATCGACCACCTTCGATCTCTATCAAAGAGAGTGAAGGAGAAGTCTTCCTCGAAGGAAAGCTTCAATGGTGAACAGAATACTAAGACGATAGTTCAAGCCAAACTGGATATTCCCGTTCCGATCTTCTCTAGTCCAGGTTGGTCGCCTACTGTGAGATAGTTTCTCAGCAGCAGTCTTTTCCCCAATGCTAGAAATTCCAGGAATTCGAGCATAGGCGAGGTTCCCGATTATCGTGTATATCGGGATTCTCGTCTCGCTCACTTTGGACCGTGGTCTCGCGTAAGTGTTTGGAGATCGTAAAACTCGAACACTGAATGCGTTAGAAATTCCGTAGAATTCTAAGCAGTCTGCGAAACCCCCACCGCATTCGTCAAACGATATCGGCTGGTGGTCCTCTCGATTCCCGTAGAAATCGAGAATGGGGCAGGATTCCTCCTCAACGACCGGGGCTTACGTCAGGTAGGACCCGAAGGTCCCCCCGGTAGCGCAGTCCCGAACGTGGGATCCTACAGAGAAATCTCTGTAGGATCCCTCCCCTTTCCCTCGTAACCGTAAGGAGAGAGGGAATGGGGGAGGAATTGGATACTCGCTCGCCTTCCCAGTGGAACTAGCAGTTGGAGAAGAGTAGGAACAGCCATCGCCTTGCAGGCGATGGCCTCTCAGAGTCTGGGAAAACGTATCGTCAGGAGAAAACGTTTTCCCGCGGAGGGTTACGAACTCTCACTGTAGGTAAGGGTCTGCCGCCACTGTGAACGTCGTCTGGGTGGGGCTGATCGACACCTGACAGGAGAGAGCCGATACCGTCCTCCGACTCATTCCAGTCCTCGTCGAGGTCGAAACCTCTCAGGAGGACCGAAGGAGTATTCAAATACGGTGTCCGAAGACACGTAGAAACGCCGCTGTCGCAGTAGAGGAGGTGGAAGTAGCTTGATCGACCGGCCAGAACTGAGAGAGCCTTCTTGTCCGGAGACGAGAGAGACTGGTTCGAGACAGAATCAGCAAGTTCCGATCGCGGGCAGACCCACGTCGGTTTGGGTTCCCTCTCGGGCCCCAAAACGACTCGAGCAGAGACGTGGGCTCTGCTGGTGGGAGCGGCAATCCTTCCGCAAGGTCATTATGCTGACGAATCAGCTTAATGACTTCTGCAAATTCCTCTGTATCTCGGGAGTAACCGTGTCTTGCGGAGTAGGACCATCCAGTCCCTCCAACAAGAACAGATCCCGAGATACTCCTCCTTCAGAAGGAGGAACAGCGGCAGACCCCTGACGGTCGCCTCCAGCTACTTGCGCGTATGTCCTTGGTCGGTTCCTAGAACCGTGCCTGGTCCATACGGCGTCATAGCGGGATCGCGAGCGGCGCACCTCTCGCGATCACTCATAGGTACCTCGCTCCTCCCGGTGTAGCCCGAGGAGGTTGAAGGTACAGGAGAGGCAGACCTGACGCTCCCCCCTCCCCTAGCTCGCTGGCAGGACCAGCGTGCTTGGAGGGCTGCTGCTGATCGTCCACTGCAGTGGCGATCGAGCAGCAGGCCTAGCCTTGCCGCGCTCGCATGGGGCGAGAGGCTCGGCTGAGAACGCGACGCTGATCTCTAGCGTCAGGCGAGCTGTTGCTGGTTACCGTCTCCGCCCGGTCCCGATGGGAGCGGCGTCAGGTGACCTGCTAGGCTCGTTGTCGCGGTGAGACCGGCGAGCGTCCTCTCGGCGCGTCGAGCCGCTGGTACCAGCCGTGCTGGTACCGACGACCGCGGGGACCCCTTCCTCGCCTCAACCCGTGGCTGGTCAGACCGTCACGTCAACCCGAGCAGCCAGCTGGTCGCTGCGAGAGCGTCCACTGGCCTAGCGAGAGTCGTCTGCACGACACTCGCCCAAGTCTTCTGCTCCGCGCTTCGGTCTTGGCGGCGAGCGAGCTCGAGTGTCAAGACTTTGGCTGGACGGTCTCCCGCGGGAGACCGTCCACTCGGTACTTCTCGCTAACGAGAAGCCGAGGCGGATCCTGGTTTAGCGGCAGAACCGCTAGAACCAGGCGAGGAAGTGCCAGCCGAACTGGTACTCCTCTGGTCCCCGTCTTCTTCTCCTTGGTAGAAGAAAAGACGGGCCCTGTTCCCGAGGGAGCAGGAGGACCAGCAGAAGAGCTCTCCGAATCGCCGGAGCGAGACGGGCCCTTAGAAGGTCCCGAAGGAGCCTTCTTAGGGGGAAAAAACCCGGGTTACCAGCTGGTCGCTGCAAGAGCGGCCGCTGGCCTGGCAAGAGTCACCTGAGCGTCTCTCACCAGCCTTCTGCTCCGTGCCGCGTCTTGGCGCCGAGCGAACTCTGGCGCCGAAACTTGGCTGCACGGTCTCCCGAGGGAGAACGTACACTCGGGATCTCTCGCGAACGAGAGACCGAGCCGGAACCTGGCGTAGCGGCATCGCCGCTAGCACCAGGCGAGGAAGTACCAGAGCTAACCGATACTCCTCTGGTCCCCGGTCTATCTCTTCCTTACGGAAGGGGAGACGGGCCCCGCCCCTCCCGAAGGAGCAGGAGGACCAGCAGAAGGACCCCCCCGTCCCACCGAGGTGGGACGGGCCCTTAGAAGTTCCCGAAGGAGACTTCTTAGGGGGGAAGGCAGCCTTCTTCTTCTTCGGCTTATGGGCCTTAGAAGTCGAAGGGGAAGAGGCAGCAGCAGACGATGAAGACGAAGATGACAGCTTCCTCTTCTCCTCTTCCTCGTCAGCTCACGCAGGACAGTCGTCAGGTCCTCCATCCAGGCCGGAGCCGGGGCTATTGCCGAAGCAACACGGCCGACTGCACCTGTCCGGAAGGACCTGGGACTGGGGAAGACACACCGTGGGCAGGACCAGCATGGACAGGACAGGAACCAGGAGCGACAGGAACAGCAACCAGTCAGGGAGCGGCAGGAACAGCGGCAGCGGTAGACCCAGAAGGGACAGCCAAGCCAACAGCGGGAATCACATCAGCGGCAGGTACGGCAGGCCCAGCCATCGCCTCGTAGAATCATCGGCAGCCAGCGGAACCTGGGTCCTGGCGGCCGGTCCAGGGCGAGCTGCTGGAACAGCGGAAGTCTGGGGCAGGCAACACGAAGAAAACAGGCGGCGGCGGCAACCCACCTCGGTACGGCTGCGGCCCTAGTAGCGGCAGACGGCGTCATCGACACAGCATGGGGAGTGTAGACCAGGAGGGGGGGGAGCAGCATAAGCGGCCGTGGTAGTAGTGGGGACCGCCCCAGACCTCGCTAGACGCTGCAGCAGCCCGTGGATGCTAGGCACGCCCTGCCTCCGCGGTGGTCCATACCTGTCCAAGGTCGTCTCCCACGGATGTAGCACCTGCGGTAACATAGATAGATTAGTAAGAGGGGTTCCCTCACGCACGGGGGGAAGACATGCCCCACCCCGAACGCAAGGAAGACCTCAAATACAAAATACAACGAAAGAAGCCCTGAGCGGGGGGCAGGAAGGAAGACGAAGAATCGGATACCAAGGGAGTCGCGGGAGAGCTTTCCGACGACTTCCTGGCAGACCTTCGCTTCCCCTACCCCCGCACAGCAGTGAAAAGTAATATGAAAATGAAACAGAATACTGCCCTTGCGATTCACTTCATAGAACTTAAAGGGGAAAAGATCAATTCCCGGGTAAGAACGGAAACTTGATCCAATAATATGATGCTATCATAAAATATATGAAAATGAAACAGACTACTGCACTTGCGATTTCATTTTCACATAAAAAAATCGTAAGGATCAATTCCCGGGTAAGAACGAAAATTGATCCAAATTAAATTTCATGCAAATAAATAAATGAAAATGAAAAGAATATTGCAATTGCAAATCCACTTTCATTGCATTCTATTATACAAAATTAAAAGGCTCGTGCCGAGCGCAATCACACACTCGGTAACGAACGCACAGGGCAAAAATATAATGAAAGAGTACTTACATTTTGCAATTACACACTTTCGTCCAAAATACATGACTCAGCGCGAGCGCGCCCGCCCTCGGCACCGAGACATAATTCAAGGGTTCAATTCATGAAAAGAGAGGAAATCGCCGCATCTACGGCGATAACTCCATGTTGGTTCATAATTAAGTAATGAAAATGAAAACAGTGTACTTACAGTTTCATTTTCAAGTCAAACAAACCATTAGTTAAGAAAACACAATATAAACAAAGCATACGACGATGAAGCGGGCAGAGAGCGATGACGAACACGTCCTTCACACCCGCGGCCGAAAGCAAAAGTGATTTGTTTACCTCCCAGTCGCGCGCCGACTGTCGGACAAGCAGTTAACTACCGTTCTCCCCTTGTTCGAAGCTTACGACCGTTCCAGCTGCCGCTAGCTACTTCCTATTGTTAAAGGACCGATGGTTTGTATTACGTATCGGAACAAACAAGTTACCTAAGAAAAAGAATTTACCTTTATTAAGCATATACTTTAAAAACTTCATTGCTAGTTCTTCTTTGGCAAAGCACGGCCATAGGTATCTATATAAATTTGAACTGGGGAGGACAAAATCATCTTCACATGGTTCAAATGGACAGTCAACAATATATCCCTTTTTCTGAAACATGAAAACTTGACATTAGCACTAAAAATTACATGACTGGCTAATTCTAACCAATCTTCACTTCAAAAATACCAAAAACTTTCAACAAGCTAGTTTTGTTCTACAGAAGTTTATAATGTATTCCATTTCCTGTGAAGTAATTAAACATTAAAACCAATGACCAGTTACCAGAAATTCAAGTGCTGTCGGCATTACCTACAGCATTTTCATCTCTGGCTCATGGTAGTTTTAATGTGTATAATTACTGCACAGGTAACTGAAACTTAAAACTCATTCTGTAGAATGAAAATTTTGCATACTGTACTGTAGTTAAAAAATTCAGTTTCAGATTTTTTTTTTTCTACCCTTATTGGAATATTGGACTCCTAGGCTGAAGTAAAAGAGTAGTTTTAAAGGGAATTCTAAAGAATAACTCTGCATGGACTGCAAGGAACGTAACCACGAATACGACATCCACTAGGGATTGGGGCATCCAGTGTACTTTGTCATGTTTAGTATTGGCCCCTGGGGGTTAATTACAGTCAACCGCCCAAAAATAACGGTAAATTCGTAATAAGCAACCCGAATACTATAGGAAACTAATTTCCAAAGAAATACCCGACGCGGAGTTATTTTAATTTACCGTTTTAAATATAGTCTTCTAATTTTATCTGAAGACAAATGTTGCTGTGTGATGTACTATGGTTAATATGAAAGAAAACCGTGAATAAAATGGGTAAGAATATAAATTTAAGAGGACAGAGTTCAAATGGAAGTATTAGGGGAAATGTAGGTGAAGTTAAAAGATAAATAGGGTCACCTAAGAAAACCAATTTTGAGGTGGAATGTAGATTAATTTTTACTGGAGATAAGTATATCTTAGGTTAATTCTAGGCAACAACTCTGCACGGACTGCAAGGAACAGTCCTGTAACATCACAGCCACTAGGGATTGGGGCGTCAAATGTATTCCGCTGTCTTTAGTACCGGCTCCTGAGGGTTAATTACAGTAAACCCCAAAATATGAACTTTTGATAAGCAACCGAAATACTTTAGGAAACTACGTAATTTCCAAAGAAATACACGACAGTTATTACCTTGATCTACTTATCTTAGTTTTACCAGACCACTAAAAAGATTAAGAGCTGAAACTGATCTCAACCTGACCTTGAAAACTAGGCCTTAATAACTGACAAAGGGGCACTCCCATTAATGAAGATTACTTGAGGTTAGGAAGAACTGCCTATCTCAATCATGTTTCAGTTAGAAAAGGCATTTATCAGTAGAAGAGTTTATGGCATTTACCCAAATATAAAAGTTTCCAGTCTAAAGTATCATAGAAAACTAATGATGTTAATGCCCTTATCAAGGCCTGTTGATAAGGCAACCATTAATGAACTGAACACGGTATAGCCTATGGTTTTGAAAACTGGGAGGGGTCAGGCAACCAGATATTCCAGCAAAAGTTCAGAGCGCTTAAAATATCAAGGCAATATAATTCATACTACAAAGCAGAAAAAAAGGTAATTCTACCGAATAGTTCTGCACGGACTGCAAGGAATGTAACCGCGGATACAACATCCACTAGGGTATTGGGCGTTCCAATGTATTTCGCCGTGTGTTTAGTACTGGCCCCCAGGGTTAATTACAGTCATCCGAATAAATACTACTTAAAATTCTTGTTCAGGAGGTAAAACTGCATAGAAAAACCGCAACTGCCATAGTACCCTAGATCTACCAAAAAAAAAAAAAAACTTCATAACTTGCATGTGTCTGTAGATAGCATAGGTGTGCTTAAAGCTTGTCATCAAACACCAAAGAAAATAGAATGAAACTTCATAAAAACATATAAAGCAAAAAGTCATTTGGACCTTATCTCCATTTAAACAATGCAAAAATTACCATCAAATTTATGCTAGAGAAGCACTGAAAGTGTAAGGACAACGCTTATTCATAATTTTCTCTGTATATAATTCATCATTCGCGTTGTTCTTACTTCCCCCCGAGAGAGCATTCAGCGGGCTTTCCGCCAGTGTATAAAGCTTGTATAACCATATATTGTGTACTTTTATATTTTGTATTTTATGTCTCTCAAGAAACACAAATCGGGTCTCGCCGACCCACTTTTACTCTCTCGCGGGTCGGTGACCACATTTCCGTCCGCATGCTGTATATTTATATTTCCCTTGACTGTAATAAAAATCAGTACACTTCTACCTGCCTCTTTGTCCACCTCTCACATCTGGTGACCTCCCGGTTTGGACGGTGACCCAAGCGGTTTTGGGCTCAGCCATTAAGGGACTTACTACCGCGCTCACCTTCAGAGATCTTTAACGGACTTCACACGGTGCGCCTCAGTAATAGATCTCTGAAAGCTCCTACCGTGGAAATAACCAACGCCTCTAACGGACTAAATACGGCATACCTGCCCAAGGTGTGTTCAGGCGTTTCCTCAAACGGTTTGGCCCGCCATTCACGACTCTGTCGACCGTTTCCGTGAGAGAGGACAATGGGCGCAGACAGTACCACGCGGGAAACCCAGGCCTCCCCCGCCCCAGCGACGGACTCGGACACAGCGGCCGCTCGAGCTGTCAAATTGCCCCCCTTCACAACGGCTGACCCGTCTGCCTGGTTCTTCCGAGCCGAAGGGCAATTCCGGATCGCGGGGCTCACGAACAAAGTGCTGCAGGCTGACCTCGTCGCATCGGCCCTCCCGACAGAGGTGTTCGACCGAATATCTAACTGGCTGACCGGTCGAGCACGAACCGGACTTGTCACGCTCGACAAGATAAAAGAAAGGCTCACATGAAGCTATTTCCGCGCCCATCGCTGAAAGGGCCGCCCGCGCCTCGACCTAGTCGCGAACCCATCGCGGCGTCGACACCCAAGATGCCTGGGACACTGATGGGCCTCATCCGTCTGCCCGAAATAGGCCCCGACGGAAAAAAAGATAGAGATCAGCCTGAGCCGCGAAATATTCCTGCGGCAACTCGAGCCGGACGTCCGAAAACAGCTGACCGACGCGTACACCCTAGAGGACGACGAACTACTAAAGGGAAGGCAAAGAAACTGACGTTGTCGAACAATGCCGCGAAGCTCGCCGCCCCCGATCCTCCGTGTGCCTAGCTGCAGAGAAGGAAGACGACGACGACCCAACGCAAGAGATCGGCGCCGTATCCCAAGGGAAGTCCTCCCACACGCAGCAAGGTGAAAACTCCTGGTGCCGCTTCCACCAGAGGTTCGGGAGATTCTCCAAGAGGTGCGAAAGCCCTTGCACCTTCCAGCAGTCAAAAAAACGGCGACGGCAAACAAAACCAAGGCCGCCCGTGGCAACGGCCTCGTCGGAACCACACACCGTAGGGTTCTACGTCCGCGATGCGATCTCCGGCCGGATGATGTTGGTGGACACGGGGCCAATGCAACTCGAATATTCCCGCCGTCAGGAAAAGACGTAGCCGCGAGAGCCCGACAAAACAACCTCCTTCGTCGCCGCAAACGGGACCCCCATCCATTCCTCCTACGGCACGAAGCCCCTCGAGATATCCATCTTGGGGGCGAAACTACGTCTGGGGAATGCACAATCGCGGACGTCAGGATCCCGCTACTGGGGGCAGATTTCCTGGCGCAGAACGGCCTCCTGGTGGATGTGGGCCGCAAATGCCTCCTCGACACGGGGACACTATGCCTTTCCCTTCCACTGGCAGCAGGCCCGGGCACCCTACAATTTGTACCATCGCCCCCCCCCCACAAATACGCAACCTTCCTGCAGGAGTTCCCCGAAGTCTTCAAGCCGGAACTTCGTCAGGCGGCAGGGACGCCGCCCAAGCACGGGATATTCCACCACATAACCACCACAGGCCCCCTGACCACACGCGAAGTTCCGACGACTCCCTCCAGGCCGCCTCCAGGAGGCGAAGCAGGCGTTCTCGGAGATGGAACGAATCGGGCATCTGCAAGAAAGTGTCGAGCCCTTGGGTCGTCGCCCATGCAACATGGTTACAGAAAACCTTGACGGACACCTTGGCGGCCCTGCGGAGACTACAGGAGACTAACCTCGCTACAATCCCCGACCAATACCCTGCCAAACATGCAGGATTTTGACAGGGGGCCCTCCAAGGGGCGAAGGTCTTCACAAAAATGACCTCTTAAAATCCTATTTCCAGGTTCCAGTGCACCCCGAGGATGTCCCCAAAAGACTGCCATCATCACGCCTTTTGGCTCCTTCGTCTTCCATTACTCCACCTTCGGCCTGAGAAATGCAGGGGCCACTTCCAGCGCCTGATGGACAGCATCCTGGGGGACCTGCCCTTCTGCGTCTGCTACGTCGACGATATCTAATTTTTTCCAGGTCCTTGGAGGACGGTAGCACCTACATCACGTCCGAGCAGTCCTGAAGCGCCTGCAGGAAAACGGGCTGGTCGTTCCGTTTCGACAATGCACCTTCGGCGCCGAGAAGGTGGACTTTCCTCGGGCACGAGATCTCCGCGACGGGTGGGCGTGCGCCCCATGGCCTCGAAGGTAGGCGCGGTGCAGAAGTTCCCAACACCAACCACGGTCAAGTCCCTGCAGGAGTTCATCGGAATGGCATGGTCAACTACTACCGCCGATTCATCCCCCCGCCGCCACCCGACACCATGTCTCCTCTAACACAGGTCCTGAAGGGGAAACCAAAGGCCCTAACTGGGAGGCCGAACAAGAGAAGGCTTTCAACGAGACGAAGAGGGCCCTCGCCAGAGCGCGACATTTATGCCACCAAGACCCTGCTGCACCTTTACGCCTCACCACCGACGCCAGCAACGTTGCCTGCGGGGCTGTCCTCGAGCAGATGGTCCAGGGCAAGCCCCAGCCACTCGCCTTCTACAGCAAAAAACTGTCAGCCGCCGAGACGAGGTACAGCACGTTCGACCGCGAACTCCTGGCGGTGTACCAAGCAGTGCGCCATTTCCACTACCTCCTCGAGGGCTCCCCCTTCACGATCAGGACTGACCACCTCCCTTTGGTACACGCCTTCACCAAGGCGGGCGACGCTTGGTCAGCGAGACAACAGAGGCACCTGGCAGCCATCGCGGAGTTCGGTTGCACCATCCAGTACGTGCCTGGCGAGAAGAACCCCGTGGCAGACGCCCTATCGAGGATAGAAATCAACCGCCGTGCATCTCGGGGTGGATTACGAAGACCTCGCCCGGGAACAGGCCGCCGACCCGGAGACCGCCGCATACCGCACTGCTATCACCGCCCTCAAGTGGGAAGACGTGCCCTTCGGACCCCCAGGCATGACGCTCTTCTGCGACATCAGCACGGGCCGCCCGCGCCCGTTGATCCCAGCCTCCCGAAGGAAAACCGTGTTCGACGTCATACACAGACTCTTGCACCCCTCGGGCCGGACAACGATGCGCCTCCTGACGGAGAAGTTCGTCTGGCATGGAATTCGGAAGGACTCCCTCGAGTGGGCCAGGACCTGCGTGCCTTGCCAAACTTGCAAAATCAGTCGGCACACAGAATCAGGCGTGGGGGAATTCCCGCAGCCGAAACGAAGATTCGGCCACATCCACATAGACGTCGTTGGCCCCCTGTCCCCGTCGGAAGGCGCCAGGTACCTCCTGACGGTAATCGATCGCTCCACCGGATGGCCCGAGGCAACGCTGAAGTCGGAGGCGACCACGAAAGCATGTGCCGAAGCACTCCTCGCCAGCTGGGTCAGTCGATTCGGAGTGCCAGACGAAATCACGACAGACCGCGGACCAGTTTTCCTGTCGGAGTTGTGGACTGCCCTGGCCCGCCTACTGGGAACATCGCTAATGCCACCACCCGCCCTACAACCGAGCAGCTAACGGCATGGTGGAGAGAGTCCACTGTTCGATCAAGGCTTCCCTGATGGCGCGCTGCACCGACGAAAATTGGAAGAGCCAACTACCGTGGGTCCTCCTCGGTCTCAGGACTGCCGCGCAGCGAATGGGCGAGGCATCACCCGCGGAGAAGGTATACGGGGAGCCATTAACAGTCCCTGGCGAGTTCTTCCCGACCAATGCCGACGACGCTGACGTTCTCCATCGCACGGCTTCGGGAATCCGCCGGGCTGTTCACGCCCTGCGTCAATACCTTCTCCGACAGAACCAAACTTTTCCTCCCGAAGGCCCTATCATCGTGCAAGCACGTCTTCGTCAGGGACGACGCCCGACGCCCACCTCTAACGAGACCCTACCGCGGTCCCTTCCGCGTCCTACGACGCACTGACAAGGCATATCTCTTAACCATTCAACGGATCGCGAGGGACTGGGTCACAATCGATCGTCTGAAACCAGCCTTCATCATGGACGAGGACCTCGCAGACGCTGGATTGGCCACAGGGCGCCTCAATCTTCCTCGGAAAAAAGCGACTCCTTCGATCGCCAACCTCCTGGCCGTAGCCGCGGCCGCCCTCGGAAGACGGTCGAACCCCAAGGATCACTCAGGGGAGGCATCCGTCCCCGGAAACTCCGAAGATCTAACCACAGCAACTGATATCGCGCACGCCCTAGGGCGCTCCGCCGTCCAGCTCGCTTCCGCGAGGTGGACTACCGAAGTACAAAGAAGTCAGCCAACAATTATACCTAACTATTGTATTAGGGGGGGAGTATTTGTAAGGACAACGCTTATTCATAATTTTCTCTGTATACCTATACTAATTCATCATTCGCGTTGTTCTTACTTCCCCCCGAGAGAGCATTCAGCGGGCTTTCCGCCAGTGTATAAAGCTTGTATAGGTAACCATATAGTATTGTGTACTTTAATATTTTGTATTTTATGTCTCTCAAGAAACACAAATTGGGTCTCGCCGACCCACTTACTCTCTCGCGGGTCGGTGACCACATTTCCGTCCGCATGCTGTATATTTATATTTCCCTTGACTGTAATAAAAATCAGTACACTTCTACCTGCCTCTTTGTCCACCTCTCACAAAAGTATTAGGATAATGTACAACACTAACAATTTCTTAATCCTTCCAGGCCTAGCGCACATATGGCCTATAGGTATGTTATGGTTGTGGTAGTACTTGGTATATTCCATTACAATTTTCACACTTAAAATTCTTGTTCAGGAGGTAAAACTGCACAGAAAAATCGGGATGTTTATCCTGGGTTATTCTGAAGGTTACCTATTTTTTGGGAATGTGGCCACGGTACTGTCTAGGTGGTCGCCAGGAGGCCATTCGATCATTTGCCCAAGGTCTTTCATAGCCTAGGTATACCTACTAGGTTAACTTGGCTAATTGAAAACTTTCGCAGAGACCAAGATGACCACGGTGTGTTCAAGGAATAGGTAGTAGGCTAGCCTACTATACCTAGCTACGTTACTAGGTAGTAGGCTAGGTACTTGGTATGTTTCAAGCCAATAACCTATGGTAATTGCCTATTCAAGCTACAAGCTAGGTACTAGTAGTATAGCTACCTAGGTATACCTATTAGGCTACTATACCACTGCTATAGCTAGCTATAGCTAGTATACCTAACTACTTAGTACCTAATAATTACCTATTTTGATCCTAATATTACAATCCGTAAAATAAATAATAAAACAAAACTAAAAGATTTGTGCCCTACCTACCCCAGTTCCCATTATCCTCTTAAAAAAAATTATCCCATACACCAAACTATAACAACAACCGTACCTTCACACATAAACACTTGGAAAACTCACGAGGATTTTCAAACCAAATACGGTCATGGGAGGGGAAGGCTAAGTAAAGTTAACCTGTAAAAAAATCCAAGGACCACAAAGCACCAGCCAGCCGCCGGCAGCCACCCTCCAGGCTCCATGTTCCTTGACGTAACATTTATTACACCAATTGAATTTTTATTAATGGATATCGTTCACATCGATCTTGACCAAATTAAGGATCATACGGAAGGTCACAAAACGTTGGATGAATGGAAACCTTCATAAAAGTACAACATAATATATTTAAGATGGCTGAGAAGAGAAATCTGAAGAAAAATACAAAGTGCAAAATCTATAAAAAGTAATGTTACATTTTTTACTTCTCCAGTGAACAATCAGTAACCACCATTCAGTCATAGAAAAATCTATGTATGGTACACTCCCTGTGCAACAATCTGTCATGTTTTATAAAATTAACATATTTCCATATTATCTATTTTTTTTTTTACTGTAGCTTGTATCGTTTGTTGTCGTAAGAAATTACTGAGTTTATTTTATATTGTGAATTCAGTTATAGAAAATTTGAAAATTATTGTAGAAATCTATGTGCTTACAACACTAGCTTTTTGAACCATCTAAATTATGATCTAAGATGAACACATATATCAAAAAGAAAAGTTTAAATGCATAGTAATCAGACTTTGTAGTCGGTTGCCCTAGAAACATTTGTTCAAACACTGTTATGACGCGGAAGATTACCAAGCTATTCAGATTAAAAGCCATAAAAAGTAATACGTGGCAAATAAGTGAATCCCGGCTATGAGCAAACATTAACCTGACCAATAAAAAAAATAAACAACGCTGATGGCAATGCCGATAATGATGGAATTGAGTTCTTTCAGCAAAGTCATAAATTTACACCCCATCGACTTGCATTTAAAAATCTAAGCTGAACATCCTATTCTAATCAATAAGTTAGTGCGTTTGTTGTAAGTAGAAAGTAAGAAATTAATGTATAAGAAGTAAAGCCACAACAAAACAAAACCTTATATGATCAAATAAGAAGCCTACCGTAAACAAATTAAAAAAAAAAAAATAATATCCGACCCTATGATTTTCGAGATACATCTCGATACAAAACGGACTGACAATGTTCACCAGATGTTTCAGAAGAAAAACACCAAAATACAGGACGCCAAAAGATAAATGTATAGACATTTTGCAAATATAAATTAAAAATGAAAAATGCATGTTGTGAGCGATAAGAAATCATGAAGAAGGCTTGTGGATGACATTCATAATCACACAAGAAGAAAAACAGTTGTTCTGTTCATTTTTCCTTCTTTACCGAAATAAAACACTTATTATACGAAGAAACTAAAAGTGGAAAATGGTATACTTCGAGCGATAAGAAAATCACGACGAAGGCTTGTGGATGACATTCACAATCACGCAAGAAGAAAAAGAAGACGGAGAAAAATCTCCAACACTCCAGCAGTTTTTATGTCAATTTTCCCTTCTTTAATGAAGTAAAACGTTTATTATAAATACATATTAATATATATCACGTAACATTTAAAATTATGACATATTTTAAGCCTTTTCTCCCTCTCCCTCTCTCTTTCGCAATCACGCAAGAAGAAGAATCCCCAACAACACTCCAGCAGTTGTTCTGTTCGTTTCCCCTTCTTTAAGGAAATAAAACGCCTATTTTAAAATATATATATTTAGGTAATAATTTACGTTACATTTAAAGCTCTATCGTATATTTAAGCATTTTTTCCCCTCTCCCACTCTCTCTCTCCCAATCAGCAAACGTCTGGCGGACCAATCAGAACCCTCCGTTGGATGACAACAAACCGTCGACCAATGGGAGAGATCCATTTAACAACAACAGCAATATGGCCACGTTTAGAAGGTACTGTTCCGAATTCCGGTGTGTTAATTATGCACGCGAGGTACACAAAGTTCATTTATGCATGGTATAGAAATTGTAGAAGGGAAGTGTATGAGATATGTAGACTTAGGTGTAATTATTAATTACGGAAATGACGTAATTACGGCGTAGTTGCTTACGAGGCTAGGGCTACTATCGAGGTCCTTAGGACCTACGTAATCTATCCTAAGACAAATCTATCGATCACCAGTTGTCTATTCATTTATATGTTGGTCACTAAATGTTGGAAATTGGGTGGGAATATGCCTTTTTAAATATCTGGGCTATGACTAATGGCTTTCATATAGTAGTAGGCTACCTACCTACTAGGTAATACTACTACTTATGCAAGATCAAAAGGCAGTTTGTCATATTTTACCTTTTACCTATTTTAGGCTACCTACTTGTAGGTTAGGTGTTTGCTCATTCTCGTAGGTTTAATTCAGTTAAACATTTGATATTTTTACTTACAACTAAAAATGTTCGAAGATTGACGCCATCTCGAGTGTTTACGGAGGTCGTGGTGTCAACAAATTTCCATTTATCCTGTGATAAGTCCGCACACCACTTGTACCCACAGACGCTGGAGCACTTTCATCACAACAATCGAAACACGATTTTCTCACAAACAAACAAGCCAGGAGTAAACAGCTGTTTTGGTAGATGACGAGAAGCGTGCTCTTAGCTAATTTTTAAACTAAGTAATAAAACATCAATATTTTACATATTTATGATGATTAATTTGAAAATATTCGTTATTGAAAAAGTAACTCGACTCTGACTCAAATTTAAGTAATTATTTTTCTGAATTAGAACGTTCTTTTAAGTTTGTATTATGACGTCACGACATCTTGACTTTTCGTACCTATTGTAAATAATTGCTATACTCAACTGTCATGCAGAACAGTTTACCAGTTATTCATGCAGATTGTTATCAGCTATACATGTAATTGTTATAATCATATGCGCAATATATCTTTATTATTTACTTTTTCGGATATATGAAGATGTTTTACTGCTGGATTATCGCCGTAGTGTGACGCAATCGTTTTCGGTCCATGGGCCTCTGTCTGTTTTCGCACCATAAGAAATTATGGGGGCCGAATTTGCAATGACCAGAAAGTCGTTTAAAAGAGGAAAGTTAGCATTGAGGGGCATATGTTTTGACTGTGAATATAAAACGTGGAAAAGAGAAATAAAGAGATGAAGAAATTTATGACAACTCTATGGGTTCAGTCCTTCTCTTCAAAGCCAGAACCAACTCTCTTAATTTAAATATAGCAAAAAGGCACCAGAAGGAGAACACCTGTTGTCCTTTTTGCAATGATGCAGTAGAAGACATATTTCATTTCCTTTTATATGTGATACATATATAGAGGAACGGGTTTTTTAAGCAATAGGGCTACAACAACAACCCTATGAAGAGAAGGAAAGTGACGTAGTGGGAAAAATTTCTATTTGTTCCGATACGTAATACAAACCCTCGTCCTTAACAATAGGAAGTAGCTAGCGGCAGCTGGAACGGTCGTAAGCTATCGAACAAGGGAGAACGGTAGTTAACTGCTTGTCCGATCGTCGCGCGCCGCGCGACGGTGGGGAGGTAAACAAATCACTTTTGCTTTCGGCCGCAGGGTGTGAAAGGACGTGTTCGTCATCGCTCTCTGCCCGCTTCATCGTCGTATGCTTTTGTTTATATTGTGTTTTCTACTAATGGTTTGTTTGACTGAAAATGAAAACTGTAAGTACCTGCTTTTCATTTTCCATTACTTAATTATGAACCCTTGAATTATGTCTCGGTGCCTTTGAGGACGGGCGCGCTCGCGCCGAGTCATGTATTGGGGCGAAGGGTGTAATTGAAAAATGTAAGTACTTTTTTTCATTATATTTTTGCCCTGTGCGTTCGTTACCGAGAGTGTGATTGCGCTCGGCACGAACTTTTAAGTTTGTATAATAGAATGCAATGAAAGTGATTCGCAATTGCAATATTCTTTTCATTTCATTATTGATTGCATGAATTTAAGTGGATCAATTTTCGTTCTTACCGGGAATTGATCCTTACGATTTTATGTGAAATGAAATCGCAAGTGCAGTATTCTGTTTCATTTTCATATATATTTTATGATAGCATCATATTATTGGATCAAGTCCTCCGTTCTTACCCGGGAATTGATCTTTTCTCCTTTAAGTTCTATGAAGTGAATCGCAAGGGCAGTATTCTGTTTCATTTTCATATTACTTTGCACTGCTGTGCGGGGGGGGGGGTGGGGGAAGCGAAGGTTCTGCCAGGAAGCGTCGGAAAGCTCCCGCGACTCCCTTGGTAGCCGATTCTTCGTCTCCTTCCTGCCCCCCGACTCAGCTTCTTCATTGTATGTTGATTTGGGGTCTTCCTTGCGTTCGGGGGTGGGGCAGTCTTCCCCCCGTGCGTGAGGGAACCCCTCTTACTAATCTATCTATGTTACCGCAGGTGCTACATCCGTGGGAGACGACCTTGGATGTAGATGTAGATCCTCACGAGGTTTGTACTCGTTGTCGGGGGCGAGAGTGCTCCCGCAACGAGCCCTGTGTAACGTGTATGCATTCGTCAGAGGCGCAGTGGGTGCTGTACGAGGACACAAGAAGTCATCGGAAAGTCCAGTGACTCCTTTGGTAACGGACGTCCAGTTGTACTCGGGGTCTTCCGTACCGCTCTGGGTGGGGTTCTCTCCCCCCAGGCGCGAGGAAGCCCCTCTAACTACCCGACTGTTGCTTCCGCAGGTTTGCCATCAGCGAGGACGACCTGGAACAGGTGTGGGAGTCGCTGGGACTGCAGGGGTTGATTCAGCGGTTGGCGGGGTCGGCAGTGGTCACTCATGATACGGTAACCACTACAACAACCACAATCTCGACACCAGCATATGAGATGTCAACGCACCTGGTGTACACACCACATGTCATGTCGGTAACACCCACGGCTGCAATCCAGAACCAATTCCTGCCGTGCCAATCAGGACGGTGCCACCGCCACCTGGGGTTCTTTGTATTGCCGACCCCGGACTGCCGCTGCCCAAAGAGTACCCCCCTGGACCTGCCGCCAGTGCCGAGGATGACGGTAGCGGCCGACAGGACGCCTGTCTCTCCTGTGGTACCTGCCGTGCCTGCCGTACCTGTTGCTGTCCCAGCCACGCTCATTCCTTTCAGATCAGGTGCCTGCTGCTCATTCACTTTCAGATGTTCCTGCTGTTCCTGGACCTGTTCCTGTTGTTCCTGCTGTTGGTGATGCTTGTCA